>NC_092814.1:191184466-191553633 GCF_023375885.2 Dermacentor andersoni | reverse complement strand
AGAGAGAGAGAGGAATATAGGAAGGCAGGGATGTTAACCAGTAGAGGGTCTGGTTGGCTACCCTACGCTGGGGGAAGAGAGAAGGGAGAGAGAAGGTGTGGAGACGTGTACGGACAGTGCTCGAGTTGAAGCCGCTCGCGTAAACCAGACGTTCTGACAAAGCACAAAAGTGCCTTCACTGCCTTCTGAGCCGATGATCGATGGGGACGGTGCTCTAGTACTGTCTGTTCACTCAGAGGTCGATCATCTAATTTCCTAAAGTGTTGGGCAAAGATTGTCTTTGTGCTTGAAATTGAGAACAATGGCACAATAAGTGGTCAATGTTCTCCTCGCATCCGCAAACATCACATACGGGACTATCAGCCATTCCAATTAGTGCTGAGTAGGCATTCGTGAAGGTAACTCCAAGCCACAACCGACACAGAAGAGACACTTCGCGTCGATGCAGACCAGCCGGAGGTCTGAGTTGCAGTGACGGGTTTAGTCTGTGCAGTCTTGTGCGCCTTGTATGTGCGGTATTCCGCTCTGCTAAGGAGATCATGTGAGCTAGACTGCGAAGTTGTCTCGCGGCGTCGGTCCTTGAGAAAGGAATGGGGACGCAGCGGTCTTTATTTATTTATTTTTTTTTTGACGTCCGAGCTGCCTTATCTGCGTCATCATTTCCTATGATACCGCAATGACCTGATATCCATTGAAAATGGATATCATGGCCTTTTTCTCTTAAGTGATGGACAAGTTACATGATTTCGCACGTGAGCTGATTAAATTAAATTATGGGGTTTTACGTGCCAAAACCACTTTCTGATTATGAGGCACACCGTAGTGGAGGACTCCGGAAATTTCGACCACCTGGGGTTCTTTAACGTGCACCTAAATCTAAGTACATGGGTGTTTTCGCATTTCGCCCCCATCGAAATGCGGCCGCCGTGGCCGGGATTCGATCCCGCCACCTCGTGCTCAGCAGCCTAACACCATAGCCACTGAGCAACCACGGCGGGTATGTGAGCTGACCGTGAATTCCATGTCGGAGAAACGACTGCACGCATTGCAAGACCAACCTTGAATCACACACGATTGCCCATATTCTAGGACTTTCAGCATTTATCACATGAAGCGCGTTGCGGAGAACGGCGAGCTCTGCAGCTGTAGGCATAGTGACATGGGAAGTCTTGAACCGCTTGACGTCAGGAGATTGGAATGGAATAAAAACACATTGCAATAGTTTTACCTTATAGTGCCCCTGTTCACCGATGTGTAATTGTGTATTTGCAAGTGCTTTGTATTCGCTTACTGGGACTATGTGTTCCCGCAATAATGGGGACGCAATTGCAGCAGTTTACTATTTCTCCCAGGATATATATATATATATATATATATATATATATATATATATATATATATATATATATATATATATATATATGTATATATATATATATATATATATATATATATATATATATATATATATATATATATATATATATATATATATACATATATGCGTGTGTGTGTGTGTGTGTGTCCCACCAAACACGTACCCAGCCCCCCCCCCCTCCCCGCCCACACCACCACCACACCATTCCTAAAGCCCCTACTTTCATTCCCTACCCCCTGTGCAGCGCGGTTGAGGTGTCCTCTGCTGAGAGACAGTTACTGCGCTGCACTTTACCCCAACCTTTCCTCCCCATCATCAAGAATCTCCTCTCTCTCTCTCTCTCTCTCTCTCTAAAGCGCTGACAAATCAGTCTATTCGGCAGTCAACATATTCCCGCCTTTTACAGCGAGAGCTGTATACGACCAACCTTACATAGTTTTTCGTCATCCGTCAACAGAAAGAAATCATCATGTGGGCCGATCCTGCTGATAGTGCAGAAAGGGTCCAAGCTCAGTGGCACATACCCCTGTGGGCTCGGGAACCTGTAAAGCGCCCTTCGAAATCTTCGGGATGGGCCCACGTATGGGGAGTGCTTAATGCCTGCTTCACCTCCGCCGCGGGTCGGCCCGGCATTGCACTACCATCGGACCGACCCGCGGTGGAGGTGAAGCAGGCATTAAGCACTCCCCATAAGTGGCCCATCCCGAAGATAGTGCAATGCTGGGCTGACCCGCGGCGGAGGTGAACCAGGCGTTAAGCACTCCCCATACGTGGGTGAAGAACTTTGCTTTTCGTTTGAGAGCTTTGACTGTCGTCAGCTCTCGCTGCCATTCCATATTCACAGGGTGGAATGGTTGCCAATTTTTTCACTCCTTTTGGATGGTGGTAGTTATCGGCACCTTCTGGGGCGTGAAGGCCAGTTTTCTCATCGATTCGGTGATCATGCGATTAACTCGAGATGAGTTCAGTTGTCACCGTCTATTCAACGATCACACGCATCGCTGTTGCTCTGTTAGTTCAACCTTCTTTGTTTAGACTGAGCCAGGGACCAGGAAAGGGATTCGGTTCGTAGTCAGCTGGTCTGTATGCTCTAGGAACGAGTTGCGGCCGGAGAAAACGCCAATTGCGTTAAACATTTCCTTTAGCTTCATTATTTCCTCGAGTGATGGCTTGACGCGACGCTGGCAGCTTCTCATGAGCATATACCAGCGATATGGGTTAAATAAGGTGGAAAATAAGATAATGCGAAACAGTGTACATCATCAGACCCTGCAATAACCGGTAAAATCATAAACAATATGATTGCCACCCGTTACCTCGTCTGGCTTTTCCCTAATTGTACAGCACTTTTCGTGCAAAATTGGCAACTGGAAAGAAGTGTCGCAAAGAGTTGACAAATTAAGCGATCTACTAAGGGAGAGAGCCATGGCAACAGCCAAACAGGAAGGAAAAGCGAAAATTAACAAATTTAACTGTTGTTTGTGAAAATATTTATGGATCAACATCTCCTTATTTAAGAAGAAAATAATGAAAAGGCTGCCGGAAGTGGAGAATAATTCCGTGTGTTTTGAAACACGCTTCTACAGTTATCAGTGGAGCAGCCTGACGTAGCCACTTCTCTGTTGTGCTAATGTGAGTGTTTTTGTAACATTCCGTGGTGGGCGCAGTACTTCTAGAACCGCAGCGCCCTGCGCTCTACGTGGTTATACGGGACTGGTGACCACGCATCGTTACGCAACTTCCCAAATAGCAACACGGGTCGGTTTTGGCACTTAAATTGGTAGAGCAGTAAACGAGGGTTCCGAAAGAACTGTGATTCCTCCGCAAACATATATATTTCTATATAATTCTTCCAGAGCTAATTCAAAAAACGCTACTAAATATCTTAATTTTGCACTTTCGCTTGTTAATTTGTTCTTGGCAAGGTTCTTCCTGCGCATCTTTCATGCGGGAGTCCATTTGATGTGGTTCCTTGTTTGCCAAGTAAAGGAGGAGGAGGGGGGGGGAGGAAAGAGAAAAGTAGAAGGCAGGGAGGTTAACCAGAATAACGTCCGGTTGGCTACTCTACACCGGGGGAATGGGAAAGGGGAAAACAAAGATCACAGGGAGAGAGAGGAGGGAAGGAAAGAAGGAAATTGCGGCGAGTTCGCTGACGCGTGTGGTCATACAGAAATCGCGTTAATAGTCACAGATGGTCGCACAAACCCGTCGTCCTTAAGAAACACATAAGCGCCTTCACCGCTTTATAGGCCGACGGGCGATGGGGGCGGTGTTCTAGCAGCACCTGCACAGAAAGCGGCCGATTGTCCAGTTTTTGGAAAGCTTTGGCAAGTTCTTGTCTCTCTGGGGCATATCTTGGACAGTGGCACAGCAGGTGGTCGATGTTTTCTTCGGTGCCACAGACCTCGCATGCTGCACTGTCAGTCACTCCAATTAATGTAGAGTATGCCTTTGTGAAGGCCACTCCTAACCAAAGGCGGCAGAGAAGCGCAGCTTCACTTCGAGGAAGTCCGAGTGGAGGACTTCCTCGAGTGCTGTATCTCACAGGCGGACCTGTGAGGTACACCTTACTTCAATTCTCTTTTGCGGGTTTACGCTTCTTTATGGCGAATGGTGAGCATTATTTCACATTTATGCTAGTAAATCTACTCCCCTTCCCCCCTAAAAAAATCCTGGTACGTGCCTGTGTTTCACTTGTGCTATGTTATAAATAAATGAATAAATAAATGGAGTGAAGCGGTAGCGCTTACTGATAACGTTCAAGAATACCAAGTGATGATGAAAGTTCGCTCAAGCTTCCCCGCGCCTCTATAGCCAGGCATTAGAACGTGCAACCACAAAACTTCTCTTTTTTTGTCTTTAATGGTGCATTGTGCACGTACCAACTCTGCTTTGAACGACAAACACGGTTCTTCTTAAGGCGTTTCGAACACGAACATAAAACAACCGCCACGTATACAAGTGCGACAAGATTTTTGCGGGGTGCACGATTGTGGGCACACTGCAGTTTGCTCGCGCTTTCCCAAGCGAACGACGACAGGCCGGTTTGCTCGCTTCCTTCCGCAAGGAAAGCGCAGCATCCGGTCTTCCGCGCCCGCTGTCCGGCTCGGGGTCGCGGCCCTGCTATACGCACCGGCCAGCCGCGCTCATCTGCATGACCAGAAATTTCTCGGCTGTTTGCCGACGGCCAGCTAATTGCTGCACCCGGTCGTGCCACGTGGCCTCCATTAACATTTGCTCCAAAGCTTGTTTTGCAATACGTGGTCGGCGAATGCAAATGATTTACCTCGTCTATGCTCCATCAATTTGTAACCAGGCTGGAGCGGAGGGCGCCCGACTTTCAACCCCGTTCAGTGCCGCATCTTCTACTCCGTCAGGGCTTCGTTTCTTCTTTCTTTATATTCGCGAAAATACTTGCTGCAATGTATAAAAAGAGAGGTAAAAAAAAAGAATCGTTCCTAAACAGACAATGTTTCGGGTGCGAGACACGCAACAGAGTATCGGCTGGCGCTGCTATCATGGCGGTTTCTTTCTTCCCCCCGAGTAATACGAGAAGCACAAATGAGCAGTCCAGCATGCTCTAGCGCGATGTTAACATACGTAAAACAATTGCATCTGATTATACCGAAGGAAAATCAGCATTTCTAACGAACTTTCGCGAGAAGGGGTGCAACCAGATAGCAGCCAGCTGACGCTGTGTACGGTGCGGTGGTTCCAAAGAAACAAGGAGTATCGATGTGCACCTCCATTACGTATTGGACCTTCCTGTGGAACATGAGGCAAGTCGCGAAGGTGCTAGAAGGAAAGAAAGAAAGAACGAAAGCAAGAAAGGAAGAAGAAAGAAAGAAAGAACCCTCTTTCTGCTCTGATGAGGTTAAAGTGGCTTTCTTCTTTTTCTGGGTCCCCTCGGTCAAGTCGCTGTGTTCTTTATTTGTTGATGACAGCAGTAAGTTGATGATATCAGGTAACGACAATTTGAAGCAGGCAAAGGTTTAAAATCGCCAACAAGGCGATCATGAGTGGATTTTTATGGCACATGAGCCAGTTTCATATAAGGCGCGAAGCGAACTTCACACACACACGCACACGCACACGCACACACGCACACGCGCACACACACACACACACACACACACACACACACACACACACACACACACACACACACACACACGCACACGCACACGCACACACGCACACGCGCACACACACACACACACACGCTGTGTGCAATCTGTGGCTGACGTGCTTATACCGGGTGTCCCAGTTAACTTCGACAAAGATTTTAAGAAAACCCAAGAGCTCCAGAAAAATCACAGCGACTGCATAGTAGCGGCAGTAATGTGTACTTAGAGCCAGTATATTTTTCATCACGAAGTATTATTAAATAATTCCTTTAATTAGTGGACTTCTTAATTGCTTGAATCGCAAACATGCCATTTGCAGAGTTGTAGGGCACCTTGAATGACCTCCGAATCAAGAACTTATTTCTAGCTGGTGTGTGTAATTGTTTTATTTTTCTAATCAAAAACACAAGCGCGCCAACTACGCGAAAAATGAAAGAGCTGCGCGCTGGCATGCCGCTACTCGAGCGCCTCCAATCAACGTTTGAAAAATGTACGGCTGCATTCGTTTATCGCCGCATCGTACAACGCTTATCAATGCGTCAGCGGAGTGTTCTCATGATGCCGCGACCATCACACAGCGTGAAGCCCTGTATCGAGCTGCCGTCGCTAGTAAAAGCGTGTGTGTATCCGTGGTTATTCGCTTGGGAGCGCGTGAGTTGCGGCGCGCGAGCGCGTATCTATTTCGTGTTTAGGATGCTTCGCGCGCTTTTGTTTTTTCTCGGAAAAACCAACGAGGCAAAGCTGACCACAAAACAAATGCTTCATTCGGAGGTTATTTGAGGGGCCTCACAACGTTATAAGTGATATGTTTGCCATTCAAACAATAAATAAAGAGTTCACTAATTAAAAGCAATTAATTAATACATCGAGGGGAAAAAAATACTCGCTGTAAATACAAACGATTACGGCTATACTATGCAGTCGGCACGATTTCTCTAGAGCTCTTGGGTTCTTTAAAAAAAAAATCTTGGTCTAAGTTAATTGGGACACGCGGTATATGAACGAAGTGTTTCGTATTTTGCTCAGGTTACTACCTTATGGAATAGTTAATTTCACTTGGGCTGCTTCACTTGGGCTGCCTGTTGCTGCCACGGCCGAACTTTGGTTGTATAGCTGCTGCTACAGCTGGTCACAGGGCGGCTACGGGCCACGTCCAACGCGCCGAGCTAAACGAGGTGCAAATTTTCGGCGACCCTGGTGCCGCCGGAGTGACATATCCGAATTCGCAGGCTGTCGCTTGCTACGTTGGAAACGCAGGAATATATTTTTGCCTTAAGAGTCAAATCCTTAACTGCGTACGACGACAGCTGGACAGCGCAGGGGCTGGGCCGTGACTTCTGCCGCACTTGTATTTTTCCCTTCCTTTTTCTTTTCACCTGATTCTCTCGTCTGGGTCTGTTACAATCTGTTTGAAGTCAGTCTTGCGTACTGTCAATGAATGCAATCATGAAACGTTCCCAATGAGCGCTTTATTTCGACGTGCTAAAGGCGCACCGTGAACGTGAAGTGCCTCAGTGAAGAGCTGCAGGACTTTTTAAACGATAGAGTCTCACACTATAACTTCTACGGGAAAATCTGGCGTTGAAATTGTTCGAACACGGCGAGATGACAAGAGCAATAGGTGGATTTTCCTAAACTGTGACGTGGATTTGCCGAGGAAGCGCATCCCAACTACATTTAATGTTCTTAGGGATAGAATCGTATTTCGTATGCTATATAGCCTGACAACTTTTCATTAGAGCAAATGAATATTTTTCGTTGATAACTATTAATTCAAAAAATTGGAGGACTCTTAAGCTTCGCCTTCAAGAGTGGAACGCGATAGCATTCAAAGATCCCTGACTGCTTCTCACGCCTCCCGGCAACGGGAGCGTATGTAAGCGTCATGTTTACCGGAAAACGCTCGCGGCGAACGCTATGCACGAAGACGGGTTTTTTGGTAGAAACGCGGTCTCTTGCATGGGCCGCAATGCGGTTGCGGCGAGCGCCATCTGGAAGTGCTTTAAGGAAGCGGGCGCGCCGCTCCGTGGACATCGAGATATTCACGCGCCGGCGTGTGCAAATGGCGGACGCCGGCTCCAGTCTATGCATTGTAGAAATGCTGGAAAAGGGGTTTGTTTGAGTTTTCGCGTAACAGAGTTATGTTTTTTTCATATATTCAAATTACAATCAGAAAGCTATCATATATGTAGGTTGTGTGTAAGTCCAAGTTTACAATTTTTCCGCGTATTTTAGCATGAGAAATTCAACGAGTTCATTCAAGTCCTTGCGCCACATGGAAGGTCTGGGTATGTGTGGTTCAAAAATATTTTTGCCGACGTCGACGTCGCATTTCCGGCGACGTGGGCTCGGTAATATTATCGTGTTAATACTTTATTTCCAGCTCAACATTAGATAACGCAGTTCACGCTGGCACCGGAAAACATTCCCAGCGCTAGATCAAGTATACATGTACGTAATAGCCGAAAGTATTTACGGGCGCACGGTCGCCGCGGTGTACCTCAATGGTAGAGCACGGAAATTTAGTAGTAGTGCCCGCTTGGACCTCGCTAGTTGTTACTTATAGTGCGCGTTTCTCTTGTATTCCTTTCAAGGCGTACGTAAGCCTTTAGCGCCTCATGAGTGTCCGGGCGCAGTCCGTAGTGGACGCAGGAAAGCGGTGATCACCGGCGAGGGGAGGCGCCATGCCAGTAGCGCTGTGCTAGCGGGCGCGTGGGAGAACGCGGACATGCGCGTGGGGGTGCGCACATATCGGCGACCAACCTTGCAGCCATATGGCTGTGATTGCATCCCATGCTCGCGGCCACGGCGGCGTCCGTTCGCAGAACACTTCAGAGAACAGAAACAGAGGCACTCATAGAGAGACTATCGCAGTTTAGCTCAGAAAAGTGCCCACAGGTTTTTTTTTTATTTTCGCCCAAGTCACTTGTCCGCGTGTGCGCACATTTGTGTGATCATTTCGTTGCATACCGCAAATGAAAACACTGACGATATATTCCCGATGAGTGATTTATTTCGGAGTGCCAAACGCGCAACCTGGTTAACCTCCCTCAATTTCCTTTTCTTTCTCTTTCTCTTAATGGTAGTGCATCGCAAGCGTAATGCAGAAGCTGTGGGTTTGGATCCCACCTGCAGCAAGTTGTCTTAATAAAATCAATAATCAATCAATCTCAATCTCATTTCAATAAAAACGAACAGTTAATCTTTTTCTGTGTTTACCTGGCTTTATTGTACTAACTTCATGTGGTTGTAAATGACAAAAGACATTCCTGCAGCACCCATCTCACAATGATTGTCGCATGTAGCCGCACACCGTATTGCCACCACCGGAACGAACCATGTATGAGCCACGTACTGCCTGCAGCTGGGCTCCTCTATCGCGTTTGTCGCTCTGAACACGCTGTGCCATATAGCGGCGCGCCCGCGAAGTCCGCGTAAATGCTTCCTCTTTTTGCGTGGCCTCCGGGATGTGTGGTGAGCTGGTGCGTTCCAACGATCAGAATTCATTCCTCGCCCGCCTTAGGCGTTCGCGGCACAGCGCTAAAAAATCAGGCTGCTGGGAAGCCATGTGACGCGGTTTCAATTCCGCCCAGCATTAGATAATTTTTTTTCCTCATTGAGCGGCGTAGAGAGGCTAGATACATAGATGATCTCAAAGTGGCTTAAGCAGACTATTAATGCTATTCGCATTAAAAATCGAACCGCATCTGAGAAGAACCATCGATGATGTCTTTCCACATCTCGAATGAAATCGAACAATTTTTCTCATTCGCGAAGACAGACAGCCTAAACAGAACGGGACGTTTAGTAAACGTAATTCGGTCTTACTGAATAGCCACACGATAAAATTGCGTCCTAGGTGGAAATAAAGGCAGGCTTAAAACTGCAAATCGAGACGAGTGCTTGACACACGGCAACGAAGGTGAAAGAGACAAGAAAAAAAGCAAGTGCAGCGTCACGCCACGAAGTATCGCGCTATGCGTCGGCAAACTTCGCGCGAGGACGTCAAAAACATGCTGTTGAAGAATGGCCTTCCAGCACCAGGTACTCTCTGAAATGCGCGGTAGACGTAGCGCGCGAGATATTGGTGTTTCGCGGTGAAACGTGCTGCGTAGGCCACGCTGGACATTGCGTAAGTGTTCGCCATGTCAGTGAGAGGCGAGGAAGGCGCGCATTTATCTGCGCATTGCAACACGCGGATGCCTCAGGAAAGCTTTGTGAGATTAGGTTTCTGGGAGAAACCAAGAATATTGTTTTATTCAAGCGCTCTATGACGCCTCCAAAAAAGAAAGCGGCCGCGATCTTACTGCATATATATATATAGTTTTATACGCGTTTTCCCTGACACTGTGCTATGAATTGCTCCTTTATTGTGCGTTTCATTCTTGTGTTTTGTTTATGCTTCTGGCTGGCGCGACAAACAGTCGCGCAGTGTAGGCATGCATGCGTATACGTGCGTGGGTGCGTTGGTCGGCATTTGTGCGTGTTCTCGTGTACTTTGCAACCTCTGTCACCTGGCAAGCCAGTCATGAGTGCTCGCGCTATAGCGCTCACAGTCGCCTGGTACTCCAGTTCGTGCGTTTAACGCCCCTTATAATAAAGGGGCACTACCGGTTTTAAGAAATGTTGACATTACCTTAAAATTATTTATTTTGATTTTGGCTGGGAAGAGAAAGTAGACACTAGCTAAGTTTACGTGACTAATTGTTAGAAGGACTAATTGTTGGGCTAGTTGGTCTGACATATTGACTGGCAAACTAAGCTCGAATAAGTTATAGAAAAGACACGTGAAACAGACCAGTATTAGCGCACGTCCTCGTCTGTTTCATGTGTTCAGTAATGTGGAAAGTTGGGCTAGTTGGTCATTAATCATCATACCACGGTGGCGATCGAAGCAGCGCACTGACAAGGACAAGGCGAAGACACATAAGAAGACAGCGAGTGTCGTGTATTCTTGTGTGTCTTCGCCTTGTCCTTGTCAGTGCGCTGCTTCGCCACCAAGGTATGATGTTTCATGTGTCTTTGTCTAATTTATGCGTAATTAGTTTTCCAGTAAACATTTACATGAACCCGACAAAGGCGAGTGGATTCGGCTTGTCGGACTGAAATCCGATCGTCGGGTTCACATACACGCTGACAGGTCGGGCTGAGTGAGCATCGAGGCAAATTCAGTCAACCCGCCAGCAAGGGCTGGGTTGACTCACTCAAACCACTTCGCAGGGTGCATGTAAACGTGGCCGGGTCGGGTTAACTCTACTTCTGACTCGACCCGCTTGCGTTGAGTATATGTAAGTACAGCTATCGTGGAATAATGTTATGTTTGTTTTGAATAAACGCGCATGGAGTTTAGCCGAGAGTACAGGTTCTTGAACAAGTTGATAATGCAAAGTGCAGCTTTAAGCGCTAAAAGGAATAGACAGTAGAGGCTCGTGACTATGAAATTGCGAAAAAAACCGCAAGAAGTCTGTGTTTTTCAATCACCACGCGCCCGTTCACATGTTTGGCAACAGTTAATACACAGACAGGGACACACGGAAACGTTTCTAACAGTGATTTATTCATAGGCAGACTTAAATATATGCTTTCGAAATCATATAACACGTGCCTATATCCCCGCGCCAATAAAGTAGTGTATTTATTTTTTGGCGGCAACAAAACGGACGCATTTGGGACACATTGATTACCTTTTAATAATCTGGCTTTTCCGTCAATCACGCCTGCATTTGTCGTTGTGGAGTTACGGGTTTGACCGCCGGCCATAGTGCCCGCAACTCTATGGGCAGTGAATGCGAAAATTCTCGTGTACGATGTTTCAGGGGCAAGTTACGAAATTTCACGAGGTGTAAATTATTCCATAGAAGGCGTCCGTCTCAGACTCTATGTGTCATTTTGGAGCTTCGTGCAATGGCTCAGCAGAACACCGTGAGTAGAATGGCTCACGGTATTCCGAGAAAAAAGCTATCTGACTTTCTTCTTAGTTTTCGACAGCACTGAGCAACATATAGAGCACATATAAGCTAAGCCAAATCCCGACCTCATCGCATGTACGCTTCTGAAAGTCTTTCTGGAAACTTTCCTGGCTTGTGATGAAAACCTTTTGCGCGTCATGTGAACTGGGGCTGCAGAAACGGTGATCCTTCTTTACGAAAACTTGGCAATGTTGCCAATTGGAAAGTCACAGCTATTTCTCCTTCCTGATTTTATCTTGTAGTTATGCTTATTGCGATTAGTGACGAATGACAGAGGGTAACGTGCACTTTCGGCCCCACCGACTGTAACTGTCCGCACGACAGCGCACACAAAGCCTCTACAAAGGAGACTTTCAACGGCGACTGCTCCAGCTCCACTCAGACCGAACGTTCGCTCGTTAGAACTCTGGTTCCTCAGTCCTCGACTCTATACATGCGTGCCGTTGTTACGACGAAACGTTGGCAATGCAATAGAGCCCCCAAACTCGACCGGAAGGCGACTCCGTGCTCAAAATGTGTATTGTAGAAAGTTTCGGGGAAACCAAGTGATGCCTCCACGATGGTATTCAATCGGAAACCTGCCAGTGATTCCCAGGTGTCTCAACAGCTGACGTTAGCTACTTAGCGAAAACTTGCTAGCTGGACAAGCGGACGCATAGGCTGAAAATAACTAATCGGCGGAATGGGAAATGCAATTTCCTTGCTGTATTCAACACGCACTATCACCGGAAAGTTAGAAACTGAAGTCTATGAACTATAAGGGAATTAAATTAAGTTATAATGATAAAGCAAAGGAATAACAATAAGACGGGACAAGCGCGCTGGTAGTTAAAGTAAGTCACTGGCTAAACGAAAGTGAAAATGTATAGAAATTAACAGACCTCAGTAGGCTCTACGCGTGTGCTCTAAATAATCTGTATCACATGTCAAAGGTACCAAAAGCACACAACGCCCTCCTTTCAAGGAATAAAGCAGGCTGCACTATCGAAAGGTGTTTTCCAAGGAGGGCGTTGGACTTTCTGCCCTTCAGGCGGTAAAGTTGACGCTATAGGACACACGAGAGTTGCCCGAATTTTTGACGATCATTGCCTACGAGAAACAATAAATAGGAAGTGGTTCGCGTAGACGACACCCAGGCTACGTTCATAAATAAAGGTCTCCATGTTCCGCGGTATGTTCACTGAACCTCACGTAACTCGCCACGTAACTACATGATACTGACCACGTAACTCCTAAGCGTAGCTTTGCCTTCAGCCGTAACCAGCGCCTGCAGGATGGCTGTGATGGACTGGAAGAAAGAGAAGGCAGTGAACGTGAAGACAAACTTTAGCGCAGCGTGTTTAATTGTATGAGCAGATAACGCCAAACTGTTGCTGAAGAGAGTTATGAAGCGCGGTGCCACGTTCTCTCTCGGTGTTCTGCTTCTGGGCAGAAGTGGATGGCCACATTCATTGCCTACAGCGATAGCCACATTTCAGTATAGGAGTGGAGGGCGCTGAACATCCGTGAATTCAGTGGCCATCACCAATTGAAGGAAGCTTGTATTAAAATTGTTGTAGAACTCTCCACTGCGGCGTCTAAAGCTCACTTGTTGATGAAGGACGTTAAAAACATAAATAGTTATAATGTCACTGATAACATATGATTATCATATTGCGTAAAAAGGCGAAAAAAGTAGCAGAAGAAAACTAAGGATGCGTTGTTACAAAATGCTGATTCTTTTTCTTGTTTCAGTTCTAGTTCAATGTTTCAATCAAGTTCAGTTTGTATCATTTTTATTTGTTTCATTTTCTTTTCAATTCCGTTATATTATATTCTCCATGGTAGAAAAACAGCGCTAAAAATACGGACAGAAGGAAGAACACAGGACAAACTCTTCCTTCTGTTGGTGTTTTTAGCGCTGATTTTCTACCACGGATTCGTAGCAACGAGCTCGCTTTCAGACCCTTAAGTTATATTCTCCAAGTCTTCCAGCTGCCTATTGCGCGTACCTTCGTTATGACCACTGTTCTAATGTTTTTGTTCTGACACTGACTGGCTGTTCAGTGTATCTGGCACGGTACACAGTTCCTGCCTCTTCGCACTGTAACGTGGAGGATGCTCAGAAGATGTGCGACTATTTCATATCATCCGCAAGCGTCACAGTTAGGGCTGCCGGCTTATCCAATAAGAAACGAGTATTACTTGGGAGATGTGACACCAAGCCACTGCCGCTACACAACAGTTTCTTTACTCGTTGGTAGCCTATCTGGGACACAGATATTCATGTCAGGAGCCAGTAACTGTTGCTGGCTGTTCGTGAAACTCGTTGAGTTCCACAAGGTCAATGTGTTATGACGTGTCATATAGTAAAACATAGCTGCTGCGATTACTCTTGCGAGTGGATAGAAATTCGACTGCAGTCCGACCTTTCTGCGAGGATTGTCTTATATAGCATCTGTTTAGACTTAACATTTCTTTGGAGATGTCTAACCCGCCCAGACCCATGGTTCTTAGACCTAGAGACACGATGGTGTGGTAGATTCTCGGGTAAATATTTAAGAGACGTTGCGGAGGACGTCCTTTGCTGTCCATTTTTCTACTCTTATTTTGCTTTCTTTCTTGTTAGTAGCCCTTAGATAGCACTTGACTATGCAAAAATCACACCAATCTGGCTCAAATTTATGCAAGATTACGGTGGGAGAAGTGCAAATTCGTTTATATTAGTAGTGGCACGATGATGCGGTTAGTGTTTAGGCCTTTGCGACGGCCAGCATGTATGAAGACGGCTTCAGCCCACAGACATAATAGTATAAGACCCTTCACATTGGGGGATAAAACTGGCTTTCCCTAATATTAAAATCTTTGCAGGAAGCCAGCGAACCTCTCAGACCTGACCGCAGTGAGGCCACCTATGTGACCATCAATGCTATCCCATCTTCCACCCTGTAGACAGTACAGAAAACGTGATACATCGTTCACGTTGGTTTTCAGAAGTTTCATTTGTTGTGCACAGGCTTTGGTGTCAGTCTAGGCGGCTGATCCCAACAGCGTCCCTCATGACCCCAAATTTATCTCTCGTGCATAGAACTACATTGGTTATAAAACTGGCTCTGTAAACATACAATACCTATATCATCATCAAACCAAGGAGAATGGCTACTGCGTGAAACGGAGACGCACCGGGCTGTGTAACACTAGTTGCGAAAGTGCGACTTATAGTTTCTAAGCGCTACAATATTGCTCTGCTTAGAGTCATATATTCATAAAAACGAATGAGAAATGAGCACTTGGGAGGAAACTCCAGCACTGTCGAAATATAGTACGCCTGAGGGCTATTGTGAAACTTGTCGCTGCGGAAAGCGAAATAAAACGAAAGTAAAGAAGTGAGGCAGGTTAAGCCCGTGCCGCGAAAGAAGCCTCCTTGTTATTTCACTGAGGACGGACCTGCGTGCGAGCGCAAATTTTGGCGCATTTCCTCGCAGAGGACGTGCGCCTCGTATTCTCGGTCCGGCCGCTCTTGGAATGGCTCCGACAGTTTCCACCATTCTGCTATTCGCGGTGCGTCGCACGGCGTGCACCGGGGCTTTGCGTCGTTACAAAAGCATTGTGGTCAGAACGTTCCTTTCTGAAGGCCTTCCATAACTTTGTTGTGTACAGTTCAGAATGCGTTCCTGCTGCGAGAAATGACGCGCCTTTCGGCAAGCGCATATTGGCAAGTTTCCAAGTGGACCGTTTTCTCCGCCTTTTGTTTTAGAAAAAAAAAAAAAGCTGTTTATGTTATTTTGCCTTGCTGGTTCCACGTCCTGGGATAGTTTGGGTTCGCGGAGCGCAAGATATGTACTCAGGCCGCTGCCGCCCCGGTTAGCAAACTATTCAGCTTTCACGTTGTTTTCTATGCAAACTAGCCGGGTACGTTGCAGGAGGTTACCACGAGCAAACTCGAGCATCAGCGTGCAATGATGAAGTGGAATGCGTGCATATGTCAACAATAGCCAGTGCTGTGGACAGCTGGCACTTCAGATGTTAAATGCTTCAGTCTGTGGGACATTATAAGCACGTTGCAGGCGATGCACTGCAAGCACGGGGAAGTATGGCGTCTGTGAAACAGCTCACGCTTTGTGCAATACGAGAGCATCGCGCAGGCTGACAGTTCTTGCACACATGTACATTGTTCGCGTGCCGCTTGTAACTGCCACGGTGTTATTCCCTCTTAATATAAGGTGCTCGAATTCATTGGGCAAAGCAGCCCAGGATCTGCAATATTATATAAAGACCATATTGTATACTCGAAAGTGCAATCACATGCTCATTGTCCTTACGGAAGCAAAATGGGGTAGGAGATTGCAAGCGTTTCAATCCTATCTGATTGGTCCCTGAATTAAACGTATACGTTATTTACCATTATGTCGGACGAAGAGCTAAAACGAGCCTTGTAAGCCTGCAGTTCACGCACGACACCGTAGATTCGCATACCAAAAGTATGAGATATCGTTAGGAAAAGCAAAAGAAGCGCCGCCGGTTCTACGGTCGGTTGTTCGTTTTCAGAGACAGCTAAGATTTATGAACCCGCCGTGGCTGCTCAGTGGCTGTGGTGTTAGGCTGCTGAGCACGAGGTCGCGGGATCGAATCCCGGCCACGGCGGCCGCATTTCGATGGGGACGAAATGCGAAAACACCCGTGTACTTAGATTTAGGTGCACGTTAAAGAACCCCAGATGGTCGAAATTTCAGCAGTCCTCCACTACGGCGTGTCTCATAATCAGAAAGTGGTTTTGGCACGTAAAACCCCATAATTTAATTCTTTAAAGATTTTTGAGCATACTAAATAACGGACCAGCTGCGTTCATGACGTGAACATATCACAGAACCCATATCACAGAACCGAACATGTTACAACGACCCTGAAATCGGTTTTTCGCCAGCCCCTGCAACAAAGATATGGTCTAGTTATTACCAGGTTTTCAACATACTGCATGTGGGCAATTAAAAGAGGGGAGGTTACCGAAATTCGAGACACATTGTTTGTATAATTAGCGTCACTATGCGGGGAAAGGTCCTGCGGTGAGGGGTAGATCTGACATAGCTACCCATCACGACTTATTTGTATGATCACTGCGTGTTCGCTGCTTTTGGGCGTCGCGCGAAAAAGAAAGCAAAAAAATGCGAATTGCTTTTATTGAAGCGTATGAAGAATTTGCAGACGCATTATTGCTTCTTTATTGGCTCCAACAACAATGTAAGCGTTCTTTGAACATGCGGTTATTTAACTCTAGGTCTCCTACTACGGTGTACCTCACAATCAGATCGTGATTTTTGCACTACAAAACCGCCGAATTTAATTTTAAAGATGAGCTTTTTTGTCCACTTGCCCTGCTTTCACGTGACTGCCTGGCTGCTGGGTGCTGTTGGGTCAGTCGTTATCATGAAGGATATATATATATATATATATATATATAGCTATCAGCGAAATGGCTTATATAACCTTATTTGTATATTGACCAAGTATGCAGATAATACATATATTAATTATTAATTTAACTTGCAACATAAAACCTGATTATATAATATCATATCACAACCATATCTTAAGCACAGCGATCGAATAGTGAACTATATTTCACAATTTCTTTATTTACTTTCTTTTTTAATTTAGACATCGGGTATGTGCAACCAGGAGTGTGGCCTTTCACCAAGGTAGGTGTGTCCGACTGCGGTACACGAGGTGCTGAATACCTAAATGTTGCCTGATACATGTCGTACTTTTCTGCACATACACCTGTCACCAGCATTCTTCCCTCGACAGGCATCGTACATCGCCTTTGTCCTTGTGCCATCGGTGCGTATACGTCTCACGCTATGCATCCGTCTGAATTGGAAGTTTGCGTTTTTTCATAGCTTGTGAACTATGCAGTGCATAAACATAAAAACTAAATTACATTCAAGTTGCGACCTTTGCGGCGGGAAAACATCAACATTCCATGAGATTACTCGGCGCATGGGAGGAAAGTAAACGAAATTGTACTCGTCGCCGTTACTTGTAAACCACTTGATTACCCGCCTTACTAAAGCTTCGCTTCGCATAGATTCCAACGTGAGCTTTGGGCCCAAGGTGTCGAACCGAGCATTTGACTCCGGCTGCAACTGCGCATGTGGCGGCTGCGCGCGGTCATCCGGCCGTGTCACGAGAGCGATCTGCGTTGAGGGCAGAGACTAGGTGCGTCGGCGGCTCGTAGCTTTGTGCGTGCTGTGTGTTGTCGGCTCTCACTTTTCGTTGAAGCAATAGAGAGCACGAATGTCATTTCGCTCGCTCCTGCTGCCGCGTTTCCTTATACGGCCGATAAAACTACTATCCTTACTTCGTATATCTGTCCGCTAATTTGCTATCGCAATGGATGCTTCGCGTTTCGGGCGAAACTGCCACTTTTTTTCTCAACAATATGTGTAGTTTACAAATACATTGCGCAGATACGGGTAAATTTTCATTCACATATCAACGACGGAGCTAATTAGTGAGAATGACTCTATCTGCATGGGTTAGACGTTGCTTCCACGCCTTGACAGCAGCATAATCAGTTGTAAGTGATGTTTGTTTTGCTTCAAGTAATTACTAGATGACTGGTGGGGAGGGAACTGTGGCACATGACCTTTGTGTGTCGCAGAGGGAACCTTGACATTGTATTATACAAATTACAACTCCAAACTTCTAGTCTGTAGCAAAGAAAGAAACGAGCAATTGACATCTCGGCGAATTTTCTGCCTTCCCTTTTTTTAAACTAAAAGCAGCTGAGAACATTGATCTTTCTGAACGATCAAAAAGTACAGTTTGTGCTAAATACCCCGACGTTCTTTCTTAGGCAACTGTGCGGGACGCAGAGTGTTGTGCTGGCAAACAGTGTTGCCATCTTAGCAATTTTTTCACTATATTTAGCGACTTTCTTGCCTGTTTAACGACTAATTCCTTTTAGTTTAGCGGCCGGCGAATTTTTTAACCATGTGCCAGTACAAGTGGCGAGATTTTAGCGATTTCGAAGTTAGGAAATGGCTTCTAAAATAGCCACCTAGAACGCTCTCTATCATTGAAATTCTACATGTGAGCTGCCGAAATTGGCTACATGACGCGTAGGCCATGATCATGAAGAAGCATTGATTGCCTTCGCGGAATCGACAATGTGCTGACGAAATTTATGTATTTTTTTTAATATTTACGAAACTGATTTGAACGGGCCTTAACGTGCCAGTTTCAGCACCTTCACTAAGTACGTTCGATTGGCTTAAAATTACAAAATTTTAGGGTTGTTCGAATATTCGAAATGTTCGAATAATGGGTCGAATAGTGTCCTATTCTCTTCCGGCTTCGAATGGAATAGCCACTGCTCCTAAATGCTAATATTTTTCGAGTGCTTTTCGAATGTTTCGAAACGTCAACTGAGCCCAAATAACCTAAAAATTAGAGCAAAAGTACGTTCAATTTTCACCCCCGCGGGCATTGTAAAGACAAAACATCAGAACTTGCGTAGTGGAGCAGGCTACGTCACTTAGGTAGCCATACCTTACAGGCTGTACAGCGATGATTTGCACTTTCTGAAGAGCCATGTGCGCGCTAATAAGCTACTTATTTGTTCCTAATGCTCGATTTGTGCTTTTAATTAACAACGCTACAAAATGTACTCTGTAAAGACAGAGTACGCTAACTTTAAGAACGCTGGGGTGTGAACATCGTTTCATGTTATTTGTGGTGACGCTGTTACTTATTCGAAAACTATTAGGAAAATATTTGACATTCGATTTGATTTGATTCGGACTCAAAAATCACTATTCGCACACCCCTACACATTTTATTGTGAGATTTACAATGCAGCAGGTAAATAATAAATAATAACTTTAGATCGACTGTAGAAACGCATATATAGGGTGTCTCAATAATATTACCAAGGTTTTCAAAAAAGATTAGACAAGCACGTTGCAAGATACGATTACAGCACCTAAGGTGCCCGGTCATCAGTGTTTTGATAACCAAGCACTGTAGTTGTAATAGATGTATCTTGCAAAGTGTTTTTTCATAGTTCTTTTTTTTTGTGGTTGAACAGCTAGGCTAACGTTAGCTGGCGCACACGGTACATAGGGGGGAGGGGGGGGGGGGGGCTCGTTCACACGAGCCTGAATATAACACTTCTTTATCGCATTTGTTTTAGACAAATCAGTACTGTGAAATAGTCTTCAGGTAGACTAAGGGGCGGTAGCGTAGTAAGTTCATAAAGGTCAGGTATTTGTCAGCGTCTTAACATGCCACACAGTGCGTCTCGCAGAATTTTGCCATCCTTCCAGGAGCACCGAGAATTAGAACATTTTTATAGGCAATTTGGACAAATTGTCGTTGCGTGCTAGGTAAATCAGCTTGCTTGTGTTCTCTTTAATCATCCTGAATTCGGTACCTCCCAATCCCAAGGCAAAAGCAGAATTTCAGCTGTCATCGTCCGTTCTTGTGTAAATAAAATAGTAAAACAAAAGCCCACTACGCACTGCTGGTAAATTCGTTCCATATTTCTCACTCATACGGACCCTAGACAAGTGTGAGGTGCTTCGGTAAATTATTTACACCGTGTTAGCGTATATTATTGGGTTCAAAAATATCTACGTTGCCTAAAATTTACTCATGATCTAGCGCCAATCTTAGAGCTCAGCTCTTAGGCACCCGTTCTGGCGGTAAGAGTCGGCGGCGTAACCGAGTGAAGGAGCACAGCGAAAGATGAAAGAGCGAAGGAGCGGGAGATGAAAGCCGCGAGCCGCGAACGGCGAATACCAATGAGCGTGGCCCTATAGTGACGTGCGCGCGGGAAACTGGTGTCATGCGGACCCACCCCGACAGCTCGATGCGTACTCGTATCTGGTCTCAGCCGTTCATATACTATCGTCTACGTACGTACTATCGTCTGCTCGTTTCAGCTCTCGTTCGCGCTTGTTTGGTTAGCGTGGTTTGGTTTCGTTCGCGCTTGTTCCGATTGTCATGGTTGCCGATTGTTTTGTAAACTGACTGTACACGCGACGCGAACTGTGTAGTACTTTATGGAAGTACACTGGAACCTTCGAAGAGTCATGCATAGAAGTCGACGCACTTGACCCGCAGATCAGATTTTCAACGATCGCCGACACTGCTACATGTCTCTCAAAATCTTTGCCTCAATACATCGCGAAATGAAAACGTGTATAGAGCTGCGCTCAAATTTCACGTTAGGAAGTATTGTTCTCGTCCGTGAAGTTATTGCTCTCCGTGTATCCTGACATGTGCGTTTTACGGTTTATCTAGTAATAGTAGCAAGCTGACCTATAGACAGAATTGGAAGCTCTTAAGATTCTGTGGAGCCCCTAAAACGACGTTTCGACCCTGGGACAGAACTGTCATGGCCGAGTGCAAGCGTCTCTGCCTAAAGGTCTATCCCTTTCCTTGCACACAACGCAACTCGTAAGTCGTAAGAATCTGCTCGTGTGGTGCACCGACTCAGGAAGTAAATATTTCTAAGAATCGCTTATTCATGAGCACTCTATATATTCTTGAACCGTTTCGTGCCGAACAGGTAACACCTATTATTTTTTTCGGTTTAGATGCACAATGACTTTCCTTTTTCCTTGTTATATTTCCTTCCCCACGTGTAAAGTAGCCAGCCGGGCGAGACCTCGGTTCAACTTCCTGTATTTCCTTCTGGTCTCTCTCTTCGCCTCAGGTTCGATTCGGTTTCCCGCACGCCCTAAGAATACCGGCTTGGGTTCGGGTTCAGTTTCAGCTGAAATTCCGGTACGGGTACGGTTTTCGGTTCGGGTTCGGTTCTACAACCTGGTTGTACCTGCATATTATTTTTCTTCAAGCGTTCTTTTGTCGTGAACCTGTCAATTACTGAGATCAAAATTTGTCTCCAAGATGCAATTTTCATTTCATCGCACGTGCGGTTTCATACAAAGCTTCAGATTGCACTAATGCTTCGTATTGCAGGCCTCGAAGTGATAAGAAAAAAATGTTAGCCAGCAAGGCTTGTTTCTTGCTGTAGTATTTTAATGGTCTTTATTTGGCCGCGAGATTGGGCCGAGAGGGGCACCACCGTCGTATCTTTAGTGTGGAAACGTAGTCGGCGCACACGTGGAAATGTACATGGCGTTATGCAAGCTTGCACGTTCTTTAGCCGTTCATGTCGCTTTGACACAATTGGAATATTACCATATTTTCAATCATGCATAATTATCACCTTGATGATGCAGCGTTGCCTGAGTGAAAACATTCACTTAAGAAAAAAAGAAACCTATTCGTAAAAATCTTCCTGACGTCTCAATTGTTACTCTTACGTTGTCCTTAGAATATAGTGTTGTCCTTGGAAAATAAATATTCCAACAGCGTAGCTGCGATGTTCGTGTGAGAGCGTAAATTAACACATGGTGTTTTCTTTGTCGCCATATTAAACCTAATAGCTTTCTTTGGAAGCCGGGCGGATTTTTTCGTGTCTGGGCGAATTTGTGCGCGCTCGTGAATTCTCGTTTGTGTGGTGGGCTGTCCCCGTAGCTTCACGAGGGGCTGTGACGAAATGTCGGTCGCTTGTGGGGGCCTCTCCAATAGGAGCGCACGTGTCTAATAGTTCGTCACCGGGTAACGAGGACAATAGCGTTCGTTCTTCCGTCCCGGTTTGCAACGTTGTTAGTGTCTGCCTTGCATCAGGTGTAGAGTGGTTTTCTAAGTAGCGGAAAAACCAGAAGAAGTTCAGTCAAAGTTTTTGCTTTTTCTTACCACTAACGCACAAGGATGGTAAAGCTTCTCGATAAAATGAACATATATTTGATTGAACCGTTAGGGATCTTTGTCTTTACTCGCCGAAAAACATTACGCACCACTACGCCATGCTTTGATCATAGAACCACGAGTAAAGTCTTAAGCATGCCATCTTCATTGTTTTTTTCCTCCGCTTTGGAGTTATCAGATACCGGACCTTGAGGTATCTAACAGAAATGTCGAGGTGTGTTGAGCGTGCGAGAGCGCGTCACAGTGTGCACGAAGCTGCAAGTTTGTGTAAGAGGTACAAGGTATTAAAATTTCCCTTTCATAAAGTGAGAGTCTGGAAGGACTCCCGTCTACCGCATGTCGGAAAACGTTGCCTGATTCTGGAGATAGTGCAATAGTAAGCTAGGCGGGGGGGGCTGTCATGGTGTGGTGGGCGCAGTAATCGGTATGCTGCAAAATGTAGGGTAGAAGATAAGAATATGAACATTTTTATAGCATTTACACAACCTTCATCGCGAAAGCCTCGTTTCCCACATACATTCCTGCCTGCGCGTTAGATTCGACGTCATTTTACTTATAAGAATATATGCACCTCCCAAGCTTATAAGCATATTATCCATACGTTGACCATTAACTGTCGCTAGATTCAGCCTGATTTAAAAAAAAAGAAACGGTACGCATGTCATTGTGACATTTTATAAGCCGCTACCTGGAAAAGTTTGTATCGTTCCGACGAAGTCCGGTCTCGCGGCCAAAAGATTTTCAGTGTTTTTCCGACAGGCTTCTAAACTTCCTTTTTGCTTATAACACTGCCTTTATTCTTCTCAATAAAGACAACTATTTTGTTTTTTTTTCCACAAATCATCGGGTTGTCTTAAAATCATGTGTATGCGGTGGCACAATCTGTTTACACCGTCTGTTTTTGACACTGCAAGGGTGGAAATAGGGAATGGTCGCGAGAGCCAATATTTCGAAAAGGTGGACGCCCCTTCGTCATGTAGCAGCAACTAATTTCCTTGGCAGCGTTTATGTACGCGTAGCTCACTCTTCCCCACCCTCAATGGGAGAGGAGGAGGAGAATAAAAAAAAAAAATCGGAGTTTTACATGCCAGAACCACGATGTGATCACGGGGCACGCCGTAGTGGGGAACTCCGAATTAATTTTGACCACCTGGGGTGCTTTCGTGCATCCAATGCACGGCACACGGCCGTTATTGCACGGGCGCTTTTGCACATCTAAATGCGGCCGCCATGGCTGGGATTTGATCCCACGCCCTCGGGCTTGGCAACGCAACGCCAAAGCCACTACGCCACCACGAGTTGTGGAACAGCAGAATAAGCTGTTGCGAAGAGTTATAAGGCGAGGGCAGTCGTAGTGCTAAGAAAACATAGTAATAAAGAAAAGAAAGGTGGTGGTGTGATGGGGTTGTTTCTTGTGATAGCCAGGGAACAGATATGGATAATGCCATCCGTTGTTACAAGCAGTGAGGCCGACCAAAACGGAAAACAATATACATGTGCACGTGTAGGCAGGCGCTCTTTACTGCTTAATTTTCCAAGAAACCAGTAATCAATAAGATATGCGCTCACGACATATTAACAAAACTGCGCACTGGTCGGGTTGTTGTGGATTCATTGTCCGGAAAGGGAAAAGGAAGAAATACAGCCGTAGAGAACAGGACTAGCGCTTGGCTTGAGTTCTTCTGTCATTTTTTTTTTTCGTTCACGCGTTCCTAACAGTGGGCATTTGAAAAATATGGTTGACAGAAACTGAATAGTATGAGGACCCGTTCGGGAAAGAGTAATTAGTACAAATGGAAAATGAAAGCAAGGACCACGAATACACATCTTGTCGCTACCTTTGAGTTATATGACTCAGTCTTGTCCCGCATCCGCAGATATCTGAATGCATATGCTGCTCCACATGACGTAAAGAACGCAACTCTTCCTTTTTGTGAGCGCAAAGAAATTCCTGCCTTCCTTGCATCCTGTTTCTAACCGGGTCGTTGTTGCGTAGATTACGAGTATGTCCTTGTGGTCGCGCGGTAAATAGCTTACTAGATAAGACGCAGACAGTTTATCTGCGACAGTAGGAGGACAACAAGCGCAGTAGAGTGGATGGTTTGCAAAGTCGACGAATTGAGAAGAAACTCGATAAGAAACAGAATACGTCATCCTGCAGCTACTGGAGCACTTCAGGGAGGGCTCCACAGCTGCCGTTATTTCTGTCGACAAGCATTTCATGTTCGAGAATCCAATTGGAGAAACTATTTCGCGTACTAAACACGTCTATTGAGGAATGATGACCATCTCTGCGCGATGGCAGAGAGAAGCTGCGCACATGCGGGCGGGCTGGTATGTCGGTGTAGGCTGCCAGGTAATTGCTCCCGAAGCGTTTAGCTGCAATCGTAAAGCCCTTGTTACAATGAAGAATTGCGGACTCACTTCCGTCCTGGGCGCCGGCTTGCTTGACCGGCATGGACGCACGAAAAATTTGATTGGCGTTGGTGAACCACCAGGCGGGCTCTATTTTTAGCGTATACTTATATATTTAGCGCATAAACAGAGCAGCGTAGTCAGATTATGTCATCTTATATGTCTACAATCCGCGTTTGTGACTTACGCGTCAATTATGCACAACAAAAATTATGCGGATCCCATACGCTGTAGGAATCAGCGAACGCGGAGCTTCCTTGAAGTAGATGCTTGTGTTAAGCCAAATGGGGTGATAATATGTGGTGTTACACTAATGCAGGTACCATGCTACTTTTAGATGCTATGTTCCTGTCATGAATGTGAATACATTCCCTGTGTTGAAGAAATACACTCACGTTGAAGTTCACGTCCTTATTCCTTAAACGAACTGAATGATCGCCATTGCTTCACAATGAAATTGTCCATACCCACGACGGCTTCTATCACCTTCTCAATACACGGAGACGCTTTTAGTTTCTCGGTTCAAGTAGAATTGTACGTACGGATATATGTTCGATAGAATACGAAACGTACGTAACGCTTGACCTTCAACGCATCTGCACCCCTTGCAAAAACTTCTCAAATTGTTCCTCCCAATCTGGCTAGGGCGAGAGAGAGAAAGAAGGGAAGGAAAGGCAGACAGATGAACCAGCGCACGTTCGATTTGCTACTCTGCGTAGTGGGGAGGACGTTAAGGGACGATAAGATAGAAAGGACAGAGTACAATGGGGGCGCAGTTTCACCCGGAAATGCACATCGAAACTAAAGTTGCTCACTGAAGTCTGTCAGTCGAGACGTTCATAAATGTCCCTTTAATGTCGCAGTGAATTATACAAACAGCATTTGTTACATATAAACGAGAGCCTTGTCGGAAGTGCTTCCTCTCCAATGTCCTCGACGTTGTGTTCTTCTTGCTTTCGCTGTCCCCGCCTCAGCCTGGTATGATACCACCTCGCCGCGTATACGGGGCGAGACACCGACGCCAAACATCTAAAATGAGACAAAAAAAGAAGCGTTAGATCCACGCCCTACCCCTGGGCGACCGCTATGCCATAGCATTATCAGGGTTGGCCCACCCACGTCTTTGATTGCACTGCCTGCATTTGCTATAAAAACACATATAAAAGTGGCATAGAGGAAAAGGAGAAAATCAGGCTGCAAACTGCCAGCGGAAAGGGTACACCGCCTGCCTGCTCTCCAGGAACGAGGGAACAGAAACATAGAAATGTCGCTTTCCAGGATATATAAAAAAACATTAAACCACATCACATTAAAAGCGTTACACACCGCATTAGAACCCCCGAGAGGACGCATGAGGGGCACTGGTGGCGGGATTGGCCCACCAAGTTATCACCTTTGATTACACAGTCTTCGGTATAGACCAAGTTTTCATTACAACCTCTCCGGAATGGACCAATTTACTCGGCGAGAGACGGACGCCAAACCTGGGGGAGGAGACAAAGAAATTTTAGCTTAAAAAGTATCGCTCACATTTAAAAAGTGTACTGATTATTTTTGAAGTTTCGCGACTTGTTTGCGCTCTTCGTCCGTACATACCCTCTAAAATCACGCGCTTCGTATCCTGCACGTTTCCTCATCACACAACCATGGAAACCGCTATTAATTTCCCTTTTGCTTTGTGATCCACTTCCGGCATCGCCGCTGACATCTAGCATGAGCAGGCTTCGACTACTTCGGCGACGAGCGAGCGTACCCGGGTAGCCATCCTGGGACATCCTCATAATCCGCCGTATATTGTCATATTCGCCACCTTGTCATTTCTGATTGGTCCAGAGGACTGCTACCGCCGCGTTGTTGCTCTCAGAACGCTAACATGGTGGAATTCGACAGCATGAGCGAATATGACAGAGTCCAAATTAGGGCTCACCCGCCATCACGTTGTTTTTGACAGTGCGAGGTCGCCGGCGAGGCTCGTAGGCCCGCATCGGAGCTTTTTACCGTGTTTGACGGTTTGTCTGAGGGCGCTCTGCATGGCTCAAACTAGTCTCTGTGACGTCTCTGTGCACTGGAGGTAATCATAAATACTCCTTAAGTACAGATTTGCATTTTCCGCTCTGCATGCATCACTCCAGCATGACCGACTGAGGAACTGAACGGAACAGCACCATGCAGTACACCCCGTTTTCTACAATCCCGTCTTCAGGAACTTGCAATGTTTTCAATGCCGCACACAAACTACCATCAAATACGTATGTCTAGCGGGAGCACGTCCTCCGCTATGCCCATCATTATTGCCGCATGGTTGCACTTCCAGTTTCTCAACAGTCACGAGCGCCATCGTCGTCGCACATGCACTGGGCGTTTTGCAGACGGCAGTAGCTTGTCCCAACCGATGAATGCGCTCTTTCGGGAGTAGCATAACGATGGGTGCACAGAAAGCTCAACTTGTCTTCCTGAATTCGAACCAGCTTTCGACGACATAGCAAACAATTTAACTCCTTGATGGCACTTGGTTGTGCCATGCCTAACACCCTCACGTTTAAAGGGTAGCTTCGAATCATTCGTTGGGAAAAATGAAGTTTTCTTTCTTTCCGACTTTTTGTGCCAACTAAAAATGGTGATTGCTCCTTCAGCCGACACGAAAAGTGCAGTAAAGAGACATTCATAGCTATCGCTGCAATATTCTCCGGTCAGGTATTTCTATGCGCATCAGGGGAGGAATTCACGAAGTTTTTCGTTCGGAAGCACTATTTGTCACTGGCTAGCCATCTTCTCTAATAATATGTCCAGCATCAGGATTGGCTGGGAATTTCTCTTATGAACAATTCTAGCATAAGAGCTCTTCTTTTTCTTTTTTGTGAATGCGGACCCAGGTTTTGAGAATTCATATACAACATTCAACTACGCTTTTTCACACCGCATGTGTAGAGCTTTCATGTCAAATAATTCTTGTAGCCGCAGAAGTGAGGACGAACCATGGGGTGTAAAAGGGTGTAAAATTTTACACCTTAAGGGTGTAATATATTTTAGAGTACAATAGCGCGTTCGATTGCACCGAGGAGTCGGTGTTATGGTAACCCAAAATCAGCGCGTGGTTTCGCGGAAATATTTCGGGCGGTGTAAAGTGGACCGAAAAGCCCCATTATTACAATTATCGGTATCGCCAGATGTCACCGGGCTGTCAGGGAAATGTCCGGGACACTTCGTAACGCTGCAGCACTTTAAACATTTTTATACCTTTATGAGTGTATCAAGGGTGTTCGGTTATCTCATGGCTAACACCTTCATGTTTGAAGGGTTAGATCAAATTGTTGAAGGGAACCAATGATGGTATCTTGTTTGCCCACTTTTTCTTGCAAGTAAAAGTGATGACAGCTGTGACAGGCGACAGAAAAAGTGCATTAAATAAAGTTTCAAATCTATTGCTGTCAAATTCTCCTGTCTGATATTTCTGTACGACCAAGGCTGTCACAGTGGTTACATAGTTTTTAACTACGTCTTCTCTAATCGCACGTCTAGTTAGAACTCCGTTGTCGTCGTCAATAAATTTTAAAGCTCCTAACGGCAGGAGAGTAGCAACCACCCTCATGGGTGTAAAAAAATTTAGAGTGTGCGACATCCTGTTACGTTAGTTTGGCGAAGACCTGGCTACTGCTGTCTATAAGCATATTGCGCCTATAGAGCATTCTTGAAGCAAATACTGTGCGCTTCATTTTAGTTGTCGTTAATTATCGTTGAATGAATCGGGCGAATCCTCACTCTCTGCTTCGGGTAATGAAACACACCCCAGTTCAAACAGTGGCTCAACGCTCACTTGCTTTTTTCTTGCCTTTTTATCTTTGTTAGTGCGTCATTCTGGCCACCTAATGCGAAAAAACTGACCTCTGGCTACATTCATTTCAAGTGTTTTAACAAAGGCACCTTGGTGCAACAGCACCGGCAAAAGCTCAGCAGAATGAAAAAAGAAAGGAAGAAAAAGAAGGATCAGAAGAAGAACAGTGTGCGGAGGGGAAGCGAGGCGAAGAGCTAGAATGTAGGGGTCCTTCTCAAGTAACTTATTTGTCGGATTGGCAACTTGCCACATAGAGCTTAATTACAATGAACGTTTCCTGGATACAGGGGAAGGCTGATAGATGGTCTAGAAATGGTATCGCCACATGAACACTAACGTTAGAAGGGGGGGCTAAGCTCTCTGCTGCCCAAGAGAGCGACGCTAAGAACAGTCGAAAAAAGAAAAGAGCGCCAGCGGCCAACGCACTTTCTCGAAAGCTGACAAGTGACAGGTAAGAAGGTGCAAGAGAGAAAGGAAGTGAGTGAGGGAGACCAACACGCTGCCTATAGCCTTCCTTCGACGGCTGTTTAATGTTGCGCGAAAACGGAGAGTATTCGTTCTAATTTCGATACGCACATTCTATCAGGCGAGCTCACTGCAGCGCAGAGAGAAAACGGAAGCAGCTTCGACACTCCTAGGAGCTTCCAAATTGATACTACGCAGAACGCGCACCGTAGAAACAAGACAGCGCGGCTGTAATCTTCTGTCTTGTCAAACGAAAGCGTTCATTAAGCTGTCTTGTTTAATAATGCTTGTCAGTCAGGCACGCGAAGCCTTCCAGAATAGCGGTCTTCGTGGAAAAAAGTGTGACATTTTTTATTTGCGCACGTCATCTTGACGCATATAAGGGGCTACATATTAATAGCAAGGCAGCATAGCGGGATATGTGTGTTAAATGAAATCTGAAGTTATATGGCGTTACTAGGTGTATAGTGCAATATATATATATATATATATATATATATATATATATATATATATATATATATATATATATATATATATATATATATATATATAATACTTTGATAATACTTCGCAAAGGTCTTCAGCCTGCGTAGAGGACAGGTCCGTCGCAACCATTTTCTTTATGTTGGGATCGACGCCCGAGGCTGGCGCGATGGGCATGCTAAGGTCGCGAGAAGCATCGGTCGATAACGCTGCCACGTATTGGTCGCCGAGACAATCAATGGTGGCAAGGCAAATACCTTGCGGTAGAATTTGCTTTGCCAATCCAAAGTTACTGACAGGCATGCGAGTGTGGTTCGCAGTAATAGTAACTATACTGTGAGGCACGGTGACGTCATACTGTATTGGGATGTCGGGCAGAGGAGTGACGAGGTACTCGCCATCAGGAACTGGTGGGAAAGACAACAGTTCAATGTAGGCTATGGACTTTGGCGGCAGGCGAAGAAAGCCGGTGGAGCGTAAGCGGCAGTGGGGTGCGTCAGAAGGTTCTGCGAGCATCGGCAACTCGAGGCGAAGGGTACTGGAAGAGCAGTCAATTAGGGCAGAATGGGCGGAGAGAAAATCGAGGCCGAGAATAAGGTCGTGGGGGCAATGAGCAATTACAGTGAAGAGTACAGGAGTGTGGCGGCCGGCGATGCTGACACGTGCCGTACACATGCCGATGATAGGCACAGTACCGCCATCCGCAACGCGGACGACGCGTGCCGACGCTGGGGTGAGGAGCTTGTTCAGTCGTCGTCGGAAGGCAGCACTCATAATAGAAAGATATGCTCCTGTATCGATGAGTGCCGTGACAGGATAGCCGTCAACGTCAACGTCAAGAAGGTTTCGGTTAGTAGGTAACGTGAGCAGAGGATTTGAGGGCAGGGTCGACAACGCAGCTTCACCTCCAGAAGCTGCAGTGCCTAGTTTTCCGGCTGGGTGCGGGAGGCGATAGGCGGCGAAGAAAAGCGGCGGGGTTGGGGCGAACGAGACTGGTGGCGTCGAGGTGAGGGCGAGCGGCTGTAGCGAAGGTTCGGAGCAGGGACATCAGCAGTAGTAGGTTCATGGCGGGTGGCATAGGGTACAGAAGTTCCAAAGGTGCGGGAATAAGTGGGGGCGTAAGCCCGAGGAGGTGGTGGCCATCGGTTGCGGCAGTGACGGGCGACGTGGCCGATGCGACAGCAGTGGAAGCAGATCGGCCTGTCATCAGGTGTACGCCATTCGGACGGGTTGCGGCGAGATGTGGCAGAAAAGGACTGCCGGGGACGAGGAGGGCCGCTAGATAACTGGGGAACGCTGGGTCGAGACGTGGAACACACGGTGTTCAGACCCATGTTTTCAAATTCCTGTCTGACGACAGCCTGAATCATCGCAATGGTGGTTGCTGGCGGATCGGGATGCGGCGTGGAGAAGGCTGGCAAAGAGGCGGCCTCGAGTTCGCGGCGAACAATGCGGGTGACGTCGTCACAGGTGGTGGTCTGACGTGGTCGACCCTCACATGTCGACGTAGCAGCAGTGTTGGGTAGGCGCGCAATGTGGTTTGAGATACGGCGGCTCTTAGCCTGTTCATGGCGACGGCATTCTTTTATAATGGCATCGATAGTCGACACGTTACCGAAAACAAGCAAATTGAAAGCGTCGTCGGCGATGCCTTTTAGCACATGTGCCACTTTATCTCCTTCGGACATATGATCGTCAGCTTTATGGCATAGAGCCAAGACGTCGAGGATGTAGGAAACGTATGGCTCTGTAGGTGACTGAACACGAGATGCAAGAGCCTTTCTCGCGGCAGCCTTGCGCGCAATGGGGTCGCCGAACAGTTCCTGCAGTTTTTCTTTGAAACTGTCCCAACTGGTTATTTCGTCATCATGTGTTTGGTGCCACACGCGTGGGGTGCTGCCGAGATAAAAGATGACATTGGCGAGCATAATCGTTGGGTCCCACCTGTTATTAGCGCTGGCATGTTCATAGAGCTTGATCCAGTCGTCGACATCCTGTCCCTCCAGGCCAGAGAACACACCTGGGTCACGATGTGGGGCAACCGTGACGACTGGAGCAGTCGGACAAGCCGAAGCCGTTGCGGAGGCGGGTTCGTCACCGGGAGGCATGGTGACAAGCTCGGTGTGCCGACCACTTCGGAGTTCCGTGGTGAGGACGGGGATCGCTGACCTCCACCAGAAATGTTACGTGTGGAAAGACACAGACGAGAGATGCTATTTACACGCTATTTACACTGGCGCCAGGCAGCCAGGCTGACACTCGCTCGTGCCGAGGGCACCGACCAACTTCTTCGTCGTTCTCGCGGCTGCTCGTCTCTCGCGGAATCATATCGTAATAATATATATATATATATATATATATATATATATATATATATATATATATATATATATATATATATATATATTGTAAGGAAGAAGAATGACACCAGAAAGTCCCCTCTCGATTGCGTGTCTCGCGACCGATTCGCCGATCTAGATGAACGAACGTTGCTGCCACTGTGTTTCTGGCTGACCTTTGACGAGTCCAATAAACCTTGTCACATTTCGTGGAGGTGCTGATAACGCCTTGAAATCTGAAACTTCGAAGCAGGACTCTGCCATCCATTCCTCTCATGGCAGAAGGCCCCGTCACCGCGTCCAATGGCCCCGATACCTGCCGTGGCCTGCTCGGATGCAATGCGTAAGTGCGACCCTGCATTTTCAGCGTCATCGACGACCACGACGGGGAAGACTGGCTCGCCCCCTATGAAAGGGTGAGCAACCACAAGAAGTGGGACGATGCGACAAAGCTGAAGAACGCCATATTCTATCTGAGCGACGTTGTGAACTTGTGGTACCGCAACCACGAACCCGACCTGTGGACTTGGGTGGAGTTCAAGACTAACTTCACAGAGGTCTTGTTGCGGCCTGCAGTCAGCCAGCTTCGCAGCGCGCAACGTTTGCGAGAACGAGCGCAGAAGAGTGGTGAGACATTCATTCGAGGATGTCAGGGGTCTCCGCAAGCGTGCTGATGCGGTAACGGCGGAAAGCAAGATCAGGCATATTTTAAGGAGGGTTGACGACGATGTCTTTCAGATGATGTTGGCAAAGAACCCCAGCACTGTGTCTGAATTCACGAGGGTTGCAATGTGGGCTTGTTGGTAATGCATCTTCAAGGGGAGTACGGTAGCGCGATTAAAAGACGGGACAAAAGAAGACACTAGGGACACACACAGCGCTACGTGTGTCCCTATGTGTCTTCTTTTGTCCCGTCTTTTAATCGCGCTACCGTACTCCCCTGTGTCTGAAGTAGTGACGCTCTGCCAGAGCTATGATGAGTAGCGCAAGCAGCAGCTCGCCACGCGCAATTCACTGGTAGGTTCTGTCTCTCTCTCTCTGGTTTGAAGGTTGCCGCCGATGGCTCTTCGCTGATGACGCACATTAAACACTTTGTTCACGAGGAGGTGGGCAGCCAAGTTTCATTGGTGCCTCTGACACAAGAGACGCAGACGTCCTCCTCTTCGTTGACGCCTACGCTGCAGTGCGTCATCCAGGATCAAGTCACTGAGTGCATTATCCCTGCCTTTCACAACACTCCTGTTGCTGCTCCACTCAGCTATGCGCAGGTCGTCACGATGCCCGGAACACCGACCCGTGCCGCATTTGATGAACCAACGCGGACACCACCGTCTCCCGCCCGGTTAGTGCAACAGTACCCCGCGTGCAAAATCCATGGCGCACACCATACAACCGGCCGATTTGTTACTCCTGCGGAATTGCTGGGCACGCGGCGCGTTTCTGCCGGCGCCAGACGCCACCTACTTCTCGCTTCTGGCAACGGAATTTCACCTGCCCTGCAAGAGAATTTCAACGCCGTGCTTCACCGGATCCGCCTTTCGATTCTATGAGCCCATCGGACGAATCCGCTTTCGCCAGTCATCGACCGCCTTCTCCTCGCCGCCGCACCATTTCGCCCATGAGGCGTCGGCCTACCACTCGGCCCCAGGAAAACTAGGCACCGCAGTTACGAAAGCGAGAATAGCGTGCCCTGCGAAATCTTCAAGGCTTCCAATTTCCCCTCGTAACGTGATTGACGTGATTGTGGAAGCACTACAGACGTTAGCACTTGTAGACACGGGAGCCGCCATATCGGTAATGGATGCCCGCCTTTGCCTCAGACATCGGAAAGTGATGACGTCGCTCTCAAATCTTTCACTAAGACGTTTGACAGCGGTAACTTGGACAAAGGACGGCAAAAGAGGCGACAGAGACAAGCGCTGGCTTCCAACTGAATTTTCCTTCCCGAGAAAGTCCACCTGCCGCTTACATTGCCGCTGTAGACCCTGTGCCTTAGAGTTCTTGACTGCGCCCCTTTAGCGCATCAATCGACCGTAGCATTACTCCGACGCAGCACGACGAGCTTCCCCATCTTCATCAAACCAGCTCTTCATTTGATTGCCACACTATTTCTTTGGGTCGAGCGACTACTGTCTCCCACACCATGACACTGGCTCTAATGCTGCTCTGCGGCATGCAGCGACCTTAGCGGATTTCGGCCGCAGAGAGGCGGGTTATTGATGAGCTGGTGACCGACATGCTCACTCGAGGTATTCCCAATTGGGTATCCCCAATCATTCTTGTTAAAGAGAAACATGGTTCCATCCGAGTTTACGTCGATTATCGTCGTTTGAATAACATCACGCGAAAGGATAGCTACCCCTTACCGCGTATAGATGACGCACTTGACTGCCTACAGGGAGCCGAATTTTTTTGTTCCTTAGATCTTCGCTCTGGATACTGGCAGGTGCCCATGGCCGAGGCTGGTCGCTGTAAGGCCACATTTGTCACACCCGACGGCTTGTATGAATTTAATGTCATGCCGTTCGGTCTATGTAATACGCCGGCCACATTTGGCAAACGTCTAAAGTCGCAAACATGACTTGGTTGTTCAGACTACATCGTAGTGTTTGCACCCGACTTCCAGACACATTTTCAACACTTGGAACAAGTTTTAACAAGCTGGCCTGCAGCTTGCGATTTACTGGCAGGACATGTACATTTATGTCAGCCAATACATCCGCTCGGACCCCCATTGCCAACGTCGCCAATTGGCTCCTCATCCAGCCGCTCTGTTGCAGCCACTTCCATGCCTATTCCGCCCCTTTGACCGCGTCAGGATTGATTTATATGGTGAGTGAGTGAGTGAGTGAGTGAGTGAGTGAGTGAGTGAGTGAGTGAGTGAGTGAGTGAGTGAGTGAGTGAGTGAGTGAGTCAGTGGGTGACTGAGTGAGTGAGCGAGTGAGATGAACCTTATTCAGTCCAGAGAAGACGCAGGGGAAACCCCGCGCCACCCGGCTAGCCCCACATAAGGACCCGACTTTTATTAGGCATATCACAAGAAGCCAACAAAAAAGACCAAAGGCAGCATAGGGGAAGTTACTTGTACTTAGTAATTCAATTGATAATTGCTGATATATATATATATATATATATATATATATATATATATATGTATATATAGTTCCAAATTTTCTAATAGGATTAGGCTAACGCTTGACTTCAATCAACCATGAAAACAGGCTGGCTTCAGGGAGAAATATTGTATAATGGTTCACATGCATGTCATCAAGCAGGTAATTGAGAAATCTGCGTAGCACAAATAACCTCTATATATGGCTTGCATAAATTATGAAAAGGCATTTCATTCAATACAGGTACCAGCAGTCAGGAAGGCATTGCGCAAGCAAGGGGTGCGATATAACATAAAGCTATTCCAAACTTTTATATTCCAATTCTGCAATAAGCCCTCCATGATTTGTCAGGCAATTTTCTGGCCGCGCCCAGTTCGCCTGCTTGTCACGCGACGTCACGAAAACCACGATATTTCCCCATCTGATATGGTGAGTACACATTGATTATGCATGATTAAACCAAACAGAAAAATCATTCTTCCTGATTCGGCGCCTTTTTGCGATTAGCCCTCAGGAGTAGAATATGGCTGCCCACCGATCGCTCAGGCGCTCACTACTCACACCTGCCGGTGAGCATGGATTTATTTCTGTTTAATAAGCCATTTTGCGTGGCAACAAAACGTTATCGAGTCCTTTCGGCACTTATACGACATGACTCTGCCAACTCTGCTGAGGATCCGTTTGAGCGGCATTCTTAACCTTCAGTTGCACGCCGCCGCTATTTTCAACCAGCCACTGCAAGCTAAGTAAGGGGAAGCGGCGCGATTGCAGACGCCGGCACCACCCTCTTCATCCGGCTGTTTAATTTCACTGCGCTCTCCACTTGAGCGTGCTCCTCGCCTCTTGTCACCCAGTTAGATAAGAAAAACCGCTCAGTGTGACAGTGTTATTCGTTTTGAAAGCGAGCAAAGGTGACCGCCTATGTGCAAGGCGAGTGTTTGATTGGGCTGTTCAGACAACGCTGCGGGTCACCGCCCGATGCTTGCGTTGGCGGTTACGTAAATGTGACGTCAAGAGATTGGAATAAAACAGGTTGGAATAGCTTTACGTTATAGGGTCCAAGGATTACAAGATGCATACGTGAACATCTCGGGAACTATCTACAAAGATTCCATAGCTAACGCGATTCTCCACAAGAAAAGAAGAAAATCACCTGCCAAAAAAGGGCTCAGGCAAGGAGACACAATCTCTCCAATACTATTCCCTGCATGCTTAGAAGTATTCAAGCTATTAGACTGGACAGGCTTAGACGTGAGGATCGATGGCAAATATCTCAGCAACCTTCGTCTTGCAGATGACATTGTCCTGTTAGCAACACCGGAGATGAATTGCGACAAGTGATTGAGGCCCTTAACCGAGAAAGTGCAAAAGTGGGGCTGAATATTAATATGTAGAGACGATGGTAATGTTCAATGGCCTGACAATGAAATAAAAATTCATCATCACCAGTCAGCCTCTAGAGTTAGTAGCCTATATGGGTCCGTTTATCTAGATCAATTGCTCACAGGGGACTCTGACCACGAGAAGGAAATTTACAGAAAAATAAGTATGGATTGGAGTGCTTACGGCAAGCATTACCAAATACTGACTGGGAGCTTACCACGGTGGTTGAAAATAAAGGTCTACAATCATTGCATTCTACTGGTGATACAATATGCGACAGAAACTTGGAGGTTAACAAAGAAGCTCAAGATCAAGTTAAGGACAGCGCAAAGACCAATGGAAAGAAAAATGTTAGGCGTAAGGTTAAGAGACACGAAGAGAGAGGTGTGGATCAGAGAGCAAACGGGAATAGCCGATATTCTAGTCAGCATTAAGAGAGAAAAGTTGGGAGACGGTTAAGTTGCGCCTGTAAGAGTAGAACGCAGCATTAAGGAGTCCGTGACTGCTTCTCACGCTTCTCTCCACTGCAGCTTACGCAACCCTAATCTTTACCGGGATGCGCTTGCGGCGAACGGTATGTAGAACGCGAGCTTTCTGGTTCTTTTTTTTTTCTTTCCTCTGCTCGGCCGAGTCGGAAAACATCACCGACGACGCCGGATTTTCTGCGCAACCGGGCCCTTAGGGCTATCGCTTTAAAATGGAGCTCGGAAGGTAATGTGATGTGTAGGGTAGATAACCGGTGGACCATTAGAGTTGCAGAATTGGCGCCAAGTGTAGGAAAGCGCAGTCAATGACGGCAGAAACGGGGTGGAGTGATGAAATGAGGAAATTTGCAGATTTATAAATTTTTATCAGCTAGCGCAAGACAGGCATAATTGAGATCATAGGAAGAGGCCTTCGTCCTGCAGTGGACATAAAAATAGGCTGCTGCTGCTGTTGATGATGATGATGACATTCTCATTCTTTTCGCCATAATTTACGAACAGTTAATGCTTAGTCTTCCTCGTCCATTGCCTTCATCGGCAGATCTTCACTTGCAGCCGAGTTTGTTTCACTCGTAACATACGGGCTGCCATATTGTGTTTATGCTACTAAGCAACTGCAATTACTAGCCTAGCCCTCAGACAGTTAAGCTTAGCAGAGCTTTTTTTCGTCAATAGTTAGTACAGCAAAGCAGTGGCAGCTTGAAAGACTGCTAAGAAAGGCAGCTCTATGCAACTCGCGCTCGTTGCAGAATAACGCAGCCACCCCGTGCTTCAGTTTTTTTAGACCACAAATCACTGTGGTAAACGACTATAAGCGAGCTTCCGCATGAGACCGAGCATCGTTTTACAACGCACTTATGTGGTGTATTGCGCCTCAGGGCACTTTTAGGGGCATGTACAGGGAGTGTAGGCTTGAGCGTCAACAGCACATTTTTTATCCTTGGCCACCTCGCTATCACGTTTACGAGCGCTGCATTTTGGCATGCGAGGCACATCCGCGGCTTTGACTTTCATCTCGCGTTGCCGTAGGGGGCCCAGCGTTACGTACTGACAATGCTTTGCTCACGGTACCGTTTCCCCTGTGCGTCTTGCCGCGCACAATGAAAGAGTTTGCGCGAATTTACTTACAACCCCCATTCATGATTGACAGGAACTTCGCTGAAAACAGGGCGTGCTTTTCGTTTGTTTGTTTATTTATTTATTATTTGCTCAGAGTACAACATGCACACAGAGGGAATTGTTGTAGGGCAGAGGTGTAAATTGCGAACAGTGCAAGTACGATGACAAAAAAAGGGCCAGAACCGTGAAACAAAAACGAAATGAATTACGACAGCATAGAGGCATGCGTGGCGTTCGTGAAAGATTGAAAGTGCAAGACAAATGGCTGCTGATAAGCTTTTCTCTTATGTCATCATGAATCATGAATAGTTAATGTGGCATTACGCAAGATACCTTCGCTCAAGCTTCGCGGATCCTTGAGAAAACGCACCGCTTCGATAACAGCCTTCTGTGACGTGTCGCGAAATTTGCGACGATATCTTTCAAGTGCAAGCGGGCCAGAATGGGGTGCGCTTCTAATGTAGTGGTTACTAAGTGATAGGTGTATGCCTTTCACTTTCACACACTTGAGCAAGTCGTACAAAGCTAAGCAGACTTGGCCACTCAACACACTCGCACAATCAAGCAAAAGTAAGAGAAGTGCCTGTCACTGCCCACCTGAGGTGGAGCAATAAAATTAACGAGAAAATATGTAGGGCTGTGTGATTTCAATATGCAAGTAGATGTGAATGCAAGAGGAAGAGGCTGCGCCCTTGATGAGCATTTGCGGGGTATGTTTTGAAAATTTGAGTGCGCTAATTGAAGGCGGCATGATGATTAAAATTTTAAAGATGGTTAAGATTCGCCTTTAAGAATGGAACGCGATAACATTCAAAGATCCCTGACTGCTTCTCACGCTTCTCGGCAACTGCAGCTTATGTAACCGTAATGTTTACCACGAAAAGCTGGCGTCGAACGCTATGCCCGAAGGCGGGCTTTGTGTTCCAAACGCTACCTCTTGCATGGGCCGCGATGCGCCGGAGGCGAGCGCCATCTGGAGGTGTTGCAATGAACAAGGCGCGCCGCTCTGTGGCCCGTCTATGAATGGTAGAAACGCTGGAAAGGTGTTTGTGTTTGAGTTTCCACGTAACAGACTTATGTATTCTCGTATATTCAAATTACAATCCGACGCTATCATGGCTATAGGTTGTGTGTAGGTCGTAAGTTACAATTTTTCTGCTGTATTTCTTTAGAAAATTAATTAGTTCAGCAACTTCTTTGCGCTAGACGAAGGGTCTGCGTGGTTGCGTATGCGCGCTTAGTTTTGCATGATACGGAATTTTTGGTGAAACCATGGTCCACGCTGGACGCCAATGACGGATTTTCTGCGGCACGGGGTCCTTAGCGCTATCGCGTAAATATGCGTGCGAGCGGTTAGACAAGCTACCTTACAGATTCCTATATAACAGGTAGGTGTTTGACACTGGCAAATGGAATGAGAAAGAGCAATGGTTTCAGTTTGCAGTGGGTATAGAGGGCAAGACAAGTCACAAAGAAAAATTTGAAGAGGCAGATCTTCGCGGGAACATGAGAGAAGTACAGGGAACGAAGAGGAAGAACACAAGGATGGCTTGGTTGTCAAAATTTAAGAAGCCTTGAATTCGCTGTAGAAGAAATTGAGACAAATTGACATGTGGCTTAGGGAGGGCCTTATAGGTATGCTTCTAGTTTCTCTGAATATAATATCTCATTCAGCCGTGTGCGACATAGAAACTAAAAGCAGCAACCTGCAAATATGTTTCTACGTTGCAAAGGCTATTCAGTACAAAATGTATATTTTTTTTTGCAAGCTAATGACCTAGGGAAAGCAGATAATGAAGCAATGCTTGCTGAGAAGTATGCAGCATAATTAGGGCAGGCATGCTTTTTGATGGAATTATTTCTGGATGTTTACTCGATCGCTAAATAGTTTGAAGAAGGCCCGTGCATCTATTTTAGAGAACAACCAGTAACCCCTAAGATGACAACTCCGAAGCATACTAATGTACTACAGGCTGAGGCCCCAGGCCTAATGCCTGATTAATCTCTTTGGAATTCGACAATAGAGAGACGGTGGCAGCACACCAAAACGGCTCAGACCTCCATAAGCGACGTTAGAGCCTATGGCGAGGGTGAAACAAGTCATTAGTGCCAAGAAACGATATACGCAAAGTCGTATATATATACGTGTGGCAGTGGCACAGCGGCTGGTTTTACTCAGTGGCTTCGGGCGAAAATTGGCGCAGTCTGGGAGAACTGGCGTTTCGTTTAGCCATAGGCGAACCTAACAGTGCGAAACATTCCTCCTTGAAACAGCTTCTTGATATAACTTATAGAGACTGATTTCTGCACTACTTAGCGAATATTCATGGTGAGAACTTCTGTTTCGTCCCTCCTTTCCATCTACACGTTATCATGGGCATCTTGAGGCACTGTAGGTTACATTCCGCGTGGATCATGACCAAGCTAGGACCATGTGCAGCGGCCTATTTTCATTATATGCCATCCTCGGCACCGGCCACTAAGTGCATGGGGTAGTGCATGGCTCAGAAAGAAGAAATTACTTAACTCTTCGTCTCGTAACTTCGCGAACGCGCGACTTCTCCAATAAGTTTTCCAGCGGATGACGAGGCACCGGCTTCGGCGACGGGGCCCATTCGCGCATTCGAAGCCACGTCTGCTCATAAGAAGTGAAGGCTTAAGATTTGGGCGGAATCAGTGTCGCTTGTAATCATGCGGTGGCCGAACAAACACCGGTGTTGTTACAGCGTCTTTTTCATGCAAGACGCGCTTTGCCTAAGGCTGGCGTTATGGACATGATGCTTTGCGTACTGAAGGTACGCTAATATATATAGCGCATGGATTACCGAGCAGCACAGTGCATGGATCAAGCTGGGTGGACGCGAGAAAGAAAAAAAAAGACCACCCGATTTCATCGTGGCATCGAGTGTGTTCAGGGAACCGTACAAAAGCCTCCAATACAAGGGCCGTGCAATATCTTCACTGAATTCTGCACCCTTCATGGGGCATACTGTAGATGTAGCCATGGGGGAACGGAGGAAATAGCTAAAATTGAAAACGCATGGTATCAGCAAGCACTCTTACTTGTGCCGTGTGTTTCTGCTTTCTTGTACCTCAAGTGATTGCTGAACTTCTCTGCGAAGCTGTGGGCAGAAATGTTCCGCTGCTGACGATTAATGGACGGCCGACATCGGTGGCTGCATATTCCCGGACGCGGCGCACTCAGACCACCATGCAATGAAAAAGTCAAAGCAAGATTCCTGAGGTGGCGCTCGTCAATCACGCCTGCATAGTCTTTCATTTACGCTCTGTAAGTGTGTTCTGATTCCTGCATGATGCGTGAATGCAGGTGCGTGGTCACTTTACGATAAAACGAGGCCAAAATTCCCTGTCGAATGATAACGTCATGATAACGGCGACGATCATTACACGGTAAGAAATAAATGTGAAAAAAAAACGCAGAAAATTTCTATTTTAACTACAAATCTTTCAATGGAAGAAACACTATTTAATTTCAATAAAATGCCTTTCTTTCTGTTTCTCGTCAAAGATAGAAGGTTTCTTGATTTTAACCGAATCGGTCCCCGGTAAAGTAAAAAAATTATCATTAATGCAATGATCTAGATTACATCTGTTCGTCTCATAACTATCCTCAATTAACATTTGTGTGCAGCTGCACCAGCCACGTAAGTATAGGCAGATATTTTCCTATGCACGAGCCAATTGGCCGTAGTTTCTGAACAAGGTAGGGCTGCAGTCAGAACAAGTGATGCCGCTCAGAGCATGACGATGTAAACTCGTAGAGCGGATACTTGGATGTGTCGCGTAGTGCCAGGTGTTTTGGCTCCATATGTGATATGTTCTACATAGCCTGCTTGTCTGTGCGTGTATGATTTATTGCAACCGCATGCCAGCATGCGGTTACGTGCGACCTGAAAACTGCAGTGATTAGGGTAGTAAGCGTTATTCCCTTAATGAAATAAACTTTTAAAGTCTTTTTCTGTAAAATTACAGAGGAACAATAGGCAGATCATTTGGCGAAATCACAGAAAAAGGAGCTAACTGAAAACAGAAGAGAAAATAAAAGACGTGTTACTGAAATTGCCATACTTTCTTTCAGCTTCTGTCGCAAAAAAAAAAAAAGAATGATTAACAGTGCACTGTACGGGTTGTCTTGTCTCTTCCATTGGTGGTCACATAACATTTCATTAAATTATCGAGTTTTACATGCAGAATCGACGATATGATTATGAGGCACGCCGTAGTCGCGCACTCCGGATTAATTTTGACCGCTTGGGGTTCATAGACGTGCACCCAGTGCAGGGCACGCGGGCGCTTTTTTTTTTTTTGCATTTCGCCCCCATCAAAATGGGGCAACCGAGGCCGGGTTTTGATCAAGCGCCCTCGGGCTGAGGAGCGCAGCGCTAAAGCCACTACGCCACTAGGGCGGGTCGGTCACATTGCGAGGCACTGCTCCACAGACGACCGCCTCTCATGGCTAAAGCATTCAAATGCACATTTTACATAACATATTTAACTAGGGCAACAGATGCCAGTGAAACAGTGTTAGCGCTTAAATGTTTCTCTGCATTGAGTATACGATGACGATGGTAATACAGTCTTGCGCATGATGGTTTCATGGGAGTATCAGTATGGCACGTATTTTAAGCATGTCATCTTCACCTTAGGTTCAATAATATTGTGTCCGCTGTGTAATGGTACGAAACTTTACCCACTTTTCCGCTAAAATACAAAATGGAAATTGCTGAAAGAAAAACTCCACCTTCGTGGGGAGATTGCTACTTAGCCGAAAATACAAAGAGGGCTACGAATGAACATGCAGTGAGCGATCTTCATGGCGTGAAAAAGAAGGAGTGCATAGGAGAGTCAGCACAGGCGCTGTAACAGCACACAGAGCAAGAAGGGATGCAGTTTCATAGAAACACATCGTGCTTCCGCGTTCCGCATACTGTTCCTTGCGCTATTAAAACGTCTTCAAGCGTTCACTGATCACGAGTAAGCAAGGCCGAGGTCAGGCCATCTGCACCGGCTGTCACGAGAGGGGCCGGCACCGATCTACGCCGGCCACGCGAGGAAGGCAAGCCGCACCGGAACATATCCTCCCCACACGGGCAGTCGTACTTTGTGAGTACCAGAAACGGTCGTCAGACAAAGTAGACATGCACTTGAAGACCAATTCTGCAAAATAATTTTGTTTCCCCGTTTGTAAGCCACAGTTATTTTTTTTCGAGCCGCAGAATCAAAGGGAATATTCTGGTGATATTGTGAGCATTATGAGCTGTGTCGCGTGTCGCGTGCTTGTGCATGTTAAAAACACAACGGTGATTTTTAAGGTCAGTTTGAGCCTTTTAAAACTTTTTTTTTACTTGAATTCTGTTTCATGCGTACAAAGCTAAAGCTTTGTACTGATGAGGTGTACCTGGAGGGGCTATAGATATCCCGATGAGAGGTGACCACCGCGCCATGACGTCACATGATACTCTCGAAACTGTCTGTTGGGTGCTTTGTTTCGCATTTCGCTCGGCGTTGGCGTGCAAACACGCTGCAATTAGTTTCTTCTTTTAAGAGTGTGCGAATAAGATGTTTTAAAATCGAATCGAATATGAATCAAATGGTGCCAGCATCGAATCGAATAGTTTTTAAATAGCTTGTGAATAATGGTACAGCCTTCTGACTATTAATATCCAGCAGTTTTCACGCTCTGGTATTCCCGACAGCAACAAGTTGCTGTTACTGCACATTGAAAAATTACCGCAGAACCCAACTCACGATGAATGCCGACGCTTATGCTATTTGCATTCAAGCAATGTAGCGACACATCGTATTGCCACCACCGAAACGCGTCACGTATGAGGCGTGTACTGGAGCCGGGTTCCTCTCTCATGCATCCTTCTGGAGGCGCCGTTGCCAGTTTGGGAGACCTTTATTGCGTTTCGGGACTCGTTCTGCTTTTGAGGAAGTTGTTTATTTTTGTTACTTGAATTTGTAATCTTTCCCAGCTGTGTGCGCGACGCGGTGAATTCGCGCAAAGAAGCCGAGTGACGTTGCTTGCCTCACAAAGCCGATACTCTCAGTTTGTGCGAAAGTATTTGTGAGTTTACAACGAGGTCCCAGTAGATGTAACCTTTGGGCGCTGTACGTCGGCGCTGATATCAAAGCGGGCAGAGAAGGAACCCTTGACGACGAGGCCATCTCGATGACAGCCGAAAGACAAGTTTCAGACCATCGCACGGACGCCCCCAAGAATCCTGCGCATGGCTAAGTCAATCACGTTACGTATGCGACTGGCGTCCTTAGAAGGTTATCTGGCTTCCAAGAGGGAAAGGAGGACGGGCTGAATGCATTGACTCGGTATAGAAAAGGCATAATGCCGCTATTCGGAAACAGTAGTCAAGAAGTAGCACACTCCTCCGTAAGGGTGCTCAATTTTTTTTTTTATCGATGTGGCAAATTTTTACGTTGTCGGATTTTATGAACAAGCCTCTGCGGTTCCCGTCAGCTTCATAGAATCGGGTTTCGACTACGTGTATATTTTCATTATAAATGTTCATGCGTAATCTAGAAATTTACAGCATCCTTGCTCAAGAGAAGTCCTATACAGTGGACCTTAATATGAATCCGAAACAATACGACAGATCCAACGCGCTTGTTGTAATCAATGTTAAGCCAAAGGTTTATTGAAACCAATAAATTAAATCCTATATACGCAAAGAGACGCATGAAGCATGCAAATATTGCAGGTCCAATGTACATGTTGGGGTCTATGTCAATCGACACGTTCGCGAAGCGGGTAATTAAATGTTGAATAACTTTATTCAATGCGTATAAGTGTTTTTATCTTAATACAACGCAATGTATAATCTCATACAATATTACTACTTATGCGCCGCTCAGGTAGCAATCTTAATTCTATGCAATGTTTATATTAAAAAATGCACCGTTCACATGCTATGCCTAAATGAAAACAGCAGTCCATGAGGATGCACAATATCAGACATTGACGCAGAAACGTCCCCAGGACGAAGGCGATGTTTGATGTTTGTCGAGGAGAGAATGTTTAGTATATTTTTGCGCAAGTATAAAGAAGAGCAAACCCATGCGTGAACACATTTATATCGGGATCGAATCCCGGCCACGGCGGCCGCATTTCGATGGGGACGAAATGCGAAAACACCCATCTGCTTAGATTTAGCTGCACGTTAAAGAACCCCAGGTGGTCGAAATTTCCGGAGTCCTCCACTACAGCGTGCCTCATAATCAGAAAGTGGTTTGGGCACGTAAAACCCCATAATTTAATTTTTTTAACACATTCATGGCTTCTATGTTCTCTTGTACCACAGTAGCACATATCCAGTGATCCAAGAAGAAGGGAAGACAAACAGAAAAAAAAAAAAAAATATTAAGAAAAAACAAACAAACAAACAAATAATCTCTTGGACCCCTGAAACGGCATTTCGTCGGTGGAAGTGGACACGTGGCGCCTAACGAAATGATGACGTAAATTTAGCAGCTCGCCGGCATTGAAGCGCTAAGCCAACGCCGCACACAGCAAGGAGATAACGCATGCTGCTCGCGGGGCCGGACCGGCGGTGACCTCGGAGACGTGACGAAAGGCGGCGACATCGACGACACCGACGCTCTTTTTCCAGCCAGTTCCGGTTTCATGGAGCCTGCCAAGGGGAACTAATTGTTCGTATAGCTCCCACATGAAATCCACTATTCAAATTTTGATCGTTGGGATAGGTAGTGTCGAGGACGGGCCACAAAGTACTCATTTGCAGTAGCCACCTATTGTTGATGATTAGAAAGTTAATTAGTGTAACTTCGCTAATAATGCACGTAACTGCGGGAATTGCTCTGTATCTAGAGGCTGCCAATCCGTACACTCAAATTGGAAACATAGCGTTACTGTGATTTATATATTTCTAATTTTAAAGATTTGGTGCAGCTAAAAAAAGATCACCCTGCATATGCGTCATTAAAAAAGAAGAAAAAAGAAAAGAAAAGGAAAAGAAACGCTCTAGGTGATATGAAGGCAAACTTCTCCGGAACAAAATATATCCGAAGAGTTCTTAGTTCGAATGAATTTGCAAATAACAATATACGTAACCATTATTTAAAGTCGGTCGACTAGGCCACTACCCACATGGCTGCAAGTATAGCACTGAGACCGCGTCTCACCAAAGGTATGCATTTAAAACTCGTGTATACTTCATGGGCCCTAAAAGCTCGCATACTAGGGTCGATTATTTTTCGATTATTGACACGTCAAAAGATTCCTCCATAATTGAAAAAGGTCACCCGTAACATTAGCCGGCTGCATTTATTCACAAGAATAACGCTAACACAATAATAATCCTATCAGAGAACTCTCACCATTTTATGCGGCAAAAGGATCTACGCAGGGCCACTTTAGTGCCTCAGCCAGCTTCGTTGCCGAAATTTAGAAGAAGCATGGAATTGTCAACTAGAATGTAATGACAGTCGATCTTTGTCGCCCTTTATATGAGAAAAAGAATTGCGTGGGTGCAATGCTTATGGGCGATAAGCATTTATTCGGCGCCAACGTTTCTGACTCACCAGAAACAATGCACTGCACGCATGCTGCGCTCTCGTCAGTGCGGTGACTTGTTGCACGCCTCTCATTCATCGCCATTCTGCATCGGCTCAGCAGCGAACTACCACTTAAAGCAAAACGGCGCATCGTTTGTTCCCGGCGTGACCTGAAGCAGCTTACGTCTCTGCTCTGCTGGCTAGGTTCAATATATATCATACCTCAAAAAACCGCTTACCCGTAGGCCCTCAGTTTTCTAGCATCGTGGGGTGCCTGCTCAGTTGTCTTGTTTACGGACAGCCCTCTTGAGACGTCGATTTCGCGCGACGCCACGCTTGATATCTGCGCATGGTCGCGGCGCGTCTACACATGCACGTGTGACACCGTTGCTGGAGAAAGGATTACCAAATACAAGTGAAAACATTGACGTATATTAAAAAAAAACTACGATGAAGTCTCCGTCGCAGTTTAGAAATGGTGGGTCTCTTTTTCTGGCTTTCTTTAAATGGAATAAGGAAGAAAATGTAGCGCACGCTAGGGTGAACTAATCTTTAGCAAGAGAGCGAATGGAAATCGCATCCATCTTCCGCCGAGCGCCTGCTGTCAAATTTTGTTTACGATATAAAGGCGGGGAGTCCAGAGGTGACTCGGTCGGGTGCCCTGCCGGAAGGCTGCACGTCGGGCCACTTAGGAAATGCTGTCAGCATCAGTTTTTCAATCTGTTGCGGCGGTAGTGGTGTGCAGAGAAATCGCTTCCCATGCGCCAACGTAGGGAAAAAAATTAGAGAGTGGCTTCCGCAAATACTTTCATCTTTCTCATGGATAACCAGGTTCTCCATTAACGTTGTACAGTGAACAGCCTTAGAGCATGGAGGGGGGACATGCCAGCTATACAGAGCGAATGAGAGCAGCCCGTTCGATGAAAATGATAACAATAATAAAAATGACTCGCAAGATAGGCTGCTTCCGCTCTGTAAGGAAAGCAGGATGTTCGCCTCATTTATTGCGACTTGAAACAGCAAGCAGGAGTGTTTGTTTTCCCTCTTTAGAATACAAGGACGCTCGTCTTCTGGGCACCTCTTGTCTACTCCTGTATGTTTGTGCCTTTCCGTTTGTTATTTTTTATATATAAGGAGGGTATTTCTGGGTTTACTAGTTTTCCACATTTTTCTTTAGACGCGTCACTCCACTCCAATGGCTCATTTAGGAAAATAGAGATCACTGATACCTCTACGCACCAGCACGTCTCAATTGATCATTGCCTTAGCTTCACGCACCTGGGAAGCATTTTCTTTCGTCACTTTCGCCGATACTTCATGACCTTACCGTGAAGTATATAGGAGACGGTGCTATACAAACCTCATTGCGGGAGCAGTGTGGTGGTCTGCCGCAGTTTGACGATTCAACCAGCATAGAAATTATATGATTGGCGGCGCGTTGATTGGTGTAGTCATCGTATAGGCTGACTTCAAAAGTGCGTGTAGCTTCCTACTTGATTTTCCTTACTGCAGTCATGGTAAATTTGCTACAGCGCAAATATTGGTTTTATATGAGCCTTCTACTGCTGCTGCCTTATACGACTGTCGGTAGCAACAACACGTGAAGCCAACAGACACGGAAGGAAAAGAAAGCATTATGATCAATAAACTTATATTCAGTAGACGGTTGTTTTTGTCATATAGTGGAAGCCCTTCCTTAATCCAGGAAACCCTGTCGCCACCCCGTCCTCTTCGGTCGGTCCATCAGCTTGCGCTAGTCATAATTTCTTTTCTTCAATTGTACTGTCTAAATAATTAAAGAAAGCTCAATTTTTTTTTATAATCCTACCATTTTTAACGTATAAAAAGCGAAATTTAGCTTTACTCTGGTGACAGCGATACCCACTGCCTCCGCACGAAGGCATTAAGGCGTTGAGTTGAGGCCTTTGCCATGCAATTAATGAGATGAACAAAAAAATGCCACAGTGCTTGATTTTCAGACGAGTAGCAACTACTTGAAGCCAGGAAACGTACGGGGGATCTATCTATCTATCTATCTATCTATCTATCTATCTATCTATCTATCTATCTATCTATCTATCTATCTATCTATCTATCTATCTATCTATCTATCTATCTATCTATCTGTCTGTCTGTCTGTCTGTCTGTCTGTCTGTCTGTCTGTCTGTCTGTCTGTCTGTCTGTATGTCTGTATGTATGTATGTATGTATGCATGTATGTATGTATGCATGTATGCATGTATGCATGTATGTATGTATGTATGTATGTATGTATGTATGTATGTATGTATGTATGTATGTATGTATGCATGTATGTATGTATGTATGCATGCATGCATGTGTGCATGTATGCATGCATGTATGCATGTATGCATGTATGTATGTATGCATGTATGTATGTATGCATGTATGTATGTATGCATGTATGCATGCATGTATGTATGTATGTATGTATGTATGTATGTATGTATGTATGCATGTATGTATGTATGCATGTATGCATGCATGTATGTATGTATGCATGTATGCATGCATGTATGCATGCATGTATGCATGCATGTATGTATGCATGTATGTATGTATGCATGCATGTATGTATGCATGCATGTATGTATGTATGTATGTATGCATGCATGTATGTATGTATGCATGTGTGTATGTATGTATGTATGCATGTATGTATGTATGCACTCTTTCTAAGGAGACTTCGGCCTTGCGACACGTCGCTAGAGAATAAGAGCTCTAGGAGCGCGCCAAGATCAGAAGCGGAACATAATTCCATATTAAAGTACAAAGACCAGGCAGCGGGCGCACTGGGATCGCTGCTACGCCGTTTTTTGGAATTGTCATCACCTGCGACTAGCTGTATCAATCGGCTTACAAGTACGACGGCCGGTGGACCCTTTAGCGGGACATTGTCAACGGATCTCGGTCCCCAATGCAGCGCCACTATTGCTCTTGCACCTATAGAGTACCGAAGTTAGACTTTATGCGGCTGGATGCGAAGGAAAGCCAGCGAAGTGGCGACCATTTCGGGAATTGTTTCGTGGCACCGTCCACGACTATTCGCGACAGATTAGCGCCAAAGACTTTTGCTACCTTCGATCCCTCTAACCACAACTGCCATAGCTAATATTCTAATTGTGGTCTCGCGGTACTCAGCGCCGTCTCTAATTTCGCCTGCATCTGTCAGTCACTGATGAGCATATTTATAAAATGTAAAAGGTGATTTGGGACGACTATGTCGACTAGCAGACTAATTGTTGAGCCCTGGCGAATTTAGTGAGGCTTTTCGCATGTCAAGGACGATGGCTAGCGGAGAAAATTCGTAAGCACGTGAGTGTTGGATTTCGCTTACCAAATCGAATATGTCTTCAGCATTCAGACCACTGCCGGAAACCAGTAATACACAAAAGAAGAAGCTTTAAAAATGACAACGATTCCTCTCTGTGAAGATGGAATGGCAGCGAAAGCTGACGACAGTCAAAGCTCTCAAACAAAAAGCAAAGTGCTTTCACTGCCATTCAATCTTCACAGGTTGTCATTTGTTCATTCAGCATCGCGGGAACGTTCTCCGTCGGTGGTCGTTTCGCGCAGGCGCCGTTTACATTTTCGTTGCTGTTCCCTCCGGCGCTCCTCGTACGCGCTTTGTTCTTCGGGAGTACGAACTATACGTGTCCGCCCCATCGATAACACAGCTGTTTTTAGCGCCGATACCTCTCCTGCTTATATACTGCGATAACCTTGACGTCACGCTATTTTTCACCGCGAGCGTTCTAATCTGTTCCGCATTGACATCTGCGCCGCCGCACTGCACCAGTACGGGATCACACACAAAGCAAACAATGAAACCCATTTTGTATGGGTTTGTTAGAAATCGCTAAGTTCGTTTCTGTTGCCGGACGCCGAAAAAGTTACGGAAGGTTGGTTAGTCATATACAGTTTTTGCTGTAAAATGTTTTTTCCATTAGCTTTGCTAAGCAGGAAGCAAAGGAAAAAGCGGTCGATATGAAGTCAAGGCTGCGCTGTCCTTTCAGGGCCTAATTATTGGCACCACTCAGGCCAACCTATAAAATTATGGTACATATGTCTCCTGTTACCCAGATATGATTGAAAAACGCCAAGAGGTAATTTGTCCATTAATCAGACATGTTATAGATAGTCTGATTGGTGAGGTCACATCCCGAAGCACAGCGTTGACGCACGGACTCTCTGGCTGTGTGAAGTTCCCTAGGCGGGAGCGAGCTCAATAACAGATGGCATAGCATGCGGGTCGGAGGAAGATGTCGCCGGCGACTTTACAATCATAAGATTGTAAATTACATTTTGTGGACACCTATTAAGGTGTCCACAATACATTGCCTTATTGAAGACAAAGGTTTGCCTTTCAACTGAGCGAGCGTAACAAAAGACTTTGTTGGTCTCAATGGGCTGCCTAGAGTGGTGACCACCCTCCATATGCCAGATGAGGATGTAAATACACTTCGCGTTGCACAAAAAGACGAACATTGTGACTTCTAGAGCTTTTTGTTGTGTCAACGTATAGCGGTTAGTCACTTTGACTGTAGGCTTTATTACCAGTACAGGAGTTCAAAGGATTTCTACTAAAAGCATAAAGCTGAGTACACCAGGCGTTTTCGTTGCCTCATCCGGGAGGAAACCGAAATGCATCGCGTAAAGGGACAGCTGTAGAATGCAGTACAGTGTCAAGGACCCGTGGTCGTGCGTGAAAATGCTGCCAACCTAGTCATTCTGCCGCCAGTGGCTGCATGCAGTTCTTTGAAGGTCACATCAGCCATTCGGACGCACAAAAAAGTGGTGACAGCGCTGAAGATAATCTCGAACTAGATCGCCGAACGAGTCATAGAGCGGCTTTGACGGCGTGCTCATCTTAGGTCGAAGTCTACACCCAAGCCTAGTACAGACCAAGTGAACGCGAAGTCGGTGCATGGCATTTGATGTGTGTGGTGCGCCGGTGCGTACGAACAGTAAGAATTCATCTCTCCCTTTAGGCGAGCATTCGTGGCGCAAGGCGCTAAAGCGTCTGGCTGCTGATCTTGAGGAATCAGTGTGACACGTACCTGTTTGATTGCGCTCAGCACCAAATAAATTTTAACCATACCTGTACGTGACGAATTACAGGTAATTAATTACTTGTAATCTATTACATCTTATTGTTGATTTTGTAATTTAACGATTACATTTTTAACTCAGTAACGCTCACTGTAATTCCATTACTTTTTTCAGTAACCAACACACATTTAATTTGTTAGTTCATTGGCGACGCAAGCTGCAACAGGTGACGCAATATTGGGAACTTGAATTTGGCGGGAACTATGCTGTAGAACACCCGAGATAGTGCCACACAGCAGCCAGTTCAGACAAGCAAACCCGGGCGCTCAATATTTGTTTCCTTATTAATGCTCCATCAGATGCTGGCCGACTAATCGAACCGGTGCGAGTTTATCTCCGTAATGACAGCTACTTAGGACATTAATGCCAGGATATCACCGACGAACGATTTTCACAAGCTTTCATTGGCCTAGGGAGCGTCTTCTTCAAGCCCCAGCAACAATTAGGCGCTGCACTTCACAGAGAACCCAGTTGCAGAGTAACGACAATCTTGTGCTCAAGATGTCCGTACGTTATACAACACCACCCTACTCCCCAGCGCGCACATCGATTTGAGGTTTCAGTGTCTCTGCTGATGTCTTCATGACAAAAACATGGGATGATGTGCGATGAAATTTGTGACAAGCAACTGCTAGTAAAGATAAGCAAAAGTATGAAGAACTGCAGAGGGATCCACTGAGCGTGTCAGGTCATCTCGTTCTCTTTACACTATCCGTGCAATGTTATTAGAAGTTCACATGAAAGTATAACGGTAGAAGTAATCGATTATTTTTGAGCAATTCCTGAAATACTTTCGTGCGGAAGTAATTGGTAATTGAAATCAATTTTGTGGGAAGTAAATGTAATTATAATCGGATAATTTTTTCTGTAACGCGTACAAGTCTGATTTTATTACTTTTTTTGTTTAGCAGCGCTGAACGAAGTTAGGCCCAAATTTAGAGAGCGCTTTTCCTCGGAGATCAGCCCTAATTTTTACACTGCACTATCTTTGAGAGCAGCCTGTATTTTTGGTGGGATAGTTATAGATACGGGAAGAAAACTGGTCTGACAATGTGAAGAATGATATTCGCATTAAAACGAATGATGATGTTGGAACTGTGTGGCATGCCACACCGCATGTGCCGAGGGTGTTCTTTTTTTCCTGGAGTCTAAATAAATTGGGGCGATTAAACAGGGTGTTTGCCTGACGCGCTTCTTTCACATTTTCCGAACGTGTTGCGTGCCCCTACTATACGGAGCCCACTGCGCTTCAACCAAGGCCTTTTGAGATAGTTCAGCTTCCGTAGGAGCTAGATGGAGTGTGTTCCCTTACCCGCGAAAGTGTTATCGCTGCGTTAATATGCGGAACAATGTTTCACAAAATGACGCAAACAAGACGACGGATTTTCTCATTCGCCATGTAAACCATTAAATGCAAAGGAAAATGCTCCATTTGGATAAAATATTGGCTACAACCAGCCAGACCTACGCGTCCAAACGATGAAAAACGAAGTGTCCGGGCGGCGCTAAAACAGACGATCTGGCGCATGATCCAACTTTTCACGTCGCTCAGGCGCTGGCGGGGGACGATGCCACAATATGTACTCGTGTTCAATGGAGAGATGGTATATACGGAATCAATGCCTCCATATATTTCCTTTCGTGAAAACGATGCGCATTTGCATGCAAATGACAAAGGCTGGCCACTTGCAGGAACGTGTTCGTCTTGCACAAACTTGTGTATCCACATCATGGAAATATAGTGGACGATCGCGTGCAGGAAAAGAAACACAGGAAACGCGAACGGGGAACACTAGAGTGTTTCCACGAATCACAACCACGCACATGGCATGCACGTAAGCGCCAAATCTTGTAACAGTAATCACTGTGCCATGTCGCATTTCGCAGGACTGAACGCTGTTATCATTATCTCCTTCCATAATACATTCATCTCGAAACGAAAACGCCGAAAAGCACCAGGTACCTGCCTGCCTTAACAAGCGGTACATGTTACCCCTCCAGGATCTCGCGTGATTCGCTGTATATCCACTCTGTTGCCATGGTTACCGTATTCTAGCCTTATACCGTGGTGACAGCTGTCACTAGTAACGAAAGAAAAGGCTTGCTTGTTGGCCTTTTAGTTTTTCATGCAATGTCTCATTCAAACTAGAGGATGTTACAGACGTCGTAGTTGTCACTGAGTGTTGTGAAGAAACTACCGGTGGAAGTCTGCGTCGGCTCGTGTGAGCTTTGCAGCATCCACGCACGAAGCTCTTCTGCAGCAGCACAGGTGATGTTTTCGTATGGAAGCAATCGTCATGAACGTGCAGCATCCTCTGTCCTTACAGTACTGAAATGTTTCGACAACGCCTTCTATCTTGCTTTTTGGTGTACGTGTTTCCTATTTTGCACAATAAGGGTGCGTGGGTTCTTACAGCAATATCTGTTGGAAGGTGTTCGCAATACCGGTAGACCTTGACATACATATGTCTAAGTAATCGAATTTGACTGTTTCAAAAGCAGATGTCTCCTGCAGTACAAGTATCTTCGTGTCATTGATACGCCGATCACAGATCAACGTTGTGAGGAGTCTTATCGTCGACCATGATGCCGACATTCTACCAAAATTCGTATTTAAGAATTTAAAAACAACTCTTTTATTCCTGACACAATTTATTTTTGAAGGGAAGAAACACTCGGGCTCTGCTTGAAAAAAAAAAAGAACAAAACAACAACCCGAGTCTGTCTTTTTAGAAGTATGGCAGCAGTGCTTCCTTGGTTTGCATTCTTTGAAGTGCCACACCTACGTAACGTGGGTATCGAGCATGCCCTTCGGTAGAAAATAGACGCTACAATCTCAAATGCAAGCTGTCGCTGTCATTGCGTCCCACTTTGGGAGATGTGATTCTTTTGCCTACCACGCCTGAAACAGCCCAGGACAGCGACAGTAGATTTTTTAAATAGGGCTGTAGATGAGCACATAGGCATGGCGTTTATGCAAAAGTGGTGTCGTGCTACCTATCTAACGAAAGAAATAAGTTAGAATCAAGCAAAAAAGTAATAAGAAAATAGACTTAGGATTCGTGCCAAATTATTTGGTTGATCACGGGCATTATTTCAGCATTAGAAACGATGTATTCTAGAGCCAGAAACTAACGTTATAAGCAGGCGTGAGAAAACCGTTATATTCTCGAGTTAAAACAGTAATTATCACGATGTTTCTGATAATTAATGAGCGTATCCTCTTTAACTCTCACTGAGGCATTCGACAGTCACTTGCCATTTTTTTTTTCACACAAGAGAGTGACAAGCTTACTGCACAGTTATAATGCTGGTAGAAACTAACTTGGGACACAGCAGGCTGTATGTTGTGTTGAATGGGAAAACATTCGCGTATGTACGTACGCGTTTCGTCATCAGATGCTCTACGATGTTCTGTGCCAGGCCATGTCATATATTCGGCTTATCACGAAGTATCGCGTCATGCACGAATTATCAGATGATATCAAACCACAAGCAGGCGGTTGATTCCAAGGATGCCTTCGATGTTCAGAGTAAAGGTAAATGGGACCAAAGTGTGGGTGTGCTTCTTTAACGGGGAGTGCGTGTGTCTTTCTGTGACTTGACTGCGTGTTTTCTATATTTAATATATTATCTAAGCTGACTTTACATTGTGGTGTGCCTTACGCGACCTCTTACGTGAGTTGTATTTCTCTCACTTCTGTAGGCTGACTTAACGTTTCCATCGGGTTCTGTTGTCCTTAGTGAATTTCTTTAAACCTGGCGAGCTCTCTCATTTTCTCGTTCTTGTTACGTTTCTTTTATTCGATGCTGTCTTTGTCACATCATTTTAACACGTATTCATTCTATGTGAAGAGGCCTAGGTGGCGCCGCTTAAAGGAGCCAACATGTCCTTAATATTATGTAATCAAAGAAAGAAAGAAAGAAAGAGAGAGAGAGAGTGGATCCACATAAAGTGTAGTATTACTCAAGTTGGATGGATAGATGGAATAACATTACTGAAAGGTCCTGCGAGCTACTGGGCGCAAGGCCCCATAGAGCGGGCTACTCCTACGTTGGCACCGGGCGTTTTAACTCCCTGGCCGCATCGTGGGCTCGCTGGATGGCCCAGAGCTCATCCGCCAGGTCCGTGCTGCGTAATGCTTCGTGTAGCCTGGCGGAGTCTTGATTTTCGTTTGCGTGGGTCCGACCAAACGGCCAGAGCAAGGGATGTACGTCTAGTGTGCTAAGGCAATTTTTGCAATATGATGTTGTGTATACCTCAGGCAGGTAGTGATGTAGTCTGTTCTGCGTAGGGTACGTGTTGGTTTGAAACATTCTGAACGTGAGGGCTTGAGGCCTGGTGAGCTTATTGTAAGGTGTGTTATATATTCTGCGGTGTAGATAAAAGTGCTTTGTGATCTCGTTGTATGTGGAGGGAGGGTCCCGATTCTCGCTGGGGTGGTCACGACCAGAATAGGTGTCATCGCGGAGGGTTACGTCTCGCGCGCTCCTTTGAGCCATCTCATTGAGATCGGGAGGGGCGTGCTCGATCTATCCGAGGTGTACCGGAAACCAGCACATGGTGTGATGCTGCAGCGATGCGGATGTATTGACTATTTGTAGTGCTTGTCTTGCAACGGCTCCTTTTTGAAAGGCGAAGGCCTTCCTGGACGGGTACTGAGCCGCGTCTACGAAACAGGCTAGGATCTTGTATCACGTATTTCGCGCAGGATAGACGATCCGCGTGCAAGGCTTCTGGGTTGATGGTGCGCGGGGTTCATGTTCCATGGGAGTGGGTGAACCGCGTAGGATTTGCGTGTGTCCGTCGGAACGCTTTGGTATAGATTCTCGATTGCTGTGGTGTCATGACCTAGTTTGGCTAGGATTTCTCTACCCGGTTTAGTTCCAGAGAGTCTTGTCAATTGAGCCCATTCTGGAGCTTCGGCGATTTATTCAAGTGTATTGTGTACCCCTATTAGCAGCAGGAGCTCTGTCCCGGTGCTCTTGGGGATTCCCAGCGCTAGTTGACTAGCTTCCTCAGTTGCACATTGAGTTTGTCCTTCACCGCTGCCTTCCATCTGTGCATGGCCGCCTCGTACGTGAAGTGGCATAGCGCGAAGGCGTGTGTTAGCTTGATGAGATTTTCTTCCTTAAGACCGTGTTGTCTGTTTTCTACGCGTCGTATAGATTCATAGCATTATTTGACTTTGTCACAATCTTCTCCACTGTCGCGGCGTTAGAACCGTTGCTCTCAATGAGCATGCCGAGGACTGATTTTGCTGACGTGCAGAATGGTTCCTCTGTCTATTGTTCTGAGAATAATGGCGTGTGTGTCTCTGATTTTCCTCTTTGGCCGGGGACCGCTTCTCGATGGTTTGTAGACGAGGAGCTCCGACTTCGCGAGCGAACATTGCAGGCCCGTGGGAGCGGGGTATTTCCTCGATCGCGTCGATCGCTTGCTGTAGAGCGTTCTCAATTGATCCCACGCTACCTCCGGAGATTCAGGGCGTTACGTCATCTGCGTATATGGTGTATTTGACGTTCTCGATTTGATCCAGTCTCTTCCCTAGGCCGGCTAGCGCAAGGTTAAAAAGCGTCGGAAAGATGAAAGAACCTTGCGGGGTGCCCTTGCTGCCCAGTTTGTATTTCTGGGACCTGATTTCCCCTAGACTCAAGGTGGCCGTTCTGTCGTTCAGGAACGATTTAGTATAAGCGTAGGGTCTAGTGCCGAGGACGAGGTTTGAGCTCGTGTCGAGTATGTAGTCATGTGATAAATTATCGAAGGCCTTTTCGAGGTCTAGCCCTAGAATTACTCTCGCGTCTCTCGTGTCTGCATCAATGATCTCATGTTTGAGGAGCCTCATGGCGTCTTGGGTGGATAGCCCAGGTCTAAAGCCGATCATTGTTGCGATGTAGATATCTTTTTATTCGAGGTGTTTCGAGAACCTGTTTAGGGCCACGTGCTCGGCTACTTTGTCGACTCAAGACGTCAGTGAGATCGGTCTGAGGTTACTGATATTGGGCACCTTGCCAGGCTTTGGGATGAGCACGATGAGGGCCGTTTTCCAGTCTTCGGGTAGCGCTCCGTTCCTCCAGATTTTGTTGATTTTCTCTGTGGGGGTTTAGATGGACGTGTCATCTAGGTTTCTAAATGCCTTGTTAGTTACGCCGTCCGGCCCCGGCGCTGACTTGCTGTTTAGGTTCTGAAGCGCCGTGCGTATCTCTTCGGTTGAGAAGTCCCGATATAGCTCTGGGTTGGCCTTGCCGCGATATGCTTCGGCGGTCGTGCCTCTAGCATTTTTGGCCAGCGGGAGGTACTTGTCGGCGAGATAGTCAATGAGGTCATTTTCCGTGGTAATCTAGAGCTCTTCGTGCATGATCCTGTTCAGCGTGCGACCCTGGCCCGCTTTGGTTCTGGTTCTGTCTAAAAGATGTTTGAGCAGGTGCCACGTCGTGCCGCTGTTGATGCGGCCGTCCGCGGCGTCGCACACTTCGTTCCATTGCTGATTAGATAGTTGCGTGCAATATTATGCAATCAGCCGGTTGAGGTAAGAAATTCTTTTCCTCAGCCTTCGATTGTGTCTTTGTTCTTTCCATCTCCTGGTGAGCGATTGTTTGGCTTCGAGCATGTGAGCCAGTCAGCTTTCCATGCTTTGAACGGGTAGATCTGTCTCTATTTCCTTCGTCGCTGCCTTAATGCCGGCCTTTAGTTGCGACGTCTATTGTTCCATTGATTATTTGCCTGTTCGGCGATCGTGTCTTAACTCACGGTAGTTGTCCCAGTCGACGTACGTCATTTTTCTGGGTTCTCTCGATGGGGTGTCAATCGTTATCTCAACAATGTGATTATCGCTGCCAAGATCCTCGAAGAGGTTGTTCCACTGATAGTTTGGGACGTTGTGGACGAAAGTGAAATCATGCGTTGTGTTGCGGTTTGTTCCACTGATAGTTTGGAACGTTGTGGACGAAAGTGAAATCCGGCGTTGCGTTGCCGTTGACCGAGTTACCCGTTCTTGTGGGGTATGCGGCGTTCGTGATGAGCGTTAGGTCAAGTTCATCGGCGTCGTTTATTAAGTCCTTGCCCTTAGCCCTGCTGGTGACGTATCCCCAGCCGTGTTAGGGGCGTTGAAGTCCCCGGCCACGATCATGGGGTTGCCGCCGGCACGGTTGTGGGCAAGCTGGGGTATTTGCCTAAATTATTGTGGTCTGTGATTGGTGCTGGTGTAAACGTTTAGGATGAATATGCTCTTGACGTTATTGATTCTAGGGAAGACTTCCGTGAGAATGAATTCGCAGTTGCTCCGGTCGTGATTAATGTTGTGTTCGTGTGGGCTAGCTTGTTGCTGAGGTTGGAGCGTAGGCTTGTACCACTTTTATTTTATGCCTCCTATTCATCTTTAGTACGACTGTTGCGACCTTCTCATTAATGCTGCATAATTCATCAATGTTGTCCGCTATGTCCTTATGGATTAAGAATCCTACTCCGTATTATCTCTTATCTGGAAGTCCTCTGTAGCAGAGGACGTGACCGTTAGTCAACACTGTATAAACCTCACCAGTTCTTCTAACCTCATTAAGGCCAACTATATCCCACGCAGTGCCGGATAATTCATCAAAGAGTGCTGATAAACTAGCTTCACTCGAGAGAGTTGAAGCTAGCTTACCAACACTCTTTGATGAATTATCAGGCATTGCGTGGGATATCATTGACCTTAGTGAGGTTAGAACTGGGGAGGCTTATACGTTGCTGACTAACGGCCACGTCCTACTTTTGCTAATTAATTTTAAGTAACCAACTAGATGTCTGGAACTAAAACATTGATGTCGTTTGCTCAGGTGACTTCGAATATATTCATTTAGTTTTATTTGTGTATATTGATCCTTCTTTTATTAAAGCTTGTTACGTAACTGCTGGGACGCCCTTGTATATACTTGATAATCTATGTTATATCTCTCATAGTGAATGTGTACTGTTACAAGCGTAGAATATGCCACTTACGTATGGAGAATGTGTTCCTAGCGGCACTGCATAAAAATATGAAAGAAATACAATACACGGCTGATAGGTGCGGCAAATAGATGCGGCAAAAATCTATGATGTGACGGAGAGATTCAAAGCGTACCCTAAAAAAATGTCAGCGTGGTCTAACTGCCTGTCTTTCTCTTTTCTGCCCCTTTTTGGCTTGCAATGGCTTAGCTTACTGTAAGGCTGGCCTATTTTCAAATTGAGAAGCCTTATCTGCCGAGCTAATGTAAAATTTAGTTGCCAGTCTACCTAGAATGAAGATTCACCGTTCAAGATCATGCTGTTCGCCACCCCACGTACAGGAAAACTAATTGGTGGCAACCAATTTCAAACGCTCACGAGTGTATTACTGAGATGCCTGCCTCCCTCCCGACACGGCACGCTAAAAACCGTATTAAAGGTACTGCCCCTTCTACAATGGCAGCAAGCTCATCTATATAGAGAAAGGAGGTAGCATGGTTTAGCTACAAGGGTTAACAACTCGCCGATGAAAAGCGCCAGAGATGGTGGCCAACGCGTACCACAAACCGTTATTGTAATGCCATTAGCATTCTTTTTCCTACTTCAGTCATTTTGAGTCTATCTGTTTCAGCCTTATACACTGACGTAGTGACGCAAGTTGCGTACTTGCTAGGACCACTAGGTATGCGATCACGGTCGTCATGCCGTTGTGGTGGTTCCACCTTCATCATCCGACCCTCGTCACGCCGCCGTCTTCATGCCGTCGTCGTCATTCCGTCGTTGTCATGCCATCGCAGTCACGCTCTCGTCGCACCATCGTCATTATTTCAGAAACGTCATCCCATTGCTGTCATAGAGCCTTCGTCGTTCTACGGACGTCATTACAAGGTAGCCATGCTGCCGTCAACGAATTATCATTATGCCGATGTTGTCAGGCCGTTGTCGACCGTCACGCAGTCATTGACATAAATTCGTTGCCATGTTATCGTCGTGATGCCATCGCGATCGTTCCAGCTTCATCAGCCGATTTCCGTCATACCGTCGTCGTCTCGCCGATGTCGTCGCGCCATCGTCATCGTACAGTTGTCATACTGTCCTCCTCAAGCCACCGTCGCCATACACTCGTCGTCATCCCTTTGTCCTCATGCCGTCGGCGTCATGCTGTTGTTGTTATTCCATCGTCATCGTTTCAGAATCGTCATGGTATATTGTCGTTATGCCATGGTCGTCATACCACCTTCGTCGTTCCACCAACGTCATTCCTTCTTCATCATTTCATTCCACGGTCTTCGCTGCGCCGTCATCATACAGTTATCGTCATTCAGCCATGGTAGTGGCCCACCCTAACGAGTTAGTCTCATAGCAAAGTAGGCCAATCCCAGATACAGTGTACGTAGCATATAGCCGCCGCAATGGAAATTGCAATGATGACTACAGATCCTAAATAAAGATTCCTTCAGAAATATGGTTTCTCGCTTCATTGCTTGAATGCTAATGGCATTAACGTCGACAGTCATCATCAAATAAGTTCTGCCGGATTCGCTTGTCTTTTCTTTCTTTCTTTTCTTCTTGTTGCGATTTCAACTTAGAGTACCAAAAAGTCGTAACGTTTTGGTCCTGTACGTTTTCGCACAGCAATAACGTTTCTTTTCTCTCTTTGTTTTCGATCTTTCGTTAACGGCTACAATTACAGTTAGACACTCTGACTGGGGGTAAGAGATGAGAAAGAGCGTAATGACACCGTGACAAGAACAGTCAGGATGACGCTAGTAAATACAGGCCGTCCTATAGCAGATAAGCACATCTCCGCCACGAGTCGAAACCTCTGAGAAATATAGATTAAAGCACACGTTAGTTCATAACGTGATTCAATATATGGCCAGTAATCCCAACTGAACGCACCCAGTCACCGGCTGATCGCTAAGCTTTCTCGCGGAAGCAGCCCACACCTGCTACTCCAACTAGTGCGCGTGCCGGAGGTATACACGAATAACGTATTGCTCTGTTTTGGGTATACAGGGCAAATTCTTGTCCTCGAGTTGAATTATTGGAAGAGGCGGACATTACTAGCACGATAAATTGAAACAGATATTCAACAAATAACACAAGCTCACTAATTACCTTCTTAATTAATTACGTTACAGTAGATATTACATTTTACGAATTCTAGCCGTTGAGCTTGCAAGACGTAGCCATTTGAAATGAATTTCCAGGATGGCACCAGTTTCGATATATTATTTGCCAAAATGTGTGACGAAATACAAGGGCGTTCCAGTTAATTTTGTGCATCAGTCCATAAAAAAGCGTTTTCTTAAAGATGTAAGTGGAACACCAGCGAATTTTTACGGTGACTTTGATTGCTCATATCTCCAAATTGGCGTCATTCTGGAAATTCATTCTAAGCGGGTACGCCGTGCAAACTTACCGGCTACAATTCGTAAATTGCAAGATGTGCCGTAACGTAAATAATTAAGAATGTAATTATTGAAATTATCTTAATTAGTTGAGAATGTGTGTTCGCTTTCTCGTACAAGTAATGTGCGCCTCTCTATCTTGTTCAATATCTCCTTTCCTCAAAGATACGTTTTGAGGGTGACAGTACTACTTTCTTGAAGCAAAGTAGAACAACAAAGCTCCGAACATGGTCAAAACCGTGAAAGAACCGGGACGAAGAGACAAGCGACTCGAGCGTCGCATCCGCGTTTCATTTTGTCTTTGTTGTTATTCTCGTCTTTGCCTCACGATATTTAACGTCAACTCTACCTTTTCTAACCTCAAGCTCTTGCGGCGCTACCATTCATACTTGAGTCGCCTCGCCCCGTAGTATCGAGAAATGAAACCAGCTGTTACATCACCCAAAATACTAAAGAACGAAAAAAAAGGAAAAAAGAAGCCGGTCATACAAAGAGCAAGCTCGAAAGGGGGCGGCTCATTCAATACATGTCGACACGCAGACACTAGCGCGAGCGCCACTGCACAAAGAAAGCAAAAAGAAAAAAAAAAAGATAGAGAGAAATGGAAGGTATAATAGAACGCGGCGGTGTAATCACTGAGGTCGGAAAGTTGGTTCGCCCGTTCCAATGTCCAGGAATGAAAACCGCGCCATTGTGTGGCTGATGCTCAGACACCGTTACCCCTCTCAAACAGACTAACACTCACAATAGGGGTAGAAAGATATGATTTGGGCTTCTTTCGCGAGTGTCGACGCCCTTATACACTATGGTAGTGCATCATTATTTTTCGTTGTTTACGCCGTCGCCTGGCGAGTGAGATTGTGCGAAGGGCGCACGAGCCAGTATGAGAAATAATATGGAAGGACAAACGTGCAACGAAAAAGAAGTTTCAGCCAAGCAGACTACATTGTACTGGGCGCGCGCAACAACAGACTGTATGAAGTTCACCTACATATGAATAGAGACCATGGCATAAATGAAATGTCTCAGCCTTGTGTGGCCTTCAGGCTAAAAAAGGAGGAAACTACAAGATTTCGCGCAAGTTTCTTTCCCATGGTTTCAGAGGGCGCGACCATTCGATACACGCCAGTTCCGAACAAACCAGCATGGCAATACCGTACACCTCCACGGTTTGCCAGCGCGTAGTCGTTGTTTCTTCCGCAATTACCTAACGGCTATTTTCGTCGCCGTACATCGAGCGCAGAATACTTGGAATGGCGGCAGTTTTGGTGTATATGAAGTTGGGATATCCTCGCCGTCGTCGACAAAGGATTGCGCAGTAGACTTCCATTATTACGATATCGCGTAATACGACAGCCTTCTGAAGTCCTATAATGCAGGATCTTGTGCTTTTGAACAATAAGCTTGCTACCTTCACCTTCACTTTTAATTTTGTTCCTCATACCTAGTGGAACCCTTGAGTAACAAGAGAAATTCATTGAATGTTGAAGTATCTAATAAGCGATCGTTTGAACTGGAGCCCATGGCTGATGGTTAGCTTGAACTTTGTTTCGGGTGTCCAAGAAAAGCGTTCACCAGGCTTAAACGATATAGGAAACGCTGTAATGCAGCCGCTGGCCATGAAGTGTTTAATGAAGTGCCGTTTGACGGCTATGGTATGGCAGTGACGACTCGGAATGTGGCCCGGCTGAGCTGTTGTCCACCGAAATCAAGGCAGTTTTATTGCGTCTGTACAACGTGGAGCGTGGAAGAATATGCGAACACTAACACCAACGTAGAAGCTTTGCGACCCACTGACTAATGAGGAGTATACAAGAAAATCTCCCTCGTCGAGCTACGGTTTCGGAAAAAAGCGAGAGCTACGAGGAAGCGGACAATTAGCTGCACGCGAAGGAGGCTAAATTGCGCACGGTGCTTCACTTCGAAGACATCCTATTCATGCACGCATGCGATATCAAACAGAATCCGTAGTGCAGCGTGCTATAGGCATGCACTTTTTGTACTGTGTCAACTGCGTATTGGATTCTCGTGGCTTTGTACTCTTGATGGTACGAATTCACGAAGCTTTTCATTCGCAAGTGTTTTGTGCCATTGGCCTGTCGCCTTCGCTAATGATATGTCGTCCAGTATCAAATTTGGCTGGAAGTTTTTCTAACGAACAATTGCAGCGTAAGAAAGAGAGAAAGAACTTTATTGAGGAAAAATAGGGTTATGGCGGCCGGAGGACTGGTCCTCAGTCCAGGACTCCTGTGGCTACCGCCACGCACCGGGCCTGGTCGAGGAGGCTCAAATTGAATCTCCAGGTCAGTCCGAAGGAGGATGGTTGCCCAAGGCTCCTTAAAAGAATGCTGTGTTAATTGGTGTAAATTTGAACTTTGGGGCCTTGATTTTCACTCCCATGTCACATGAGAGAAGGATGGCCTTCCCCCGCACCAGGAGTATTAATTGACATATCTTGTTGGCCAGATGGCATGCCGCTGCCCCAGATGTGGGCGGGTGTTTGTACGGATTTTTCTCTATAGCCGAACCTCCTTCACTATTATTTTCGGCTTTGGCGCTGCTAGTTCTTGGCGTGAACCACGTCGATGCTCTAAGATATCGAATGCTAGTATTTTGTTGCTTTCGATTAGGGTGTCCTTCCTTGCTCGGATTGAAGTCTCGGGACCGTCTGCCCCTGTGTAGCCAGTGACGCCAACATGCCTCGGACATCATACAATGTGGTGATCTTGTCTTAGTCGATTGCCCAAGACGTTAAGGGTGATCCTGAGGATTCTTCCGTGGAGGAAGAGTCGACAGACCGCCGGGGAGTCCATGAGGGCGTAGGCGGGCCTGTCTTCTCCCTCCCGTGTTTTTATCGCCAGGGCTACTGTAGCCGCCGCCGCTGTACTGGTGCAGACGGTGCGGAGCGAGGCAGTCGTCACGGATCTTGGGTTTCCGGAGGCTTTCGAAGCAGCCACGATAACGCGTCCCCTAATGGCCCGTGCTGCGTCTGTGTATATTGTGTCGGGGTTATTGCCGAGTTGCTTTTCTAATTGTTGGGCTCGGGCTTTACGCCCGCCTTCATGAAATTTTGGGTTCATATTTTGGGGGATTGGGGAGATTTAGAGTTTTTCTCCTATGATCTTCGGTATGTCCACCAGTTCACTGCTGCGGTATTGTGGGTTGATCGGGTATCCCAGCTCCTCTAGGACCCTCCTGCCGCCTGTGACAAATTTAGGCGTTCTAGTTAGTGACCGTTGTTGCCGAAGATCTCGGAAGATTTTCCTCGGGCGATGGACCCCTGGCAGCCTAGCCCCGGGCACCAACAGCAATAACCGTTCAATAAATAAAGTTTATTCCTATCATTTCCTATCCTACGATTGCTTTATGTTCTTCAACGGTGCTGTACACACCGGGAGAATCGAGTCTCTGCGTGGATGTCCCCAGCGGTAGACCCAGGGCGGTCTTATACATAAGTGCTTTTTGTGAATACGGGCACAATTCCACTAGTCCGTGCCTCCCGTTGTCCAGAGCTGACGGAACAGGGTGCCAATCTTTCAGTTTTTTTCCTTGAAAAGGTGACGCATAGATGCTCTCTTGAAAACGATGGTTTAGAGAGCCGTAATCAGGGCTCTTATTCACACACACACAGGCACACGCACAGCTTACGCTAGAATTGTTCGTAATAAATAATCCCAGTCAACCTTGGTGCTTGACATATTATTAGGGATCACTGCCAGCCAATAGCAAAATGCACTTACGGATGATAAGCTTTGTGAAGCCCCTGATGATTTCAGCAAGCCAATGCTCAAGCAGATGTAATTTGAACGTATTGTTCAAGTCACAATTTTATTCTGTTTCTAAGGAGTTTCTTCTCACTTTCTTTTATCTCGTAAAATTATAAATTAGGATTGACTATATTTTAACGTTTCACGGACAAGAGCATTGTCAAATTTTCAATTTTAGCACATTTTCTGTCATATGGGTGCTAAAATTTTGAATCAGCTTCAACACTTATGTAGTGGCGCAAAGACAGATTTCGGACTTTTTTACGAAGTTTGTGACAATGTTCTAAACACTTTGCTCAAAGTGCTGCCATACGCGCGTCGCGTGCCACCGTGTTCGAATGCATTCATGAGTGCCATGGCAATAACCAGTGGGTGAATTCGCCTTTTAAATACGTTGTCCTTAAGTCTGTCGTTCATCCGGAAAATCATGATGGTCAGCGGTGCTGAGACAAAAGCGTTCGCTGAGAATTGAATCCCTAAATATTCGCTTTATCCAGGTTACTTAGGAGTTGGCAAAACGTACAGTTGGAACATTTCATCAGCAATAGAACGGGTACCAAAAGGTCCCATATTAAGATGACTGGTATTCGTAATATATTTAAATAATATGTGTACCATATCACTTTCATCATATGTGGTCGAAAGAAGGAGGCCGATGAAGGTAAAGGAAGTATTAGTAAGTTTAACCAGATTTGAGTATCCGGCATTCTGCCCTGCAACGTGTATGGAGAAAAAGACGTTAGAAAACTACCAGAAAGTAAACTTGGTTAAAAGCCTTGGAGCTGATGCAACGGACGCTTAACGTGTTCCGGCAAGCCTACCACTAGAGGCCGTCGGCATCATGCGACAGTTTCCTTCTTTGTGTTGTCTCACCTCTTAGCCGTCGGCGTCGATTTATTAGCTATCCATTACGACGATGCGTGTGACAGGTATACTGGGAATGTCAGGTGTTTAAAAAAGAAAAAAGCGTCGAGCAGGCACTTTGATCGCAACGAAACCGCACGCACCGACGTGCCCTGAGCCTCGGTAAACTGCGGTGTCGTGCGATATCCAGGCGGGACACCGGGCCCTTGCTTTCTGCGAGCCGCGCCACGGTGGGCAGGAGAAGCACATCATACAGATATTGCCATATCGCCTTGCAGAACAGCTCCCCCGGCCAAAAGCGCTCCGCGAGACATGGAGTTGATCCGTTTGGACGGGAATTTCGAGTGGAAAGAATAACACGTGGAAAGTCTGGCAGATGTGAAAAAAAAAAAAAAGTAGCTCCGAGAAGCGGGGAAGCTCGCGAAGGAATGCAGGAAGAAAGGCACGAGGCGACACACTCCCTCGCTTCCTGCTTTAGGCGCGGCCGCTTCATAGACTCGTCGTCGTCTGCATCGATTTTGAGCCCGGCCAGTTCCTGAGGCCGGCCTAACGTTCGGTGTCGTTCGAGAGAGCGAGCAGCTGTCGACGCGAAAATTAACGCTGTGCAGCACAGATGCCACGGGCTTCATACAGTGGCCATTTCGCTATTGAGGCAGTGACAGAATTGAAAGGCTTTCTTGCCCTCTCGTAATTTTTCTTTTCTCTTGTTGTCATGTGCAAACGCGTGTGTCTGTGCTCGGTCCACTTGCTAGAGCGACACACGGCGCTTGCTTCCGTCCCAGGCGAACTCTTCTGACTAGACGATGTCGGGCGAGTGCAGCGTATTCTTTCCCGCTTTTTGTGCTTTTTCTTCGTCTCGCCTTGCCTGCCTTGTTTGCTTTGACAGCTTGATGGTTTCTCTCCTCTCTCTCTCTCTCTCTCTCGTGTAAATGTGTACGCACAGCACTACGAAAATATCCATCAACTATTTTGGGACAGCGCTTGAGCCGTTAGCAAATGTAGAGGGACACTGGGTGTCTCGTTTGATCCTTCCCCTCGTTAAACAAGCCGCGTGCAGGCCGGCAGAATACTCGAGGAAAAACGATGTGTGATGGACAAGTGCCGTGTTTCATGAGAAAGCTAACAAATACTAGAGTATGCGTGTGTACACGTAATGAACTTGGTGCGCCAGTACGAATGAGAACATCATATCTCCGTTTAAAGCCTTTTATTTTCCCAATTCTCCTGCTGTAGTAGAAAAAGGTTCAAAGGCTCAATAAGCGGTATTCTTAAAAAAAACAATAAAGAACACTACACATATATAGCGAGTAGCAGGTGGTGAGGTTCTGACACCCGCTTTTGAAGAAATCCCTTTTTGAACGGAGATTTTAGTTTTTACTTTAACATTGGTGCAACGTGTACATACGTACCAATACGTTTGGTATTGTATGCAGTGGCCTGGAGAACGAAAATACGGCACGCATCATTTTCGCGAGAAGCGCAGCGTCCGGTAGAAGCAGCGTTATGCAATCGTGGCGCCTTCGTAAGCGTCACGTCTCGTTAAGCCTTGGCTTAGCAAGGGTCCGCATTGTTTGGAAACGTTCCTCTGATCCGTCACGCTTGCCTGCAAATTTTTTGAGTGACGTCTTTTGAGTGACGTCTTTTGAGTGACAATGACAGCCCGTGGCTGCCCGAGCCTCGCGCGACTGTCGCGGCAAAATAGTGTCGAAGTGCTTCCTCATAGTTCACCCGACAAATCATTTGGCACGTGCCCTGGTACTACCGACCGCGCAGAAAGGTTAACCGATGAACTGTGACAATAGAAAAAAAAAAAAAACACGCACAGTGGGTACGACGCTTAATAGTTCAGCTGTGCATAACTATATAGTACCGGAACGCAGCTGCAGGCCGCCAGTCACAACGGCAGCATCACGTACGGACCTAGCAATCATGCTTCAGTCGCGTTTTTTGCTACCAGCAGGCTTTATAACTGACGATAGACCGTAAATATTTGCACATTAATTTCGTACTTATGAACTTTTGCCCTTTGTCTCTCTTAGTTACCAATATTTCAAATCCCTGGAAAACAAAACATTTGATTGTTTCAGAAGTGGGTGATATGAGTAGCCGCAAACCATTGTGCGCGTGCGGATAGATGATACCTCGTCAGCGCAGATGGCTGTATCGGATCTCACACATCACTGCGCTGGAATCTTTCAATAATGCATCACACTGACGTAAAGTGACATACCGTATATGTGTTTTGGCCATTATCTAAAATAGGTGTTCTATATATATATATATAAATATATATATATATATATATATATATATATATATATATTTTTTTTTTTTTTTTTGAGCGCTCAACATTTGTTACTTCTGGGTCGGTATAATGCAGCGATTCGTTCCACTCGATTGTATGCCACTGTTTATCATCCACCGTTCATGGGCGGCTGATCCCGTTTAAACACGGGCAGAGCGCAGCTCTGACCACCTACGAAGCCCGACAACGAATTCCATTGGCATGGATGACCTGGAAGTGTTACATTGTCCAGGGTATGGCGTCTATGTATCCTCGGCGTGAATGCTTCTAGTCTCTAGAAGCGCAAATGTTTCTACATCTAATTATTTTTGAAGCCGTAGAACGAATCGCTACAATGAGCTGTGAACTTACTAAGGAGTCTTCGGTCCAGGGCACCACTGATGAACTTTTCCAAGCACTGCTGTATGTAGTCAAAAAAGTTTTACTGTTGCTGAGTGTTGTAGAAAGTAAGCAGATCTGTTCAAAGATGAGGAGAGAATTGGAAATTATGAAGAGAAGGTATATAACCTTCTTCGTATGGTCCACTCCAACAGGAAGGTACATACGCATAGAATCCGGTGTTTGTCGTAACATTAAAAATTATGCACTTAGTCGCGTGAAACAATGTATGCGATGCATAAGGAGAGTTGAAGACTTTTCTCATATGCAACCAATCACATGCATGCAACAGCATTCGGCGGTGAGGCAGTCCACTGATTTCTGAAATGGCAAAATGGTTACACGAAGAATGAAATAGCTCAGCTGGCTTTCTTTCTTTCTTTCTTTCTTTCTTTCTTTTTACCGTTCTGGGTTTCATGAGCAAACTTAGCGAAAAAGAAAACTTAATAAACAACAGCCATCTCTAGATTAACGAGAACAAGGAGTTCGGTATGGTGGCCGAAAGTTTCGGCACTCTTTCTGCGCAAAGGTAAGGGCGCCGTGCCTAACCGCTCGCGTAAATTTGTGCAAAACGCCGCTGTCTATGCATAAATTTGGGACGGCGCCCAATGCTCCATCGTTGCTCCATCGACTCCTAAATCTGTTAGGTATTAGAAATTTAAAACAAGCGCTCACTGTCCGGACACCCCGCGCAATCTCGTCCGTTTGCTTTACCGACGCCTGAGGGCACGGCAGCCGCCAGGAAAAGGGGCGGCGCGAAATCCGCTGGCCCCGCTGCGGGTCACGCTTGGCTATGCACTGAAGCATTTTCTTCGGCGAAACAAAGCCCGAGCGTAAGAGCGCAGCCTATCATCGCGCCAGCCCAAGGCATCGCGTATTCTGCGGTCGGGGTGCGTCGCAATGTGGTAGCGATGGACAGCGACTCCTCTGCACGACCGCGCCGAACAAGCGATGTATGAGACCCGGCTCGATGTTTGCTCTGTCCTCGAGGCTCATTGAAGGAACACACTGGGAAGACGCGGAACCGCATGCCCTTGCGAGAGTGCGGTGCCCCCTCCCCCCAACGTCAACACTCGGCGAGCCGGCGCGAATCCCCCTGGCGAACGACGGCCCTGGAGCTCTCGGGCGCCGCGACGCGGCTGCCAGAGGAAATGAAGCGGCGCCGGTGCGCTACACGGTCCGTGACTGCGACATGCACGATTGGGAACCTGACTGAACGGTGGTGCTGAGACTGGTTCCGGTCGTGGCGACATACACCCGTGCACATCTGACCATGTGACTACGCCGGCGCAGACGATGCGACGTTAGGCTGACGCGGCGTGTGGGCGCTGCGCGATTTCAACAGCGGTTGAGCGCTTCCACAACAGGAATCGAATTCACAAAATATTTTTCTTTCTTGACTGCTCTTAACCGTTGGCGGGCAGCCGGCGTCATGACTGGTTGACATCTGCCCTTAAAAAACATTTGTAGGCATAAGAAAGTGTGTGTGTGTGTGTGTGTGTGTGGGTGTGTGTGTGTGTGGGTGTGTTCCCGGATGCCTGAAGCGTGTACTTAAATACAAAAATGACAATAGCTGACCAAGTGGTAGGGAACACACAATACAAGATCGAATGTAGATGGGGCGTTAAAGCTTGCTCACGTCCTTCGCTGCTATCATCGCAGTTTAGTGCTGCGGGAATAACATGAGCCACTAGCGCTTTTACTGTAATCGAAATGCGTTAGCGAATAACCGGTCGATCATTCTAACACGTGCAATCGAGCTTCTTGCTGTGCTGCGGCATACGAACACAGCCTACCTACCGCCGGTGGCGCAGCGGCTACGGCGGACTGCTGTTGAACACGAGGCCGTGGGTTCGATTCCCGGCAGCGGCGCTCATAATTCTGCGGGGGCGAAATGACAAACGCTCGCGCCGTGCTTACGATTCTGTAAAAAAGCTCCAGGTGGTAGAAATTGATCCGGATTAATCCTACACTGTAATTTAAGCGGGACTTCGGTAAACCAGTTGTTTAATTTATCAACTTTAGCTTTTTTTCGAGAAAAAAATACGCGTGTCTCCCGTAAATTACTCCGTCAAAGAGGCACGATATCTACCTGACCTAACACAGAAGGTGAACATATATTTTACCACTTCACGTGCTTATCGCAATGCACTTTCTCGAATGGCCTAAAGCGGCAACCGCATGCACGCGATATTTAAGCGAGGAGACAGGCACAACCTGTCGGGCTGTTGCGTCGCGGCGTGGAGCAACCACATGGACGTGACATCGTGAAAGAAAGTAGCCACAAATTTACATTGTTGTGCGAATAAATACTGTCGTGCGCTCGTAAAATCTCAAACGTGCCACAAGGTCAATGTTTTGACCATGGTGTACTTGGTCTGGCTTTAATATACTGTCAGCGCGAGTGAAAATCTGTTACCTGCTGCCAGCGTGAAATGCCGTAGCGCCATCTGGTGAGGGAAGCTTACACCAATTCCGTGGCCCTCAGTGGCTTCTCAGGCCTAAAGTGTGCCTAAAGCATCAAAGCAAGCAACCGATCTCAACATGAACGACAAGAGAGCACGGATACCTAGACCATGAGACAAAGCGATGGCTGATTTTACTATGCATTTTTTACTGCCACGACAGGTAGCAGGTTACAAGAGCAAATTCATATCGAAACAGGAGGCTTGGTTTCTATCATGTCATTGCGTAATCACGCCGTAACCGACGGAAGTCGCCGCGCAGGCTTCCGGGCGACAAGCAAAGTTTTCTGGCTGGCCAGAAATCTGCGACGCGCCACGCGACGGCGACAGACCACCCACCACGACGGTAAAAATTGTCGCTCGTCGCTCGAAAATCGCGTGCATGTGGTTGCGGCTGTACAGTTCATCACCTTAAAGAGCCACACGCGCTCATCTAGGCGTGTATTTGAAGGCGACAGGCCAGAGTGACCGCTTCTATAGACAAGCTATTCGCCTTGTCTGGTGAACATGATTGATCTGAACTCCTTCCTTGTTTAACTTCACCCTCCCTCTCCCCACCTGTTACGTTGCATACTGGACGAAGTTTACCTCCTTACCTTTCTATCCCTCTGTCTCTCTCATTCTAAAATAAAGATAACGCACAGCTTTCCGAGCCCTTTCTTCGACTTCGCTGATTTCCTGATTTAGCTGATTAATTCCGCGAATTAGATTGAAGCTATAGGTAGCACTCTTGCGTTTCAACTGCTGAAAGTGTAACCTCAAAAGAAAAAGAAAAAGAAGTATGTCACCATTGAACCTCTTAGCCTCCAGCATTTGCAAGCAACTTGTGTGTAAATGCATAGTGTTCCTGCAGAAAGCAGAATGAACGACTAGGTTTTCGTTTCTTTCCGCCCTCTTTTCTTTTGATGGTTTTCAACTAGGAGAACCAATGCTCGCTCGACATGCAGTGCGGTCTAAGAACTTATTTGCCACCGCTATTTCATTCAAGAAAGAGTGCGAAACACCGATTACCCTCTGTATTTGTGTATACAGTGTGCATTTTCCACCGAAGGCTAAGGTGCTTTTTCTTTTTGTTCGCAATTTCTGTCTTTTGCAACGCATCGATTCGAAAACATGAAGTTAATGACGAAGAGCGTGTTTGCAAGACGCGTATTTAAAGACAAGCTCCACAGCGTCACATTAAATAAAAAGACCAGACACCCAGCGCAGAAAACTCGCGAACTGAAAAGTGAGCAATAAGATTCGCTTTCCTAGGAAGCACAATTAAAATGTCGTCGTGCCGAACGGTCATTTTCTTCTCTTGCGAATTTCTTTTCTACGTTTTTTTTTTTCTATGCTGACGCTTCCTGCGTATCTGTTTACGTTTAGGGAGATCAGAAAATGCGACCAGGCAATATATATAATTCACGCTCATACAACAAACTGCAGGAACTATAGGCAAAAGAAGGAAGTACATAGCTCTCAAAGAACTAAAGAAAAAAGCAAAAGAAAGAGAAAAGCTAGGGATCCCCGAGCGCCGCGCACGTAATGCCTTTGAGAAGCTCCCATCGACGTATGTGCTTTCGTTCTGGCTTTTTCTTTTTTTTTTTTCTATTCCACTACCTGTAGCGCCCAGCAGCGTCGATGTTTTCAGCCAATAGAAATTTAAGCGCGTGTCCGCCGACTGCGATAGATCTGCGCATTATTCTGTTTGTGCCCATCTCCCACCGGGGCGGGGCGTGGGCTTCACGTCTATCGCGTTACACTCGGGGCCGTCCTCCCTTCTTCGCCGCTGCTTTATTTCTCGCACCAACAAAAGGACGCGGAGGCATCCGCAACGGCGGTGGGACGTGAGATGCGAGATAAGGCGTTTCGCCCGTTGTGGTCAGTGGATGCAGCGACGGCTGCGGGACCGCAGCGGCATGGGCCTGCGGGAAAGATATATCCGGCGCCTGCGAGGGTCCCGCGAGACTTCGGGAATCACCTGAGGAGAGCTACAATGCACATCCGCGCGAGAATCACCCTTGGCTCGTATTTCTTCTCCTCCTTTTCTTCGGTGCTCCGCCATTGCTTCTCTGCGCAACGTGGCGTCAGAGAAAGATATTTCCATGAGAGGGGTGGGAGGGGGGAGTGAGGGGGGGGGGGAGAGGGGAAAAAAAAAGCCAACGTAGCGCGGCGGCTTCGCGGCATCTCCGTATACATTGCCGGTGCGCGCGGTGGCTAGCCGCTCCCAATTCGGTGTGCAGCCTCCATTATGGCGGCTATGATTGCGAAGACGCACTCTTGACACCCAGATGACGCGCAGAGGGCCTGATAAATTTGACGAACACGGACCCGCTCTTTGCTTCGTTATGGCACGTCCTGCTCGCTCTGCTTCTTCTTAGAAGCCTGAAAATCTTCACGAAATCGACTTCATGGACAGGGTGCTTTGACAGGGGCTTTGATTCCCAAATTGGTCCTGTTATTTGACGTAGCTTTTCATTTCCCAGAGGAGCAGCTTATTATATACAGCAACCATATAATTATTATTATATTTTCTATTCCGAGAGGCGTCACTCCGTTCACGCAGATCAACACTATTTAGGAAATAAATCGAGACTTCGCAATGAGCAGATAAAATATTATTTCTCTTCGTCCGCCATAATAAGAATAGTGGCCCAAGATATTTCCCTTCCTTAATTTCGAGTGTCAAAACCTTTCTTTTTCAATTTGAGGTAGGAAATACGCAGTGCAGTAAAAGTCGGAATTAATTTACCAGAACTCATAACTCATAGGGAATATATTAGAACCCAAATTCATTCCCGTTCATCAAATGACGCGGTAAAAGAAAACTTTCCTTGCTAATAGAAGCGGATATTGAATGGCAGCTTGACCTGTCAGCCTCTGAATACTGCGTAAAGCGTACTACACAGCGGCAGTTCATCATGTCGTGGAGCGTGTGTGACGCAGCCTCAGAGAGTTGCACAGAGGACGCACGCATTTCGGCGGGAACAGCGAGTTCAAAGCTTTCGTGGACTCAGATGGCGCTGACAGCATCTTATCTCCCGTGAAATGGACGCTCCAAACGGTAAATTATAATAAAAATAGAAAAAGAAGGAGCAGAACCAAAACAAAAAAGAAAAGTCTGTCACCCTCGTCGCCGCTTGCTCGCATATTGACGTAGATTTGTATAATAATTGAATCTCCTATAATTCATCACTGTCATGCAGCAGTCTGCCACGTGCTTTTATGTTTTTTGGTTGAGTGTACACCTAATTAAATAAGCACTGTGTGTTTTCAGCATCTACTTGCTGCATTGTACTTGTATAGTATATATGGTTTCGCTTCCTACTCAAGTTTGTATTCTCGACGTCTCTAATACGCAGGGGAGGCGCCACGCAATACACGTTAGTTCTCTTCCATTAATCCAGCTGCGCCGCGGTTAAACATTCGAAATAGGCAATCAGAGTTCTTAGTGGTAGTCTTATTTTTCGCGATGCAGAACAGAACTTCAGCCAGGCGCTATCGCTACGGCTTCACGTTCACGCCAGTAACGCCGTCACAACAAAACTCTCCCGAACCACGGCTCGACACGTGCCTGCCGGTGTTAACTCTCGCGCACGTATACTTTGCACTTCGCGGAGCAGCTCGAGCTGGACGGGTGCACGGGCCTGGTTGCCATTAATTTCCTACAAGTGTGCCCTCAACGCAACGCATTGGGAGCCGCTCTTTAGCGAAAGTAATGCACCGCCAACAAAAGCGTCGTCGAGCGAAGCTACCGCGTGGCGGGCTTCCGCAGTAGCGCGTCAGCGGGCGCGCCGAACTTAGAGATTTAATTAGTAGAAGTGGTAAGGCGTTTACGTGCTGGCTAAAGGCCCCGACTCTGTGCCGCTTAGGTGCGGAGCGGCGCAGGCACTCACACACCGTCTCGCTCGCTGTACGAGTTATAGGCAATCATCTCTTGCCGAGTGCGGCGCTGATGCGGGTACCAATCTCGTTTGCGTATACCGCAGTCACGCATCATCGTTTGCGTGAAAGAAAACAAAACGCGCACACATGCGCACGTGTATATATGTTGTAACGGTAACGAAGAATGCCACAACTGAAAGAAGAGGAAGAGAAGGGCAAGGCAGAAGGAGAGAGTTCTCGGCCTACCTGGTTCATCGACGGATCCTTGCATCCTTGCCGTGCGACTCTTCCTGGTGTCTTGGTGTACACTCTCGGGGAGCGGCTGAATATCGGGCGGTGATCGACTCAGGCAAACCAGACTGATGTCTGTTTCTTCTCCCGGCCAGGCAAGCACTGCCTGGTCGGCTTCTCTGGCACCTCATGATTACCCCATTGAACTTCTCTTGCGCAGCGGACTGACCAACGTTCCTGTGACCCTGGTGTCATCCAATGGGGAGTAAATTCAAATCAAGAACTCCAAATTCATTCAGGAAGAACTTCAGAAGGCGACACCCCACTACCAACTGGTACCGAAGTACGGCAGTTCGGTGGGGGTGGCATTCTCTGCTGTTCGCCAGACAAGGCCTCTATCACTGAACTTCTCAAATGTACAGCTTCTGCCTCACATCCAGTGAAGTCCTTCATTCTTGTTCACTTAGCTTGTGTTAAAGGACTAGTTAGTTCGCGGGGTCGACTCGAGCCTTTCCCCTTCAGAAATTGTAGACATATTTTCTGTCGCCGGAGCCGTGTCCGTATTTCGTTGCTCTCGCTTGAGACCAAGAAGATACCCACAGAATCAGTCATTGATACCTTCGCTGGAACAACTCGTCCGACAGAGTTCAATGCGTGGCCACTCATATACCGGGTTGAATCGCTATCTCCTCGTCCCCTTCAGGGTATTAGATGTTGGCGCTACGGGCATAGCATTAAAGGATGCCGATCAGTTCCTCGGTGTCGTAAATGTGGAGAAAATCACGAATTAAAAGATTGTTCATCACAGGAAGAACGGTGTTGTCTCTGCAGTGGTTCTCACTCAGCTGACCATATTAACTGCTCTGCGAGAGCGTAGGAATGACAAATTTTAGGAATAATTGGCCAAAAGAGATGCTCAAGACGGGAAGCCCGTCCTCTCATTGCGGAGCGATCTCGCTGGTATGCCGGTGCAGCAAATCGACTCTCGCATGCACTTGACTCATCGCTTCCTGATGTAATAGCTTCGGCAGTAGAGAGGGCAACGCAGAAGGTAATGAAAAATCCGCTTTTGAGCCTATCGGAGTCATTAGCACAAATGGTTACCACCCAAATGACTCACCTCCTTCAGGTGGTTGCCCGCCCGACCATGACCTCTAAACTTCCAGTGCCTTCAAATGCGAATGATGCAGGAACATCCAACCCAGGCCCCTCTAAACTTAGACCTAACGAGACCGCTCCTGTGCAGAACAGGAATCAGATTGGAGCTCAGATTGTGGCTCCCAAGAAACGCACATGGAGACTGACTCACCTGCTCTTAAACGCCGCGCATCTCCTGTCACACAGGGATTTACAATGGCACATAACAAGAAGAGTAAAATGTGTCAGAAGGAAAATATTTATAAAACAGATTTTTTGAAGGATAGCATCCTCGACAAGGCAGTTTCTGCTGCCGGCCTTAGCAAAACATAGGCACGCTGTAAGCATTACAGTGGAATTGCCGTTTCATTTATTCCGCTGCAATTGAATTATATTACCTCTGTAGCCAACACTCATCTGATATTATTACATTGCAAGAAACTTGTGTATTCAAACAAAAGGCATTCCATCTAAAAAAATCACCCTACATTTCGCTTGGACCGTCCTTCTCGTGGTGGCGGCTTAGCTATCTTTATCTCTTCAAAAATTGCGCACCGTACGAAAATGGCTTACCAGCTAATGTCTTTAGAAAGCGAAATTCTAGCTATAGACATTTCTATTCCAGACCTGATCTCACTCACTTTAGTTAATGTTTATTTCCACGGAGGTATTACGAATACTAGCGTCCTAGATACAGTAATTAGGTCCTGCAGAAAAGAAATCATTTTTGCCGAAGAGTTTAACTCCCACCATACTTCGCGTGGGTGCAAGACCGATTCGAGTGGTAAATTGGGCTGCTAACAATAATTTATCATGCATTACCGCGCGAACACCGACATTTATTAGTAGTAAGTCACTTCCCACAATAGATCGCACCTTCGCTAGTACTAATTTGTCTATCTCCACTTGGTCTGCTATAAACTCGGGTACAAGTGGTGACCACCCTCCTATTCTTTTTGAGCTCGTATGCCCATTGACTCAAAGTACTACGCATTAAAATACTTTTGTTAATTTCAGCACATTCATAAAGGTCTTACACATGGCTTCATCGAATCGGCACTTGGATAATGAAGAAGCAAAAGCCATAAATGTATTGTCTGTTATGAATGATTTCGTCAAAAATCTCAATTCACTGTGCACTCCACTAAAAGTGGGCCTTCTAACCGTTGGTGGAACACAGTCTGCTCAGGCCATTACAGAATAAGAAAAGCAGCGTTGCAAAAAATACTTAATAACCAGTGTCCTAGCCACTGGAGAGACTATAAGTTCGTGGCAGCAACATTTAAAGGAACAACTGCAAATGCGAAAGACAACTTTGATTGTGCGCACTTCGAATTTCTTTCAAAGGCCACCAACAAAAAAGCACTTTTTCTATTTCTGAGAAATAAAAAGGTCCTTCCGGCACAAATAAACGTCGCCTCTGTGGTTCCATCACTTTTCGAGTTGGACAAATTACTGGAAGATACTGCTAAAGGTCTAGAATTTCGCTTTAGGTCAATTTTGCCCAATTACGCTACGCCGGCTACTTATGGTGAAGACTTCGAAGAAGCTACAATTTCGGGGCTGGAAAATGTACTAAGCCAGCTGCCTAATTAAGCGCCAGGCCCCGATGACATTACTACGGCAATAATAAAAACTCTATTTAAGATATCATCACACGCATTACTTACCATGGCAAACAACGCTATTAAATATTCGTGAATTCCCCCGGAATGAAGACTCGCGAAAGTTATCCTATTATTCAAAAAGCAAGGTGCCGGTTACGAATTAGATAGCATTAGGCCAATATCTCTTACATCTATTGTAGTAAAACTCGTCGAAAGAATCTTAAACACCGCATAGATAATTGGCTGATAGAGAACATGACATTCAGCATTTGCCAAATTAGCTTCAGATGTTGGTGCTCGATTTGGTGTGCCCATGTCGACCTAGGAAGGCGGATTCAACTAGCTCAATGCCAGAAAAAGTATGCAACCTTAGTCACTTTGGGTATCACTAAAGCGTATGACAGTGTAGAACATGTGAGCCTAATAAACGCGCTTCAGAATGCTGGTATGTCAAAATATTTTGCCTCGTGGGTTTATGAATTTTTAAACGGCAAGGAATTTTAGCTCTCTCGACGCGGATTGTCTTCTTCAACTTATCAATAGTGAAGAGGTCTACCACAGGGATAAGTCCTATCGCCATTGCTATTTAATGTTTTACTGAGTGCTGTACCTTTGCAACAGGATGTACAGTCGCGGTCAAAAATACGCGGCCCACGGCTCCAGTCGGCGGAGCGGCCGCGAGCCGCACCGCGGCGCTCGCGTCGGCGCTGCGAGAGTTTGCGCTCTGACGACAGGTATCTCCCTACGTATCGTCCGTATCCGTTACGTATCCGCCCGTTACGTATCGTCCGTTACGTATCCGCCCGAGAGCGAGGGAGATACCTGTCGTCAGAGCGCAAACTCTCGCAGCGCCGACGCGAGCGCCGCGGTGCGGCTCGCGGCCGCTCCGCCGACTGGAGCCGTGGGCCGCGTATTTTTGACCGCGACTGTACATGTGTACTTACACGCTGACGACATTTCATTTTTTGCTGCATTGGTAGACTTACATGCTTTCTATCAAAATCTACAATCTTATATGAACAGCCTAGAAATGTGGCTTGATGGAATTAACCTCTTTCTTAATATCCGAAAAAGCGCCGTCCTAGTTTTCCCTCAACGTCTTCCTGTGAAAATTTCGGTTCTTTATCGACAAGACAGTATCCCGCAGGTCATCATCAGCCTGGTTATGCCCACTGCAGGGCAAAGACCTCTCCCATACTTCTCCAACTACCCCGGTCATGTACTAATTGTGGCCATGTTGTCCCTGCAAACATGGCCCGCAGGTGAATTCACTTAAATATTTCGGAGTAATGTACACCGAAAAGCTTAATTGGAGTCCACATATACAGCATATTACCACAAAGGGAGCACACGCGATAGGAATGCTTCGTAAACTAAGCAGCAATCGATCAGGGTTGCATCGGCATGTCTTCATTATGATCTATTACATGTATGTTCGCCCGATAATAGAGTTTGGCTGCGTTTTGTTTTCTGGCGGACCTGCATACAAACTTCGGCCTCTGATTCTATTAGAACCAGAGGCATTATGTCTATGTCGTGGGCTTCTTAAATTTGTCGCTAATGATATCTTCTATCAAGAAGCACGCCTGCCTTCTCTTCTCATGGTGATTCCATATCTTAAGAGTACAAACTTTTCTAAAGATATTCATCACCCCAGAGGAGATCGCAATATATGAGCCGGCCTAATTTTTTAACAATCAGTGGTATCACTCACGTTACCCTCAAGTTGTTTTAGCTAAAGAGCTATTGCATCCATTAAACGTTCACCTATGTGAGGTGGTCTTACTAATTTTGTCGGTTCCAGATGCTAAAATTGAATTTGATGATATTTTTCCAAATAATGCTAAACACCTTCCCTATGAATATCTGAATAGTATTCTGGAAAACCGCCATGCACACCTGGATACAAAGACCGTTATAGCAACTGATGCTTCCGTCTCTGAAGAAAAGGCAGGTATGGGCATTGTATCACCACATCTAAGTTGGCCTTTTTCGACTCGGCTACCTGACTTAACGCCTATCTTTCAGGCGGAATTATTGGAAATTGTCTTAGCTTTACGCAAATTACCACCACCTTCGTCATCCGCCATAATCTTATCTAATGGCCTGTCTGTCTATTCTTCACTAACCACACCCAGATTGTCAGATTCATTAAAAACTTTCTATGCTCTTCTCCCAAGACACTTAGGTCTCGTTCGTTTAGTGTGGGTGCCAGGTCACAAAGGCCTAGCCTTAAACGAATATGCAGATACACTCCCAGTAGCATCCCACGATGGTCATATAATCCCCATTTTACCTTCGTGAGCGTTCATCACTACGGCATGATGCATAAAATATACTACTACAATTAAGTTCGCGCAATCATCATTGGCAACAGATGATTTCGCGCATCTCAGTTTTCCTTGGAACAACAAATGGTTATCCTCTAGAAACATTGAAGTAACGGTTACAAGACTACGGTGCCGTGTCCCCCCGCTGAACATTTACCTCCACAGGTCTGGTCTGGCTATATCGCCCTTGTGCACCTTATGCAATGAGGGTGACTCTCTGGAACACTTCTTTTTGGCATGCCGCCGTTTCATTATTCAAAGGAAAATATTTCCAAAAGAACCCTTCCAAAAGCTTGGTTTGAATTTGACTCTTCCTGCAACTCTTTCCTTTGGTGCTACCGTACTGAGTCACAGCCACAGGAACGTTTGTGATGCCCTCAGCATCTTTCTGCGTGAGACAAAACGAATAGCATGTTAGAATTCTTCTAACTACTTAAATGCTCACAAAATTCACAAAATATCTCGATAATTGATTATTCATAGCTGTAACAATAGTTACGTTAAATCCAATTTGCAAGATGCGTATTTCATTTCACCGTAATTTCTTTAAAAAATGCTAACAGTTCCTTCACCGCCCGATTTATGGCCGACCCCCCAAAGTGGGTTGCGCCATTTCCCTAGGCAACAAGAAAAAGGGCAAAGTTGTTTTGGGAACGGCTGTGGTTTGGGTGTATCGTGTACCACTTTGAACCGAGTCAAGGCGCCGGACTCCTGTTACATTTTGATGGAAGCCGTCATGTTAACCCGCAGCAAGACGCCCCCCAGTATGATGCCTTCGCTCGAATCGGTGCGGCAATCTATGCCTGCACCATCATCGGACACTCAACTGGACCACGCCCTTTCTGCGAACGACGCAACCACTACGCAACCGTCGCTGCCATCTCAGGCTTCAGATTCTGGTACGATACCTTCAAACATTCACCCTGCCGATTCGAATTCAACTCGCCGTCACCCTGCGCCCGACTTAACGGCTCTCTTGGACTCTGTTGAGGCATGCCTTGACCAGCGATTGCTCTCCGTTGAGAACTGTCTAGTTTAGCATGTCTTCCTCGGAGAGTCGCATCGCCGACCTCACCACAAGTGTTTCCAGCCATGTGTCGCCTAATTCCACTGCTAAAGCTCCACCTGTCTCGGCACCTCGATCTCTATTTCCCAATTCCGTCACGCAGCAATGTCAGGGATCCTTCCCAGGTCAACCTACCTTGGACGGTACCACGTCATGGTCTGCTTTTCGTATGCAGTTTGGGTCTGTCGCTGCTCTCCACTCCTGGTCACCTCACCACAAAGCTCAGATCCTCGTGGCTCAGCTTCGTTCTGCTGCCGCTTAATTTCTAGAGTTCATGCCGGCATCCGACCGTTCCAACCACGCAAGTCCCGTCTCAGCACTCGAGTCCCACTATGGTTATGCCCATCTTCAGCACTTACATCTTACAGAATTACAGCACGTGCACTACAGCCTGCAAGAGCTCGATGCTCATGTCGAGCGCCTGTCGTGGAAGGCTTTGGCTGGTTGTCCGAACTCTACCAACGACTTCATTGCTATCAAAGCCTTCATCGACGCCATCATTGACCGCAACGTTCAACGCTTCGTTCGCCTCGCCCGCCCATCTACAGTTCACGCTGCCTTAGCTCTTGCCTTGGAGGTTCACATAGTGGAACGCTCCACTGCAGTGCCCTTCCCCCGCCCTTCTCCAAGTCAGCAAGTGTCAGCAGGCCAAGCCAGTCGCTTCGACATATGCCGTCAGAGCTCTACGACTATGCACTGCTATCAGTGCAACGAGATCGGTCATTACAGTTGAGACTGTGTGCGTCCAACCCTTCGTCGGAAAACTTCACCGCGGGCCACCGAGGGCAAGACCTCGCGTAAGTCGCCAAGTCCCTCTCCTGTCACTGTGCCCATTTACAGGTTTGCCCACGTTGCAAGTCCAGCTAGATGAGCCTGAGCCACCGGAAAACGTTGAAGCCCTAGTTGACACCGGTGCAGGTTCTAGTTTCATGACCCCAAATTTACTCCCCATTTAGTGCCATCTGAAGACGGCTACGGTAACATTAGCCGGCCTCCTCCTAGCTGACAGAACTCGTCTACCATCCCTTGGAAAAAATCTCGATGACTGTGACTGCTTTCAGAAAAAAAAATGTAAGTGTCCCATTCATTGTGGCGCAAAACCTCTGTGCACCCTTAATTTTTGGCTGCAACTGGTGCTCAACACTGGACGTACGCATGGACTTCAACAAATCCGGGTACATAATAGGATGGCTCCGTCATGATCCGGCGCCTGACATGTTAGCCAACACAGTCGCAATTAAAGTCCTGTACTCGTGTGTGCGCTCTATATTTAAGTTGGCCAACCATGCGGCCGCTGGAGCTCGCCGCTTTCTGAGCAATGGCACTTCGTCGTTTCGTAAGCATTTATCTTTCTTTCGTACGACTGTACGCCCCATCTCAACATGGAAATGTGCACTACCGACCGTGCTTCTACTGAAGCCCCATAAAAATGAACATGTTCGCCCACGACCACCGCTTTCTTTTCCTGCGCTGGCAACATCTGCGATAACTATACCCTTGTCTTCTGCTGCGGGGGTACCCGTTCGTTGCGACATGTACGCATGCTTACAAACAGATGTATTTGTTTACTGTACTGTCTGATAACGACCGGTCAATGAATTTGCAATTCCACGCTCTTTACTGCGCTCCTCTTCTTCTACATTTGCTGTCCTGGTGTTCGATCTATCAGACAGCCTGCTGCGCCTGCACTGTGGAACTGTGTTGGCATCCGCGGCATATCTTCAGCCTTGCTCCGTCCTCGCAACAGTGCAACACTGTGCTTCTCCAGAGAATGGCGATGACTCCGTCGACTGGAATGTAAGTTCGACCCAAACCTAACGTCATTCGAGAAGTCCGATATCCAAGCATTTTTGGTGAAAGTTCGAAGGTGCTTGGCGTTATCACCGAGCGAACTTGGCTCTACTACTCTTGTTCGTCACAAAATCAGACTGGCTCCCATGCACCAGTTCGCCACAACCTTCGTCGAGTTTCTGAACAGGCTGAAATTACAGCTCAAGTGGAAGATATGTTACAGCGTGGCATCATGTCTCGCTCATTCAGTCCTTGGTCGTCCCCAGTAGTGTTAGTGAGAATGAAGGAGGGCACTACGCGATTTTGCGTAGAATATCGCAGTATCACCGCCTAAACAGCATTACCAAGCCGGATGTATACGCTCTTCCCCGCCTCGATGACGCCTAGAATCGGCTTCATGGGGCCATATTTTTCTCTACGCTCGACCTCCTCTCCGGCTACTGGCAGGTCGGGCTGGGCGAGAACGACTCGAAGAAGACTGCTTTTAGCACACTGGACGGCCTGCACCATTTTAACCGCCTTCCTTTTGGACTCTCTAATGTACCTGCAACGTTCGACTGACCAATGGACCGGGTCCTTGGACACTTGCAGAGGTCGATGGCGTTGGTGCATTTGGACGACATATCGTTTACGCTCCCACGTTGTCCGAACACCAACGGCGTTTCGAGCTCGTCTTGCGCGCTCTAGATGATGGTGGGCTCCGCATAAAGCCTTGAAAGTGTTTCTTCGGGTATTTAGAAGTTACCCACTCGGGTCATGTTGTGACTGCCCACGGCATCAGCCCTGAACCTTCGAAGCTACAAGCTTTAGCAAGCATTCCGCCTCCAACAACGAACAAACCTTATCTAACATAACCTCGTTAACCTAACCTTCTACTGGTGCTAACACATGAGGCAGGAACTTGTAGGTTAACAAAGAAGCTCCAGAACAAAAAGTATTTTTGGGCTTCGCTTCCTACTTCCGCCGTTTCGCCCCTGGCTTCGCCGCTCGCGCTGCATCGCTCAATGAACTTCTGAAGAAAAATCAAGAGTGGCATTGGGGTCCCGACCAGGAATCAGCCTTACAAAACATTAAGGCGGCCCGGACGACTCCACCGACACTCGCACGCTATCAATAGGACGCCCCTAGCATCATCCACACTGACGCCAGTGGTCTTAGCCTTGGGGTGGTTCTTCTACAGTCCGACTCCGAAGGGAACCAAAAGTCCGTTGACTATGCAGTTGCCGCCTCAGTGAACCAGAGAGTCGGTACCACGCTTCAGAACTTGATTGCCTCACGGTAGTCTGTACCATTGAGACGTTTCGGCCTTACGTTGACGGCAACAATTCTGTTATTGTTGCTGTGCTGGTTCCAAACAAAAAAGGACCTAAAGGTCAAACTTGTCTGGTGAAACCTCAAACCTCAAACAGCTTCACGGTCGTTTCTCGCAGTGATTCTTGTCGCCAAGATTCCGACTACCTTTCACGCGACCCTGTAGTTTCTTACTCTGTGCGGGCACTTGCAGTACTCTATCTCCTAGCTGGGCAATCAAAGGATACCGAAATTTTCGACATCGTCCGGCGCCTCTCTGGTGTTACCAGTACACCTAAGCGCCGCTTCAAAAGACTTTCATCAGCTTATACAGTCCGAGATGGTGAGTTCGCCAAAGTCATTCCAAGTGGATACATAGTGGATTTTTGTTAATTAGTTGAACATGTGCTTCGATTTTTCGTGCAAGTGTGATATCCGCCTCTCTGAACAATCCAGTTCAAGGACTAGAACTATGGTAGCTTCAACAGGCGAGCTTTAAAAATTGCATAAATCTTAAAAATGATTACCGCGCATATTAGTTTTTGTTTTTGTCTGGCTGATGAGCATCATTAAAGCACCATAAACATCACATAATCCGTCAACAAACGCAATAATCAGTCATACAGTTCCATTTGCTGTAGCTAGACTAACGCGACTTGCACAAGGAAATGCGAGAAACAATTCTTTGCAGGGTGGCAAGGCTGCTGAATCACTGCCAATCTACTGTGCTTTTAGGGGGAAACCAGGACGTACTATATCCTCAAGTTGCATTCATCTCAAAAGTTTTAACCAGGAGAAATTAAATATAGACCATCGCATCACACTCATAAGATTCTATTGCCTTTCTTGCAAAACAATTTAACTATGAATCAACTCGCCCAAATTAAGGTATTACTGATGCAATTTTACTTGGTACGACCAAGGTATGAAGCAAACATGGCCAGATTAATTTCGTCATGTACCTATCATCAATGATTTAATTCTTTCCCTTTTTTATTTAAGATTACTTTAGTGATTCGTGTTTGCTAACGTTACAGAGATCGTATGCTCATGACAGAATCTTTTGTTACAGTTTTAATCTCTAATTGTTTATCGCATCCTTCCGAGCCGTAAGCTGCGTTTCTGGCGTGGCCTCGCCGGATACGCATCGCTGAACCGTGCCCTTGTTCATGTGCTTCCTTCCGTTTTCTCCTCCCGAAAACCGCAGCTGTTCATACGGAAGCATCCATTGTATTCATCCAGCTACATGTCTGTTTCTTCACCACACTGCTTAAAATAAGCATTCGGCGGGAACAACGCAGAAGGAAGGGGGGGGGGGGGGCAGCACTAACGGTTCGGTCAGGATCGTCCAAGGAAGAGCTGCTCCTTGCCTCGCACGCTTTCTTTTTTAGCTGATTGTTTCACCACCGCACTTCCTGCCTTCTTTCACTATGGGTCGAGGGTCATCCTTGTTTCCTTCTTTTGCGCCGGGCACATTTGTTGCTGCAGTGTACTCGGTCGGCAAGCTTGCAGTATAGTGTGCCCATTGCGGGTGCCTTTCGGAACTTCCCTTTTCCGAAATTGTGCACGCGTGGCGGCTCTCCAGAAAAGAATCTATCTTTAGTTGAATATCCAGACCCACTCGCGTGTGACGGTGATACATCCATTCGGATGACAGCCAGAGCTGGTGTGACTGGCGAACCATGAGCAGTCGCTCTTCCCTGACCTTCTTCACCAAGAAGTAAAACTCAACTGAACGAAGCTATGGGCGTGTAAAGATACGTTGCTTTCGATATTATAATATACTATGCGGATTCGTTATTGGCACGTCGAGCATTTTACTCACGTTCGTTTTCATTGTATTAACGTTCAAGCGAGATTGATAGCTGGAATATCCAACACATCGACGGATTTGCGATATAGAACTGTGTCTAGTTGAAGGGTTCAAGAAGCTACAAAAAATAAAAATTACGAAGACCCGACGCGCATTTTGGAATCCATGCGGAGCGAAGCCATCGTGAAGCGGTTCAGTAAGTGCTGTGTAAAAGTAAATGCGATGAGCAGAATTGTCTTTATTTTCATTTTATGGAATACGTAATATTATGCAACGTTTATGCACAGCACAGGTAACACCTTTAATATAATGCATTGATTATGTTTATGCACTGCATGGTTCAGAAGCTATGCCAAAATGCAACTGCCAGTTCAGGAGGATGCACACAGTGAGACGTAGGTGATGTTTGATTCTTGTAGAGGGGAAAAGCGATGTGGAGAGTTGTATGCAATGAGAAGAACGACACATAAGCAATATACCTTTTGTCACAGCACAGAGATGCAAGTACAGTTAAGGGGCGCTATAACGTAAAACTATTCCAAACTTTTCTATTCCAATTATGCTATCAGCCCTCCACGATTGGTCAAAAACGTTTTTCGACCACCCCCCACTTCACCTGTCTGTCACGCGACGTCAAGAAAACCGCGATACCTCCCCATCTGATACGATGTGTACACACTGATTATGCATGATTTGACAGAAAAAAGAAAAACGGTTATTTCTGATTTGACCCCTTTTCGCCATTAGCCCTCGGCTATTGGTAAAAAGTTTACCAATACTGTCACGCGACGTCACAAAACCGCACAAGCTCACCGCGTCAAAGTGACGTGTACGCGATAAAGATGGATTAATATGCTGAACAAAACTGAATTTTTTCGGAATAGCCGCAGGCTGCCCCGTTCCGAAAGGAATAAAACATGGCTGCCACCGATCGCTGAGACGCTGGCTACTCGCACCTTCCGGAGAGCATGGGTGTATTTGCGTGTAATAAAACTTCTTGCGTGGCCGTGTGACGTTTTCAAACACATTTGGCACGTCTACTACCTCATTCCGCCCACTCTTCTTTGCTGAGGGTCAGTTTTAGCGTCATTCTTAAGCTTCCGTTGCATGCCGCCGCGATTTTCGACCAACCACCACAAGCTAAGTAAGGGAAAGCCGACCAATCGTAGACGCCGGCACCACCCTCTTCATCCGGTTATCGATTTTCAGTGCATTGACTCTGGCTCAGTGAATCCCCACGAGGAGAGCGTTTGATTGGTCTGTTCAGACCGCCCGGTGCTTGCGCCGGTGGTTACGCAAATTTGACGTCAGGAAATCGGAATAGAAACATATTGGAATAGTTTTACCTTATAGGGCCCAAAGTTTCAACACACCCTGTGTGACAGTGGTGCATAATTATTGTGGGAGAATGTCGAAGAATGTGCGCACACGCAAAGGCGCGAGAGTAGGGGTAGGCCAAATATGAGAAGCTCCAGAGAAATTGTTTATTATCAGGCGCTATACTATCAAGAGTTGGGCTTATTAGCGACACCAATGAGGTGACGTTATATGAACATGTTTTATGTCGCAATTTATAGTTTAATTAAGCCCAAGCGAGCAGCACGCACTGCACTACTCTGGAGGTGAACATATGGAAGCGTTTATATAAGCAGACGCGCTTATAACCTTAACATATCAATATGCGCAAATATATCCTGCGATGTATTTCCAGACGCAAAACTGTGGGGGGCAAAGCTATAAAGTTTCGCTTTAAAATAAGTTTGCTGTCTTGACTGGGTGAACGTTTCGTATAGCGTTCGCTCCCCATTGTATGTCACCATGGTAGATCATGCTGGCTTGGGAAACACGTGAAACAATTTCGCTAGCCACAGCCTCCGTTACATATTGCTGACGGAGCGATGCTAACACCTTATAGAATTCATGGTTGCTGACGCCATGTCGATCACAAGTCGGGAGAGCCTTCGTTCATTTCTTCGTGAAATGAACCCTGGGACCTTCGCATGGGGATTCCTATTGCACGTGATCCCACCTATCGTCAGAGGTTAATGTGATACGTAGAAAAGCCACCTCAGTTGCCCCTCAGTTGCTACATTGCTAATTTATTTTTCTTCCTTATTAGCACATGTCGTGAGCGATTTCCTGTTATGCCTATTCTGCTTTGCTGAACGAGCGAAATATCAACGCAATGTGTTCGGGAAAGATTAGCAAAAATATCATTTGAACAAGTTGCGCCTTTGGCTTAATGTAAGAATATCCGTGCTTGATCTTAGAAGGGCCTTGAACGCCTGTAGACAGCGTCTATGGGACCTAATTTATAAAGCGTTTTGTTCGTAAGTGCTCTTTTCGATTCGCTGGCCACCGTCGCTAATAATATGTTCACATCCGGATTGGCTGAGATCTGCTCTTACGAACAATCCCAGCGTAAGAGCTTTTTGTGAATTCCGGTCCTGTTTCTCTGATTGTCCCCAACATTCTTTTGTTTTCGTCATTGCAAACTCTGTTGACGAGGCCTGTTGCAGCACGTGCTCAAACACGACGATAACGGTCGACGCCGCAAAAGGGGGAAGGAAGAAATCAAAAGAAAGGTTGGGACGTTAACCAGAAAAAAGTCCACTATGTTACCCTGCTCAGGGAGAAAGAGAAAAGGGATATAAAGAGATAGGAAGGGAGAAAGGTGAATATACCTAAACAGAAGTTGGCGCACGAAATTATGTGGCGGCACAGGTCACTGTCAAAGCGTCGCAGGCCCGTAGACCTCAGAAAATAAACTGGCGCTCTATGTGCCTTTAGCAGATAAGTCTGGTGTGACAACTGCGTCTTTTGCTCTGATAATGGCCGGCTGTCCCAATCTGTCTAACTCGGTAAAGAACATATCAGTTCACACGCTGATGCAGTATCAGTATATTTTAGTAATGAGATTCATTAGGTTTTCGCTTGGTTAAGAAATGTTTGTCATTGGCCGACTGCCGCCATTAATAACCCGTTATTCTGGTGTCCGAATCTCTTTGTTAGCACGAACCCTGAGCCCGCACTGACAAAGCAATTCGTTGGCACGCTAAGGAATTTCGGACACCGACGACTGTGGGCGTCTATTCGCCAGTAGTCAATATTTCGAGAGGTAGAGAACGAGCTTTTTTTTTTAGAAGATGTGTGAAATTTTGTAATAGACACAATTATGCTTGCTTAAGCTACATATTGTTTATTTTCTAAACGCTTGATTGCTTCAAGTAACAAAAGTAACCTTGGTATCGAAGAACGTTCACATCGCATATATGAAGGTTGTTTCTTGCCCGAAAAACACTAGCACGCACGCACACGCACACACAGCATCGAATTCGAACTTGTGCTGCACATTCGTGTTATCCATTGTTGTGACCTCAAATTGTTCGGAGCCTTGCGCTACCGCCCGGACAGTGGCGCTGGGCATGGCGAGGATCATATATCTACCATGCTGAATTCTTAAAATATGTGCGGAAAAGTGAAACGTCTACAAGAACTTGTTACTGCGGATCACTGAACGCCATAACAACTTGCTCTGGGTCAATGTAATATTACCCGTTTTGTCTGTAGCCCCTAGGTACTTTTGTCCACAGCGCCTCTGGCGGAAGAATTCCGAACGATCTTCATCCTATCTTAGGGCTTCTCTACTGAGCTCTGATAAATTACGTGTTTTACGGGCCAAAACCGCCATCTGATTATGAGGCACGCCGTACTAAGGGACTCCGGAATAATTTTGACCACCTGGGGTTATTTAACGTGCACCTAAATGTAAGTACATGGGTGCTTTTGCATTTGGCCCCCATCGAAATGCGGCCGCCGTGGCCGGGATTTGATCCCGCGACCTCTTGCTTAGCAGCGCAATACCATAGCCACTAACAACATTCACAGCGGGTTGCTCTGATGAAACTGTGGCTCCAATACAGAAGGGAGATTTCCAATAACATCCAGACTTTGCATACCAACAGAAGACAGTGTCTTCACGTTAACTGAAAGTCTGAATATGGGCCGTCGAGCTAGCCAACAATTTTTAAAAAGCATTTCCCATTTAGTTAAGCTGCCTAATGGCACTACTGGCCGACAGATGGCCACAGTCATCGATGTCGAAAATTCTTACGCATGCTGGGGAGGTTTGCGAGAATAGACTTATGATAGTAACGGAAGTGACCGGACAATGACAAGCAGTCCTTGCTAACAAAAACCTTTGCGAGTTCGGCCCCGCAGAAAGACTGAAGAGGCCGCAAAGTGAATACCCAAGAACCTCCTTCTGGTGTGAGGCTGCTTCCGCACTTGCAAGTTTATTAATAGCACTACTGAACCGTCCAAGTTGGGAAGAAGGTTGGTAAGTAGATGGCTACGCAATGAGACTGCGCATTGCTAGTAAACACGTACAATGACGGTGGCCTTCCTTCGAATCACCGCCTGAATACTTAAAAGTTTTTAAAAGACGCATTATAAATTCCTGTTATCGATAGTATTGGCGGAACCAATGTAAACAACGTTCATGGGAGGATCGTGCTGTGAGTCGGTATTTGGCACGAATTCCACTGACTCTGGGATTGCCGCGTATACCGACATTGCCTTGCTTCCCGAATTGGTCCACGCACCAAGAAAAGAGAGGCTGTTTCAGCACCAACTGCATACAGAATGAAACTACAAACGTGCAAAACGCATTCCAAAGCACCGCAAAGCGGTTTCGACATCAACATTGTTATGCAGTGCAATTAAGCGACAAAAATATAGCAGACTTCAGCGATTCCTTAGACTGTGAACTCATTTAATGCGACTACTGCATTCTCCCACAATGAAGACCATCTTATTTTTGCTCGCCTGCTTCTTGCTTAAAACAACAGCGCTCACCCATTACGGGGAAATGAGCAAGAAGCCAGCGGTTTCAGGTTTGTTGGTTGAAGTGGTGCATGGGTGCTGTTATAGAATAATATAACTTTAAGAATTTCAAGAAAAAATGTTCACTAGAATATTTAAATGACAATTTTATATTCTGTGATATTGAAGAAAAAAGCGTGTTGTTTAGATAAGTAAGTTGCGAATTTATCTTAGTGATGTACGCAACTTCCTTTCTGTATGGCAAGTATTGCACTTTCTGGAATTCGGAATACATGGACAGATTTTAACGCTACCAGACCGCCCATGTTTACGTTACGTTTATGTAAACCAAATTATTTATCTTCTCATGTTTTCTTATCTTTTCTGCCCCTTACCCATGCCCCTGTGCAGAGTAGCCAACCGGACACTTAATCTGGTTAACCTCTCTGTCTTTCACCTCTTGCTTTCCTTCCTTCCTGCCTTTAAACCAAATATATAGCTTTATGGAAATTTATGTTCACACCTGTTTGGCGAAAGGCATATGCATTTCTTTTTCTTTCTTCAAGGCGGGCCAACACTTTACTATTTGAAAAAAAAAAATCGATTCAGACAGCACTGCTGCATCAGCTTATTTTCGGTACTTTCGTGTGCTTTCATGGTTAGGATACATTGTGGTCAGTGTGATAAGTTTCGAGCAGTTGCGTAAAACAGACATTCTCTTTTTACATCTTCCAGTATAGGACAATGTCCGAAACACCTATACTTGCCCGACGTGTCGGCAGTGTTGCATTTGAGATGCACGTCTAAAACATTAAATTTACTTGCACTACTTCTGAAGTTCAGTGTTAGTGTAAAGCAATGCTTCAGCACCGGTAATGAAGAAGTTAGTTTGTGAAAGGTTTCTTCCCTTTTAGTCACGATGATTTGTTTCGAAGGCCCTATAGCTGGCGATTAATTAACTCAGGCCATTTTTATAACCAACACACACAAAAAAACACCAGAGGCCGACTTTGTAAAGCTTTTTTTCTGGTCAGATCTGTTTCTAATTGATCGGACTCCTGCATTAAAAATATGTTCTTTATCAGGATTCGCCAATTCCTGTTCTTACTAACCGTTCCTATAGCTTACGAACTGCGCTGAAAATATGGGCCGAGTTTCTCCCATAATTCAATTTATACTGGTCGAACAATCGTCATTGCTCTGATTATTTTTCGTTCCCACAATAAACCATCCACTGGCAAAACCTTTGCCAAACCGATCGTAATGCTGGCGGTAGTCGCGGAACACTTGTGCCGGAACACATTTAACCGCACGAGGAAATTGTGCCCGCGAGCGAACTCTGGCCTTTGGGACGCTGTCACTTGCAGGGAAGCGCGCTAGATGACAGCTAAGCATAAGGTGGATGAGTTTTTATCTTGCGGGCGAATGAGGCTCACGGGATGAGTGCTTTCCAGCAAATGTTGCCTGGTTTATTCATTGCCTTAGTTTTGTGACTAGTGCGGGCTTCTGCCGCGACACATTTTCTTCATCCTTGACGTTCAGCAGGCTAATTCGCGGTCAAACAGGAAAAAATATAGTCCGTCAAATAACGTAAAAAGGAGAAGGGAGCAGAAGTTGTGATACGTACGCGGCAAATCCAATATTGGCATTTCTTCAGGTAGTATCAGGCACGCTGTCACGCCGTATTGACTGAGCCCACCCCCTTCCCCCGGCACTTTTCATCCTTGATTTTATGTTTTATTTCTTCACTGGCGCCAGCTCTTGTCCCGTGATCTCTTCAGTAAAGCTTATCCGCCTACTTCAAGTTGTTCGAGAAGGCTTTGTTCCCGGCAAGACAGCGGCAACTGCGAGGATCGCAAGCGAGTGGTTGCCAGAGTCACAGCAAACCTGAGTTGCTCTCGGGGCTTTGGATAGGGGGCGCACGTCGCCCTCTGTGCTCCTCGAGGCTCTTAGCTCAAGTGAAACATGTGAAAAGCCAAACGCCTTGGCCCCGCTGCAAAGCTCTTCTCGGCTGCCTCCTGCATGCAGTTGCTCGCTATCGACCAGCCAGCATTCCACGCGAAGCGGTGGTTATGGAGCATCTCCCCTTGTTGAGCGCCTCCCTCCTCCGCACACCGAGAGTATCGGCGGGGACTTGATGCACTCCTTTTGCTGCGGCTTTGCGAAGCGTCCACACCACCTGTAGGTGGGCGAGACTTTCCTCGCAGTTCGTAGTGGCTTGTTCTTATATTATTTTCTTGTTCCCTCCATCCCAGCGCGGGATGGCACAAAAGGTTGAGGGAATATTTGACCCAAAACGCTAGCATCAAGTTGCCCTCGCCTTCAAGATGGCAAAGCCAACGTCTGACCGGTGACCTTATTGTGGAAAGAAACACTGAGTAGCTCCCAACTATACGCTTACGCTCATCGATTATGTTGTTTAGTAGTGGTTTTCATTCTTGTTATTTTTTTTCAGGAAGGCGCAACGTTCTTGGTCGATAGGGTTTCGCTTATGTTATTCTTGAGGTGACATGTAAAAATAAAATGCATCTTTGACATCGATAACAAGAGTGGCACACCCGCCTGAAGAAAAAAAAGGAAGCAAAGTGAAAATAAGATCCTAATTACTAATTTGTTTTTGACACCACATATAAGAAATATAAGGAAGGTGATGCTGAGAACACTCGTTTTCGTCGGTGGCCCGTTGTGCCAACAAGTTCTCGTTGTCCATAGCAAGGTGCATATTCTACGCCATGAATAAGGACTTTATGAATATGGCTGAATACACTACCTAACCTGACACTACCTAACCTGACATGCCGTTCTTAAATATATGCCTACCCGTCATGTAATGTCCCATTTAGGGACCTTTGAGGTATAATAAATAAATACTAAAATAAATAGACGATCGCACATTCGCAGAAACTTTAATTTCAGAACTTAGGACATGCCCATTACGAAGCTATTACGCATTGTGGTGTCGTATGCTGGCGCAGTTTAAAGAAGTTTGCTGAAGTAGAGATACCAAATTCTCAATCATCGATTCTCCTTGCGTTAAGACATCATTTGTATATATGCAATATTTGATAAACAATTGCGGTGTTCCAGTTTTCACAGAGCGCGAGACTGTAGATTTGTCCCGCATATAGGGGCCGCGGAAGGCTGAGCGATAACATAGCGACGTTTCAGAATTGAACCAACCGCACGCTCGCCATGCTCATTGCAATATTGAATCCTTGGTGCCTAGCAAAAGTTACTGAGTTGGTCAAGGCGTTATTCACGGTCGATACTCTATTAATGAGGTGAATCGGGCGTGTTAGTCCATATTTGAAAAGGCGCCAGCGCAAAAAGACACGGACGGAGACGAGACGACAAGACGGGCGCTGATCAGCATTCCTCTTGTCGTCTTGTCTCCGTCCGTGTTTTTTTGCGTTGCCGCCTTTTCAAATCGCTAGTCTAACTAAGAAATACAGAATACTATCTGCAGAAAAAAAAAGCAATAGATAGAAAGAGCCCATGCTCTGAGACATTGGCGCACAGTAATCGAACCTCAAGGGGAGAAAAGTCACTCGGTTGGTAGGTCGGTCGGCAGGTCAGTCGGTTGGGGTCGGCAGTGGCAAAGCTTTACCAAAGGTAGTTTGTGTGTAACAGCTTAGCCATAGAGAAACTTAGAGCTGTAATTCGGAGAAAGCCGATTTGGCTTTATTTCGAGACCATTCGAAGGAAAGGGATGAAACGATTACAGAGCGCATCAACGTTTTCTTCCCCGCGAACAGAGATTAATTCCGCAGCTGGTAGTAGATGCCCAAGGAGACCCATGCATTGTCAAAGACCTGTTGGACCAGCTCTTATTTCGACATCGCAGACAGAGAATGCGTTTTTTCTTTCATTTTTGCGAGAACACATCACTAACCATTCTCGTCTTGTTATTCCAGCACGCGAAATGCCAAGGGCAATCAACTCGATGAGGCACAGGACACAGTCGCAATGCCTGGTGTTCTCGTTATCTCCGGCAGCAATAACGAATAGTGGACGCCGCGCGCTTTTCGGCGGAACACTGCAGCGGCGATGAAGTGGCGACCACGCGACCGAGACACTTAATGAAAGCGAGATGAGGGTCGCGCTTGCCGGGTAGAGGACCGGACTGAGACGCAAAGTGGACGAGACGCGTGACTCTTTTACTCTAGATTGGATGTGTCCCAATGAAAACAACCACCCAACAGTGCGTCTAGCACGATCAAATGCGCTAACGTGCACAAAGGAGACAGCCAGTGAAAGGAGGTGAGCCAGAAAAGCCGGCGATGTGTGGAAGGGTGTAGGAGGGAATAGATGAGGGCAAAGCGGTCGGGACCGAGCCTTGAAAGAGAGATGTGACCCTGAAGAGCTAGCTGCTGCCTTTGGGCCGACAGACTGAACGATCCCGAAAGGCTCCTGTACGCTCTTCCCTCCTCGAAGCTTGCTCACCCGCGGCCTCCCGAGTGCGGCCGCCCGAACGACATGCGCCCGAAGGGCATAACGCGTCAACAGCGGCGGAACGACGGGGCATATATGTCGTTACGCGTTTCCGAAGTTCCAGTTGTGACATAGACAGCGCGCTTCGGCAAGCGGATACGACACGAGAAGGGGATGAGAAAACTGGGAAGCCGATAGATAGCGAGGTTCTGAGACCCCTCAGATAAGAGCTGCGCGCCGGCTGGCCCCTGCGGCTATACCCATTATAGGCACGAGGATTCGGCGCTACGCCTGCAGAGCGCGCATTGGCTGCTACACTATAATTCTAACTGTGGTGGGTTCGGTATTGAAGCAGTGCTTCCAAAGTCTGTGGCCGCAATGAGAAAAAAAAGAAAAACTAAAAAACCGACCCAGGAAAAGGTAGAGAGAAGAGAGAGCGAACGATGACAATGGGGATGGGAGGCACTGTTCACACAGCTGAAGCCCTGACGTCAGCCTTGTATCGTCCGGATGACACAATGCAATGAGCTGTGTTACGTGCGTTTGGTCGGTGCGCAAAATAACAACGCTAACAAAAATAAAGTAAGTAAAAATGTCCAACTCCTTGATTTATGTACGCTTACAGGACCTACTTTCCGCCTACGATGGCAGCATTAGCCACAGGGGATAAATGGAAAAATTGTATCAGTGATGTTGCCACGACTGAAAGCTGAAACGAATACACATTGAAAGCTTTCAAACAAACGGCGTCATCAAGGCGCTTGAACTTCTCAGGACTCACTAGGGGCTCGGAAGGAGCCCCTGGTAATAATATTACCATTGTTCTGGATTTCATGCAGCAAGAAATGAGACAACCGCGCCTAAAAGATCGTTGGAGTTGAAACAGAAAACAATGCAAATGGTTGAACAAGGAAATAAAGCAAGCTATAAAACAGTGTAAGCAAGCGTCTAGGAATGATCTAAAAGCCAAAAACGTTAGGATTACACAAAGAAGTGGTACACTGCTTAGATGGAACAACTACAGCGAAAAGAAAAGGGGGCGAGCAGACTAGAGGAAAAAAAAACGAGCAAGTGACAGTTGGGGCCCTATAACGTAAAACTATTTCAATATGTTTCTATTCCAATCTCCTGACGTCAAATCTGCGTAACCACCGGCGCAAGCACAGGGCGGTCACCCGCAGGGTTGTCTGAACAGACCAATCAAACGCTCTCCTCGTTCATAGGAGGTCACTTTGTTTTCTTGAAAAACGAATAACATTGCCTACACTGAGCGGCTTGTCGTATCTAATTGGCTGACAAGAGGCGAGGAGAACGCTCAAGTGGAGAGGGATTCGATGGGGCCGAGCCACTGCACTGAAAGTCGATAACCGGATGAAGAGGGTGGTGCCGGCGTCTACGATTGGTCGGCTTTCCCTTACTTAGCTTGCGATGGCTGGTCGAAAATCGCGGCGGCATGCAACGGAAGCTCAAGAATGACGCTAAAACGGACCCTCAGCAAAGAAAAGTTGGCAGAATGAGGGGGTAAACGTGCCGAAAGTGCTCGAAAACGTTACACGGCTACGCAAGAAGTTTTATTTTACACAAATACAGCCATGCTCTCCGTCAGGTGCGAGTAGCCAGCGTCTGAGCGATCGGCGGCAGCCATCTTTTATTCCTTTCGGAACGGGGCAGCCTGCGGCTATTCCGAAGAAAATTCAGTTTTGTTCGGCATATTAATGCATCTTTATCGCGTACACGTCACTTTGACGCGGTGAGTTCTTGCGGTTTTGTGACGTCGCGTGACAGGCAGGTGAAGTGGGCGCAGCCCGAAAACTTATTACCAATAGACGAGGACTAATGGCGAAAAGGGGTCGAATCAGAAGTAACTGTTTTTCTTTTTTCTGTCAAATCATGCATAATCAATGTGTACACATCATATCAGATGGGGAGGGATCGCGGTTTTCGTGACGTCGCGTGACAGACAGGTGAAGTGGGGGTGGTCGAAAAAAGTTTTTGACCAATCGTGGAGGGCTGATAGCAGAATTGGAATAGAAAAGTTTGGAATAATTTTCCGTTATAGCGCCATTGGATGCATGACATTCGCAAAAAAAGACAAAGGTGCACAAAAAGATTTGGGAACCATGTAACAGTGCTCGGAGTTACAAATAAAATTTACAACTGCTATACGGGATGAACAGGGTAACGTCTTGGAAGAACGTGACATGCTGCAGTACGTTAGAGGTGTTATTATGGATAACTTCGGCAGGAAAGAGCGCATAGTCCAGACTCAAACAGATCCAGCAACAAAGAAGCCTGGGAGATCAAACGTTAGCATAGAAAGCTTTTACTGAAGAAAGGCAGAAGAAATATCCCTAATAACACGGCCGCAGGACCCGATGAAATCTCAATACAGCTAGTTAAACAGCTGGGTCTGCCGTTGACTAATGCCATAATGCAATTGAGTTTTCGAAGCGAACAAAATTTCGTTCGAGTGGCGTGGAAGCAGGATGAACCTTATCTATAAGGGCACAAGTTATAAGGGTAAGACGAACTTGTACAGGCCAGTTACAGTAACGTAGGCGATGCAAGCCATAAAATTAAAGCTCTCGAAGTATGTGGAGAAAAACGCCTACTGGGGGAGCTACACAATGGGTTCAGAGAAGGCAGACGCTTAGAGGATAATATCTTTGTACTGACGTAGTGCATATAGATATCGATAGCTCAGAATAGACGTGTATAGATAGCATTTCTAGATATTAAGGGAGCTTTCGACAACGTAGACAAATAATTTCTATGGAATATTGAATTGTTGTCAACGCATGAGGGCGTAGACAACAATTTCGTGGAGCTGTTGATGGAGATATACAGAAACAACCGAGTACAAATCGTATGGGAACGCCGGAGGTGCAATGAAGTCGCGGGGAAATTCACCGAGGATAGAAGCAGAGATGTCCTTTCTCTCTCCCTCCATTGTTATTCAGGCTCTATGTGAAGAGCATAAATAGACGAATGGAAAACAGTGAATTAGGTTTCGATCTATCCTACACCCATAATGGGCAATATGTGCAACAGAATCTCGCTGTGCTAATGTATGCGAATGATATAATGCTGCTAGCGGACAATGTAAGGAATTTACAGAGGCTTGCAAATATAAGTAACAATGTAACGACAAATTTAGGCCTTAAGTTTAGCACAGAGACAGCAAGAATTATTGATCTTTAATGATGAGACGAGTGATGACGTGGTATCAATTCAACAAGAAGTCATGCCCATAATCAAGAACTATAAATACCTGTGTGTATGCATAAACGAAGGAAAGATCTACTCAAGCGTCCACCAATATAGCCTAAAAATGAACGGGAAGCGGAATACAGCTATAGTGAACCATTCGGAGCTTTGGGGCTACAGTAAATATGAGTCGGTGCGTGCAATCTGGAAAGAAGTTATGGTGTCAGAAATTCTGCGTGCTATAAATTTGGAATCATGTTGTGGTTGGAGATTACACAGAGGGGAATGGGTCGACTGATTTTCGCGGCCCACGACGACGCAGCGCAAGGTGACATGGTCAGAGAGAAGAGAGGTGACATGGTCAAGTCAGAGAAGTGCAGAGCAAGATTAGTTGTCAAGGAAGACTAGGGATGACGAATCAATGTAAGTGGCCGGCAAAAGTGCACAAACATCTTTACTTCGAAAACGTGGACACGGAATTGAGGGAAAGGTCAAGAAAGTTGGTAACCAAGTACCTAGTAATTGAAAGTGTAAATAGACAAGCAGGAGTCATAAAAACTAACGTGGGAGAAACGGAGACGGAAAATTGGATGCAAAGAATGGAAACAGATGTTACTAAGGACATACACAAGAATGGAAATAAATAAATAAAGAGGAAATATCTGTATGGTATCGCAAAGGGGAATGTTTTGCGAGCTGGCTGGCTGAGGAAAAAAAGAACATACCGCAACAAATACGTGCCAAAGGATGAGGCATGTATGTATGTGCGGCAAAAAAAAAAAAAAGAAAACCGGAAACAACTTGGCACATCGCAATGGAAGCCCAAGACATTCACGATGCGAGAGCCGTAGGGAGTGACCACCTTACGGAAGCGCTGGGATTCAAAGAAGGTGGAAAGATTGACTGGTCAGCAGTCGAGATAACTAAGAGACGATTAGAGTATTGGTGGAAAACAAAATGCAGGGAAGAGATCGACAGAACCAAAGTCATCAGAACCAGAGTCATTGCAAATGTTAGTTGAGGTAAAATATAGTGAGAGGTTTTAAATACGACAGTTAAGATCGAGATCAGCTAGACAAAAGGCCAGATAGGGATAGATAAAGTAAAACCGGATTAAGTCAAGCAAGCTAGGTAACTTTTTGTGCCCTCCCCGTTTGAAAGGAGATGCCAATCATCATTATCATCGTCACTGTCGTGGAACTTCTGCGAGAGGACAGTGTGCTGGCACACGGGACTGATTTCACCAACCGCCTGACATCGCATCGCCTATCCTTGAACCAGTAAACAAAATACCGGATCATTTGGACTGCCGGAAAATGCACGTGTAGCCCAGCTTAGTTGTTGACACCAAGAGCCCTTTACTTTTTCCGCAGGCTGAACGTACCTTACAGACTCGTGTGAACCTTCATGAACACTTTGTAAGAGACGAAGTTTAATGGAATTAACCATGGAGAGTTCGGAGGGAAGAGCATGTGTCTGGCCTGAGACTCCGAAATTGGGTTAAAGTGACGGGAAGAGACAGCGAAAGCAAGATGGAAAAATGAGGTGACTATGCAATACAGCCGCAACTGGTTCAAGCCAAATACAGGGTGCCTAATACGCTAGCTTTAAAATATTTCGTCGGTGTGAAGAACACTTGTTCCAACCTCATCAAACCAATCATTTTTTTTTCACTTTAATAGCAGGAAGCTCCCAGAATAAGCTAGTTGTGTGTCGTTGAAGCTTTACGGTCTTATACTGTATGGCGCATTTTGCTTCACAACTGCGCAACCGTATTGTGTGTGTGTGTGTGTGTGTATTTGTGTGTGTGTGTGTGCGTGTGCGTGCGTGTGCGTGTGCGTGTGTGTGTGTGTGTGTGTGTGTGTGTGTGTGTGTGTGTGTGTGTGTGTGTGTGTGTGTGTGTGTGTGTGTGTGTGTGTGTGTGTGTGTGTGTGTGTGTGTGTGTGTGTGTGTGTGCGCGCGCGCGCGCGCGCGCGCGTGTGTGAGGGAAGGGGGGGGGACGTGGGCGTGCGCGCGCACTATGCTGCTGGAATTTGTCCACAGGCGCTCTGGGCTATAGGGAGCATTTGTTACCTCACGATCACAAGGTCAAATTTCAAGCATTTAGGTTAAACGCGGTCGTGCTTTGTTTCTTACAGTCAAAGTTTGATTTAGGCGCTATAGTGGATACGGAAGGCAGACGTGTCCGGATAAACATGATCCCGCATTAACAGGGTGTTTTGGGAGGCTGGCTTTATTCACGAGATCCAAATTCCTTAGGAGCCGCAAGTTTTCTAACTGGCCTAGAAAACAGCCTCCTGTTTGGGAACTGCAAATGCAGCGTTTCTTGCCTTAATGTTAGGACTGGGTAAGCAGTTGCGCCACTTCGCTGACACGCGGCGTTAGGTACATTGCACAACCAAGACACTGCCGTACCAAGTGCCGCCGGGCAACAGTTTCCGGGTGTTCCGCTTGTTCCTCGCGTTTGCCCCCTAAAGCGCGCTTCATTAGAGGTAAATGCTTGCAGTCTGCTGTACTGCTGCCTCAGCTGGCTGCCACAGAAAAACTTGAATGGTCAGCAAATCTTCGGGGCTTTGGCTGACCAACCTGTGTTTTCTCGCAAATGGAAGCCCAGCAGTATCTTGAGTCGCGCTGAGGCCATTTTCAATACGTGCTTTCTCTGAACTTTGCATTTTCGATTCCTCGATATCGCTTTTCAATGCCTAAGCACAACTGGATGACCGGAGAAAATTCTGGAACATATCTTCATAGGCATACAATCTTCTGAAAGCAATTGTGCTTTAAAAAAGGGGACAGAACTCAATAAGTATGCAATACCATTCTTTTAAATGAAAAATGAATTTGGAGATATTTTAAAGGATTCTTTTTTCTCATTGAAGAGTGCCGTGAACAAGGTTTAGGAGGTCGATAATTTCTGCCTGCAACCTTCATGATGTTTTGCAAAATCCTGTGTAAGTACGGCATGACCTCTGGCATGTCCTTCAAGCGCTGGGGCTGGACTCTTTCCCTTCTAGCTAGAATTTTCACTCTTTTAAAGATAAACTCAGTCACAACAACAACAACCGTCGCAGGGAAGCCCGCTGCCAAAAGGTTGTCTACCTGTAAGTCAAAGCGGTACTGCAAAAGATGCGGGCGCAACTTCCTGAGCGAATTCCAATGCATGGAATCTCAAGAAGGCTGCAGGCAGGCATGACGTCCCTCTGGTTTTCTCAGCCCCTAATAAGTTGCAAGAACTCTGTTCTCAGATTTGCGCTGAAAGTAAACGAGGATGCGCAAGAAGACACGAGAGTTCCTTTGTAAAATGCTCCATCGGAGTTTTTTTTTTTTTATTGAACTCAAATTAAAAGAAAGAGATGTTGTCACGCTATAATAGGGACGGTTACTCCTTTTCGCATACTAGAAATAACGATATAAGAAATGTATATGTAATATGAAAATGAAAAAAAAAGACGTCATAGGGCCCGAACCAGAAATCCACAGCACACAATCCAATACACTCACGAACATATAGATAGATATAAAAGGCAAAGGCGAGTCTCACCACAATGAGTTTGTAAAGAATGTCACGAACACATACAAACAGCCGCGATGTAGTCTGTGAGGAGCATGTAAACATATGAGGAATTACGCAGACTTAAAGTAATGCACGTACAGAATATGGCAGTCAAAACTGAGCTTCAACAGAGGGCACAAAAGAGTATACGACATAATACACAATCGCTAATAATTACAACAATAGAAGCAAGTTGTAGTTACATTCTGTGACTATTCAGTGCGATATCTAGTACTTGTTAAGGATGCCTGTGTCGTCGTAAAAATGTTCGAGTGCGTTCAATGGTTTTCGCTGGGCTATTTTCGATGACCATGGGCCTAGCAATTTTGCGAGTGAGAAAGGTCGGTGAGGATCGATGGAGTGTAGCTCTTGTTAATACCTACTGTCCTTGCGTCGCGTGTCTGGGGCATTCGAGGAGTAGATAGCGAACATCCCCTTCGTCGTTGGCAAAGGAGCAAGCGGGGAAGAAGCCCATTTTATGCGATATAGAAAAAGTTTGATATATGCTGTCGCAAAGCGCAGTCGATGAATTAGTGTCTCGGTACTTTACCAAACTGCTACATCCAGCTGATATTTGAGTTGAGGGACTACTTCGTAAAGAATCAATTTCTTAGTATTTTCATTGAACGAGGTTGACATATACACAAGCCCTTTAGTGCACCTAATATACGTTGCGTGTCTATTGCTGATAAAGAGATAAGTAGAATTTATGCATCTATATTGGCCGATTTCGCCAATCACACCGCTAATTCGTTGCCTGTTATACCAGCATATCCCGGGACCCACTGTAATATGACTTTGTGTTTTCTTTCAGTATAACCTGAAATAAACTGTTCAGTACTGCGTATGTTATTCGTGCGTGTGGTTGCTTGTCCTCAATATTTTCATGACATGCTGAAGCCGATAAGAAGTCCGTAAAGAATACCAACTTTTTTGGTGTCTCATATGCTCTGATAAAATAAGTGGCTTGGAGAATTGCCACCAATTCCGCTATTGTTGGTGACGACGTGCGTCCTAGCCAGGCGTGCAAGGATGGCATAACATAAGCTGCAGTCACACTTCCTTTGATTACAGAACCGTCCGTGTAGACATGAGTAGATTCCTGGTACTTTTAAAATAGCTGGCGTAAAGCTAATTGCTTCGCTGTTAATAAGGAAACTTCGATATTATTTTAAGATCTTTATTTTAAAAGCCGATTTTATGGCTTTTTGTCTGTGCCCCTGTCATCTGTACGTTGTATAGATACGAAATAAAGTTCTAGACCTTCGCTTGACGTTTCTATTTTCGGTGCCTGTAGAAGCCATGATGGGTATCAGAAGCCTGAGTGCCCAAAAACTGATCGTGGAAGTAGCGATTTATGCTCTTGAAACATGACGTGTATCTGTGCACCCGGACGGTTCTCTATCAGAGAGAGAAGTGGGTGCGCAGAATGCTGGGTAGAAATTCTGAAGAGATGTCGGCATGTTTCCACGCTACAAATTACGGTGAAATGTGGTTCCCGCGCTTCTGCAGTAGTGAGGCGACTGGACATAGCTTGCGGGGCTCCTAGGCACACTCGTAAACTCCGAGTCTGCAACAGCTGTAGCAGGTGGAGGGACGTCGCAGATAATATGGGCTATACAGCGGCGGAGTAAGCAATTCTCTAACGGAGAAGTACTGGATGGACCTGAAGCAGGGATGCAATTATTTCACCGTATTTCGTGCCTGCGATATTGCGGAGAAAATTTACGATACAACTTCTTTGGGCTTCCAGGGCGCTCAGATTACGAGTCCATCGAAGCTGGTGGTCTAAAATCAAACCGAGAAAACGATGTTTCCGAACCAGCTTAATCTCCTAGCCGTTTGCTGAAAGACTGGCATATTTAACTTTTTTTTATCGTGAAGGGCAAAACTGCTGATTTGGCATATGATATATGTATGCCCTATTCTCTTAAATAATCACTTATTGCATTTGAAGCTTCCTGCAACCGATGCTAGAGAACCTCTAGAAACTTGTGCGATGTCCAAATGCAAATGTCATCCGCTTGCATAGATACGTTTATGTCTGCCCGAAGTACTTCTGGCAAGCCTGCTATTACTGCATTGAAGAGAAGTTGATTTAATACACTTCCTTGCGGAACTCCTTTGTTTATGGTGTATGCATCGCTTTGTACGTCACTTATATATATATATATATATATATAATAAGACGTTAGCAAGCAAAAAGTTAGCGATCTATTTAATAACCCACTCACACGCTTTGAGCGTTGACAGTTCAATCAAGACATGAAGGCGACCGACCGAATCGAAGGCCGTCGTAACATCAATGGAGACAGCAACAACAATGTTCCCACAGCTAATGTGGTACTCAACAAACGTTACCAAGTCAAAGATGCAGTCTATTTTACACCTACGTATTATGAAAGCAGCCATTTGGTCTGGTAGACAATTGAGGCATTCTATCTAGCATTGCAGTCTAATAACGATCACTTTTTCTAGCACTTTTGAAACAAAGCTGGCTAAACTGACAGGATGGAAGGTGTTTAGCGACAGGGGCGTTTTACCAGGTTTTAGCAACAGGACCACGTTAGCAATCCTCGAGCTCACAGGAACATGTGCTTCCTCCTACATCTTGTTGAAGACGTGTAAGAGAGTGGGCGTGCCTGTTCACCCAAGATTTTTCAAGGTGCAATACGATATCTTGTCAGGACCAGTCGCTGTTCTTTGGCGTGTCTTTGAGAGAGCATGCTGCAATTCTTGTAGAGAGAACAGAATGTCCAACTGGGCATGAGGTAAATTGCAAGCGTCCTCAATCAGTTGCTGCACGGACAAGATAGATTGATCTTGAACTGAGACAGGCTGTCCGAAATTTACTAGTGCTGCACAGAACGCATTTGAAATTTCGCATTCAGATGAGCCGAGAGCTGCAGCAAAGCTTTGGAAAGGTTACATTTTGGTATTGGATGGTCAATTGCGTTTATTAACCTCCAGATTTTCGGTAGGGAAGCGAAGAGCATACGTGACATACAGAACTCACGCCACTGTACAAAACTCGCGCCACCACTTTTGGCTGTCCCGGTTAGATTTTCAGTGTGCAGCTTGAATTTCTTGACAATCTTTAAGCCGTTCCGCAACAATGAAACCGACGCTCTGCTCTCCGTCTAACTGCTTGGAGTCGTTCATGGTCTACATCGACACTGTAATGGCCTTCTGGAACAGTTGTGTATCGCGTAGCCCCGGAGTAATTACTATGTACCGATGTCATGAACGTGTCTAAGTCGTCTACTTGGTTCAGTACCGCAGAATTATCTTCTAGAAGTAGTTCCTAACTAGTAAGTTTACTGACTCTAGGGGTTCTCACCGGATCCATAAGGGAATGCGCTATGAGAATTGGGTAGTGGCCACTACCCCGCATCTCATAAACTGTGCACTATCTAATACCGCGCGTAAGGTCAGATGAGGTTATAGTCAGATCAAGACAACTAGCGTATTCTTAGCCTCTTAAAAATGTTATCGAACCGTTATTAAGCACAACGACGCATGCGTTTATAACTGTTTCTAAAAGTCTGTCTCGAGAATCAGTGTGGCTACTTCCCCAAGTAACTTTATGAGCATTGAAGTCACCGCAGAACAGGATTGGTGCTTCAATCTCTTGAGAGAAGTGCACGAAAGTTGGCTCGGTAATTCGCCATGCTGGTTGTATATAAACGCAAGCAATGGTCACTAGCAGATTTAGAACTGAACTTTACAGGCAACGAATTCAGGCACATCAGAATCCCAGAAGAGAGGACAGGAATGTAGACCGCGCCTGACGCATAACGTAGTTCTGCTATGACTCGGAGTTGGTGAAGATGAATATATGACAAAGTTCGAGAGGTGAAACTCTCTGTCTACACCGGCTTCGTTAAGGCACACAACGGCGAAACTGTATTGCGAAACAAGCTTCCTGAAGCCTGCACTCTTAAATCGAATGCCATTTGCATTCCATTGAAATACGGTTGGGTTTCGAAAATGGTTATATATCTGGCGAGCTATTATGCTGTGTTGTAAACTAGTTCAACAGTACCAGTGGTCTTAACGAAAGAACAGCACTCACCTCTGGTAGGTTGTTCGCCAAGGTAAACGCCCGTAGAATCGCTTTTAACGCAACAAAGAGTATAGAGATCACCATGTGCTGTTTAAGTTATTCCAGTTCACGTGAGAAATGAGCAGCTCCTTGTTTCCTCGAAGGAATGAATGCCTACTGACGCTCATGTTGGTGGTCAAAAACACTTGTTGATGTCTTTCCTGGGCTGTCTTTCTGGCGTGGTTTGCCTTTCATCTCCTCTAAACTAGTAACCATCTTCGCATACGTCCTCCTGTGCTCTGTAGTCTGGTGCGCCTTGTATGTGCGCTATTCCACTCGACTAACGAATGTGTGCGTGCTTCACGAAAGCTTATTCAGCACTTATTGAAATGGCTGACAGTCCGGCATGTTATGTCTGCGGCTGCGAGGAGAACACTCACCACCTGTTGTGCCGCTGTTCTCAATTTGAAGCACAAATATAATCTATATCCAAAACATTAAAAAAAAACTAGATGATGGCCTTCTGAGTGAACAGACTATACTAGGACACGATCCCTACCAATCATTGCCTGATGAGGCTGTGAAGACACTTTTGCGGTTTCTAAGAATGTCTGGCTGGTGCGAGTGCGTCTGACTCTGTAGCGCTGCCCGTGCACGTCTCTCTAACCCTGGCCTCTCTCTCTCTCTCTCTCTATCTATCTATCTATCTATCTATCTATCTATCTATCTATCTATCTATCTATCTATCTATCTATCTATCTATCTATCTATCTATCTCTCTCTCTCTCTCTCTCTCTCTCTCTCTCTCTCTCTCTCTCTCTCTCTCTCTCTAGTTTCTGTTCCCCTTCTCCCTTCCACCACCGTAGGGTAGCCAACCGGGCTCTTCACTGGCTAACATCCCTGCCTTCCTGTTATCTCTTTCTCTCTGATTGTGATGGAGGAGCTGCCTTCACTGGGTTGACGGCATCTAAGTCCGGAGCAGGGGAATCTTGCTTCGGGGTCCGACCATGTAATATTTCTTGCCGCTTGAGTAATGAAGCCGCTTGGTGCTTGGGACGTCCGGCATATGACGCTCTATGGTCTCCGTTGCAGTTGGCGTACTAGGGTAGATTTCTAGGGGTGCACACTTTATAATCATGTGCTACAGTGCAGACCTTGCATCGCAGTTTGGCCATGGCAGGACTTAGCAACGTGGCCAAATCTCTGGCAATTGTAGCAGGAAGTTGCAGGTTCTGTACTGGATGACTCGTGGATCCAAGTACAACGCGTGTCGGCAATGGTTTATCAGGCACAAATTGTAGGATGACGCTCCCAAGTGCATGTGGACCCACTGCTCCATCTTCCCGCCAAAGCCACCTAGTCTGCTTCTTGAAGAAAATGAAGCCACTATCTCGTAAGTGCTCAAGTAGTTGGTCTGCAGTGCATTGAAGGAGAACACGTCTTATTTTTCCTAGATTTTTCGCGTGTGATAGTGATACGTATGATTCCACTGCAAGGCCTGTAACATGAGTCAACTCAAGCAGTCTCGTAGAGGCAGCGATAGAAGACACATTTACGGAAAAATTACCTTCCCTCGTTATACGAAGTGATATCTTCTCTCTTGCCGTGGTAATAATATCGCTCGCCGACTTGCTTGGACTCACTTTCCAGAAACACACTTCCGGGTCATTGAGCTTGCAGATCGCTGGCATTCCCGCTTGGCGTTGTTTATTCCATGCTAATGTCATGCAGGAAAGTTTACATCGGCCAAATGGAAACATGCCAAAATGACCGTCTTAGTGAGCTTGTTCTAAAAGGGAAGAAAGAGAATAAATGCGCACATATGGTCGTGCACGTTGCCGCATGCGAATGCCAGACGCGACTTCGGAAGACAAAGGAAAGAGTAAAATCAGCTCGTGTGGGTTGGCTTTGGGGGCATTTTCATTGCAAGTGGAGTGAGCAGCTGGATTGATAGTCTTATATTTTGTTACTTTTCGCTTGGGTTGCCACGCTGTATAACGTCAGTATGCAATTAAATATACATATGTAGGCCCGTTTCATAGAGATGCGGAAATAATGACTTATAAAATGTGTTGTCCAATAGCCATCTTTCATAGTCTTCAAGTTGATCACTGTTAAATTTAACACCTGTGAGAACACTTTAGCGAATTGTGTTTGTCCCAGGGCACGTCCAAAGTAGATGGCGGACATCCGCTGCAGACGCAGGAGCAGAGTACTTCGGACACTGGACAATGTCTTCGCATGGTTGACCCCAAGCATAAGTGATGGCAGATGTAAGGGCCGCCCCGGCTCGAAGTCTCCGAAGAGAGACTTCCTTCAGCCAAGAAAGATTGTGGGGAAGGGAGCAGACACGCAGGGGGATGAGTCACACCGGAGGATGGATTTTTGGGCAATGAAAACAGAGCGAGGGTCAAAGGGAAGGGAAAGAAGAGGAGGTACGGGTGTCGAGAAAGAGTGAGCAATGCCATCGCCAAGGTCATTGTTGTGGTCATTACCATGTGTCTGCACCAAGAGGACAGTAATGTTCACACGTGCAGAATTGTGAATTCTTGTGCATCTGCTCCCAAAATCACAACGTTTTCGTTACTTGTTTGAGATGCTTGACTGCGCCGAGGCGGTCAGTATAGGTACGGGCTTGGCTGATGTTGGGCTAGTTTACCAGGGTTTCTATCGCATCGTGTATAGCCTGCAGCTCAAATAATAAGCGGTCTGAAAAGTCTGTTGAATAGCTCCCAGTGGCCTGGACCCCAGGGTGTGTAGTACTTGAAAAGGCCATTCGTCCTGAGTTACGTATCATACAGTGTGTATCATACAGCGTCCCGTAGGTGTGGTCGTTTGAGTGCCTGCGATCGGTTGAACCCCCGTGCGGAGCTTTGTCGTCTCGTTATTGCTAGTGATGTACACTTCAGTGGTGGAAGTTCGTCCAAGTTCGTCCTGATTGTCCAAGCGGCGACGGATGCAAGGCTCTCGGGTGCCTCTGGCCACTTCTTCGCTGTCGTCGTCGTGCAGCCGCTTCACTGTCTCGTGGCAATATATATTGTTGCTTTGCCTGCATGTGTGTAGTAGGCGGAGAGAAGGGTGGCAAAATAAATAAAAGTTCGTAGGGAGCGCTGCAGTGCATATAGTGTTTAGAGGAACCCTAGACTATGTACTGCTTCTTAAAGAAAAACGTTGACCTACGCTCGACTGACTCGATTTACTCTACACACCCCGCGCTGAAAAAAAAATGAACAAACGTCGTTACTCCCGGCTCTGTAAGAAATGGCGCTTCTTTGTCTGGGATTACTGTTCTCGGATATGTTCTCGCCTGAACAGGAAGCTGTCGGCAATGGGCCAAGGAGCACTGCGACCAGACCACGGTGGTCATTACAAGGCACATTTAACCCTGAATGTGCTCATATATATTGAGTCGCCATTAGAGTTGCAGTGAAGGAGTTTCTAGGAGGCATTTTCGATACAAAGCGAGAGAGCGAACAGATGAGGAACACTGAATAGCGGATTGTAAATGGGGTCTTTCCGGCCCACTCAATCGAAGTCTTCCCCTGGGGCAGAAGGCGAAGTAAACACGTGCGTCTCTTGAGAAATGCCTTTCGGCGAAAGGCTGGCATTAAAGGGCTGAACGTTTTATTACAGCGACGGACGACTGAGCGAGCAAGCACCGAGTAAAACTTTTCATGGTTTGTTTAGTGAACTCGAATGAAGCGAATAATTCAGCAGTATTCCCGGGGATGTTAAAGTAAGAGGGGTATAATGACCGAAGACCTGGAACATAGGGGTAGTGGCTGTGATGGGTCGTTGCTATTAGGAAGGCTACTCAGTGCTGTTTGGGCAGACTGCAGCATCACAGCCAGTCCTCGGTCACAGAAACATTTCTGCGTTTTTTTTTTTTTTTTTGCCGAGATAAGCAGCTGTTGTGCGTCCTTCAGTTATGCATTGCAATGAGTGTGCATCCCCCGGAATTCCCATGTAGAGCGCACAAATGGAATGCTGCAAAATCCACGAGGATGCACCCCTATGGCAACTTGCTCGGTCGTCACATTTCACTTCTTGGGGAGAGCGAAAGTTGTCTGACAGGCAGGCACACACTAAACGCACTCTTCTCTGTGCAATGAACATGACGGCTGCAGTGACAGATATGCACGCGAGGCAATCTGGCGTTGTCTTTTCCTTTTTCTCATTTGAGACGTACACCATGTGTTCCACGTAACTTGTGCCAAATTTTAAAGATATTCAAGTGCCATGTAGCTGTACAAAACCAAGGTAATGGTGTTTGTCATCGCTTAGAGCAAGTGTGGCTATTTTAACGCAATAGCGGTTAGTGCCACGTGTCGCAGAAAATCTCATATCGGCGTACACCGTCGGCGGCGTTGTCTATCAGAAAAAAAAAAAAATCATCCCGAACTACAACCACGCAGACCCTCCGCGTGCCGCCTAGGCGTTGCTGAAATAATTGAATTTCTCAAAGTAGAATGCGTCAGACAATTCGTAAACTCAGACTTACTCACAACCTACAGAAATGATAGCGTCGGATTGTAATTTGAAGATACGTGAAAGTAATTTGAGTGTACGAGAAAACTTACTTCTGTTACACGAAAACTCAAACACAAACCCCTTTATCCTTGCTTACGAAGGTATGAGCCATTGATGAGTCACTGCTTATAGCCTCTGCCTTACAGAGGTATGATCCATTGATCTGCCCTGCACTACCGCCGGGATCGGCCCGCTATTGTTTTCTATCGGGCCCCGTGTAGCAGAATATCCGGTGTCGGTGTCGGCATCAACGGAGCCCGATAATGCTATCGCGTTCCACTATTACGAGCTAAGCTTAAGCGTTGTCCAAGTTCTTTATTTTCGTATTTCCCCTAATTACATACTTAGTTGTTATTAATTAATCACATTCATTAAGTATTACATTCAGAGGCAAAGTGTCAATGAGAAAATTGTAGAACATCCTGAAAAATTTTTGATCCAGCTTTCTGATGCTCAATACGTGCCACATAACAGCTTTTTTCTCAAGCCTGAAAGAAAGCCCTCGAAACAAGAAAAAATTGCCGCGCATCCCGGCCGCGGTGGCCGCATTTCCATGGGGGCGAAATGCGAAAACACCCGCGTACTTAGATTTAGGTGCACATTAAAGAACCCCAGGTGGTCGAAATTTCCGTAGTCCTCCACTACGGCGTGCCTCATAATCAGAAAGTGGTTTTAGCATGTTAAACCCCATAATTTCTCAAAAGTGCCGGGCAACTATTCGCTCGTGTGTTCGTTTGACTAGTGCGCGGCACTAGCCAAACCAGCACGACGAAAACATTCATGGTGCGACGCCCACCTCCCCTTTTCAACGTAAACGCCGACTGATACTTACGCAGAAAAGGCATATTATTGCGTCCCTGGTGATGAAAGTGTGGAGTTTATCAATGTTGCTTTAAATGCTAGCGAATAATTTAAGAGGTGGCTGCGCTGTAAACTTTTGTAGCATGCAGTGTAAACAATTTTACGCCTTTGTATGTGGACGATGGTGTAAACTGACATGTAACTCGCACGTCTACTCCCTTTGTATTAGCTTACACTGTGAGAAAGAAAAGGTAGTAAAGTAGTGGCAAGCAACTTGCACGTGCGTACGCTCATGGTCATTTTTGTAAATGCGTGATACAATTAGTAGAACTAGCATTAGCGTTGTATGTACTTAGCTTTAAAGGAAATTTGTGGTAGCAAATATTTATTTTAAGAATGAATTTCAGCATCCTTGAAAGCTTTGCAGATATACTGCGGGATTCAGCCGGGCCAGATTACAGAGTTCAGTAGCTAACATTTATGAGGCGCAAGTAATAAAAATGCAATTCATATTTCTAGTTAACTATTTTCGCTCTCTGTGCTCTACGACTCGGCGCATACCAATACACGAGGTAGATCAATTTTCCAACATTCACGCCATGAGCACTTGATTAGAAGCGGCCTATCTTGGTCCAAATCTCTGGTTGACTGGCTTCGGTTCACAAACAAGCGTGCCTCGTAGCGCTTTGCGGAGGCGTCATGTAGGTGGGCGGCAAGAAAGTGGTGATATGTCTAACGGCTGGGTATGTATAGAAAGCCTTTTAAAAGAAAGCAAATGCAACGAGCGGAACTCCACCTGTCCATCAAACTAAGTTGGGGTTTTTGGACGCCAATTTTGTGTTGGTCTGTGCAATGAGGTTAAGCAACGGCCGACTGGGACGATATTTTACATCATGGGCTCGCTGGAACGATTAAAAAAATGTGGGATAACGATCACTTTCAAATTTGGAACCTCGCGCGCAAAGCGTGGCTGACAAACGTGCAATAATGAAATTTCGGTAATAATTGTTTTCTAGACTTACGCTAACGGCTCCGATTAAACATGACCAAAAAAAGAAAGCAAGAAAAGGAGAAACGCTTATGATTTGCTTTCATAACTGCGAGGGCCTGGCACATTAAGGCGTCGTTTGCGCCGCTTGCAGCCGGTGAGCCCACTACAGCGTCTTAATTAAAGTGACACTAACGAGGAGTAATTAGATTATTCTATATTAGTACATAGCGCTTATAAAACAAGAAAACGGGTGCCCATTCCAAGAGAGTAGGTGTGATCTACCAGAAAAAGGCGCCCGAAACCAAAGACGGATCATAGAGATGCAACCTCGAAGTTATATCAACTGACCATGACGTCATAAATTTTGGCACTGCCTGCTCTGGTCCAGTCGCTTGTTTATCTTTAAAGAAACGCGACATTTCATCCTAGAAAAATTAAAAATTCAACCAGAGCATGTGCTGCGCAAAAATGGCAAAAATTAAATAATACACTTTCGAATAAGCGAAATTTACAAACTAAGAGGGAGAAAAAAAAGCAAGGGTGCCTTTCATTTTCTACAATGACAATCGACCAGTTACCGCCAAATGAATGACAACGCAGCTCTAAGAGGCCATGCATTACCAGCTTTAACTAATTTATTTTTCCTATTTGATGTCCTACACGAGCCTGTAATTCAAGGCGTTTTGGACACGAACCTGCACATAATCGCATCCTAAACTGTCTCACCATCACTCCTCATATCTACCCTTTTCTACTTATCTCTTTCCCTCTGAATAGAGTAGCAGACTATTGAGGACTATTATTCCAAGCCGATCTCCTCTGGCTTTTCTCGATAAGTTCATCGCTCTCTTCCTTTATCCCCGCGCCAGTGTGCGGGGAACTGAACGTTACATCTCTTTTTCTCAAGCAAGAAGGCATTAGATGATCGTGAAGCATACGAGGATGCTCAATTGTACATAAGACAGTCAAGACCTCGAAACTTGGTTCGCTGTGTCCGTCTGTCCGTCCTTTTTGCTAGGCCAAGGATGATTGCTGAAAACTGCTCCGAATGATTCTGGTGCAGAGGAGCCACGGCTGGTACGCAGCGCAAACAGTTGCTGAGCGAATGCAACAAGCAAGTCCCTGCTGCACAATAGTTTCCAGTAATTAAAAAAGCCTGCCTCGCTTTACCCAGCCTGCAAATTTGTCGTCGGCATTTATTCGCAGGATTTTATTACAGCTAAAGCTGTATATGACTAACATTCCGTAGTATTTCATTCGGCAACAGAAACGGACTTAGCGATTTCTAACAAACCCATACGGGTGCAGTGCGGCGGCGGAGATGTCAAAATGCGGAACAGATTAGAACGCTCGCCGTGAACAATAGTGGGACGTCAAAGTTATCGCAGTATATAAGCAGGAGAGGTATTGGCGCTAAAAACAGCGGCGTTATCGATGTGGCGGACACATATAATTCGTACAACCGACGAATAACATGCGCACGAGGAGTGCCGGAGGCAGCAGCAACGAGAATGTAAACCACGCCGGCGCTAAACGACCCCCGACGAAGAACGTTCCCGCGATGCTGAACCTCGCGAAATGCGAAGGTTGTGGGTTCGGTTCCCACCTGCGCCAAGTTGTTTTTTTCATTCACTTTAATTTCCATTAATTTATCGTTTCTTTATTTCATTTATTAAGCACAAGTAATTTCCCCTATCTTGTCCTTGGTGTCAGTGTTTGTTGGCTTCTCATGATATGATATAATAAAAATCGGGCCCCTCGGTTAACCCCCTTTCTTCTCATGTATCAAATAAGCAACATAAGTAAGCATTTTTGCCAAATGAACTCCGCGTGACCTTGACACTCCACATTGTTCATAAATTATCAATATTTGATATTCGTTTTCGAATATACACGTATTCATCATCATCATCATCAGCCTGGTTACGCCCAGTGCAGGGCAAAGGCCTCTCCCATACTTTGCCTGCAAGTCAGCCCGTCTTGTGCCTGCAAGTTAGCCACAAGACGTATTAACACTGCGGTTTCGAGCAGCGGGTTGGAAATGCTTGCCCGTTCCGATGTGCTCTCGCTGAACTTTTTCCTAGACCACAGCAGAGTGAGAGAGAATTTAAACGAGCGAGCGAGGCAGAGTTCAGCAACTGGAACATTAATTCTCCGTCCAACTAACCGCTCATGTACTAATTGTGGCTATGTTGTCCCTGCAAACTTCTTAATCTCATCCGCCCACCTAACTTTCTGCCGCCCCCTGCTGCGCTTCCCTTCCCTTGGAATCCAGTCCGTAACCCTTAATGACCATCGCTTATCTTCCCTCCTCATTACATGTCCTGCCCATGCCCATTTCTTTTTCTTGATTTCAACTAAGATGTCATTAACTCACGTTTTTTCCCTCACCCAATCTGGTCTTTTCTTATCCCTTAACGTTACACCCATCATTCTTCTTTCCATAACTCGTTGCGTCGTTCTCAATTTAAGTAAAACCCTTTTCGTAAGCCTCAAGGTTTCTGCCCCGTACGTGAGTACTGGTAAGACACAGCTGTTATATACTTTTCTCTTGAGGGATAATGGCAACCTGCTGTTCATGATCTGAGAATGCCTGCCAAACGCACCCCAGCTCATTCTTATTATTCTGATTATTTCAGTATCATGATGCGGATCCGCAGTCACTACCTGCCCTAAGTAGATGTATTCCCTTACCACTTCCAGTGCCTCGCTACCTATGGTAAACTGCTGTTCTCTTCCGAGACTGTTAAACATTACTTTAGTAGTCTGCAGATTAATTTCTATACCCATCGTTCTGCTTTGCCTCTCCAGGTCAGTCAGCATGCACTGCAGTTGGTCCCCTGAGTTACTAAGCAAGGCAATATCATCAGTGAATCGCAAGTTACTAAGGCATTCTCCATGAACTCTTACCCCCAATTCTTCCCAATCCAGGTTTCTGAATACCTCCTGCAAACACGCTGTGAATAGCATTGGATTGTGTTCATGTAGGAGGTTGTGGCCAAGTACTGCACCAGGGTGGACAATCCTGCTCTTGCGAGGGAGTGCGTTACCGGTTCTGGTCACCGGGATCAGGGCACACTCCAGGCCTGTTTATGCAATTTTCTCAACACGCTGATTTCTTTTAATCCGTTGGAAAATTGCGTGGCACCGGGATTCGAACCACGGTCCTCTTGCACGCGTGCGGATGTTCTACCTCTACGCCACCGCTGCACCTTTTGCACACGTATTCAGTCGATGCCAAAATTTTGCTATTCGAACACTCCTACTAAATATGTTTCACTGGTTTCAGCAGAATTTCTTGTCTACATTGCTCCGTGACGTTCATCAGTAAGATGAACGGGACAGTGCGGCACGTCGTCATAAAAGCTGAAAGCGCAGTAGAACCTGCATAGTAAAAGCCGGGTAGGTGCGTAACGCAGTTGCCACGTATTTCCCACCACGTGAGGGCTTAGTTCCTTGTGTTCATGTAGTGTGTATTTGCCGGAATTTCAATTCCTTCGTTCCTTTTTTTTATCTTTAAGCAGATGTGCCACTGTGCTACTGTGTGTTCATAATTACCTTTGCTGCGAGGTCATTATGCTTTGCATTTTTCTGTGACCCTTTCTGTACAGTAGAAAGCAGGAAATCAATGAACTTTATTTCCGCTCATTTTGTTAGCCTGTCGTACTCACAGTAAAGCTGTGACTTCATTCTCAATCTGGGCAATTACGACCTCTCCATTAATTTGCCGTTTCTTCTTCGCGGTAGAGGTGGCGAGACTTCTACATTCAAGCACGATACATACTCATAAACTCGCCATTTAGCGACTATATACACGTAAATTCTGTTCATTGTCACATGCGCGGCATAAAAATGACTGGATATTTAGTCCAGTCAACTGATACAACTTTTATTCACTTACAAATATCTTAAGGTATCTCCAGAGATGCATTGAGGAAGGGGGTTCTGCAGAACTGTCATATATTTATTGAATAAAACACCAGCGCACACCTTCGCAGTTTGTGCGGATTAGTGGAGGTAACACAAGAACAACTTATTCGTATCTGTTTTGTTTTTTTGCGCGCATAAACAAACAATTGAATCTCTCTCTTTTTTATTGCGTATACTTTGCAATCACAAAAACTTTGATTGAGGGGGAGAGCGACGTAAAACAAATTCGGGACGTACCTTCTTTGTTACGGTTTCGAACACGCTAGAAACAGGGAGAATGGCTGATGGCAGTTGGTGTGTTTAAGCGTGCATAGCGGCTCCGCGGCATCGCAGCACAGCGTTATTCCTATATTATATTGGGGCCACTAAGGCAACAAGTTTGCGTGTGTAGAGCCGGAGACAAGTGTGCTGAGCCAGACGCTATAGCTGCCTGCAAGTCAGCCACAAGCCGTATTAACACTGCGGTTTTGAGCAGCGGGCTGGAAATGCTTGCCCGTTCCGATGTGCTCTCGCTGAACTTTTTCCTAGACCACAGCAGTGTGAGAGAGAATTTAAACGAGCGAGCGAGGCAGAGTTCAGCAACTGGAACATTAATTCTCCGTCCAACTCCACGCTGGCGAGAGAGACGGTACGGTGCAGAAGCTAGAGGGAAGGATGATTAAAACGTAGTGCGATGTTTACGCGGCGCACTCCGTGTTTAATATTCATTATCTGCAGACAGCGAAATCGTGCGGCACACAGTATACATCCCATAGCTTTCATAAGCTGTCGTCCCGCGTGGTTAAAATGCGTGATGCTCTCGTTAAAGAAGAAAGCGTTCCGAGGAGAAAGCTCATATGCGTTTAAATCACTTATGCAATATGAAAGGTCAGACTCTTAAATAAATTTCCAGCTTCATGTGTCAACCTCAACAATCATTTCGGTCGCCGTTTTGGACAAACTTCCTTCAGCGCTGCACCATTTATTACGCAACGCTTAATTGTTCATTAACCATGTCACAGTTCCCGCTTTCATCGGCGGTTCGTGTGCGCATCATTACACTGCATCTGGCTTTTCCGGGCAAACGAGGGCGTTATTGCGGATGGTGAACTTTCTTTTTTTTTTCGGCCGTCGACTGTTCCTTATGTCGTGACTGATATACGTTCGCATATACTGTTTCATGTGTATAAGGGGCTCCGCCGCCATCGATATAGTTAGAATAATTAGTGCGAGAATTATGGCGCAACTTCAGGCCGCCGGCGGCAGATTTCCGATAGGTGGCTGCGTTCAACCGCTCATTAATACGCGACGATGGCCCGAGTTTGCGGGCCTTAATTTGAGGCGCAGACTATAGCGGGCCGTAGCCGAAAACGACCGCATCACCGGGCACCTTCGCAACTATATATCCGCGGCGCCATTGCATATCTCGATATGTGATGCGTATACCGATAGAACTTCAATGTAGCTCTATCGTTCGTGAAAACTGCGGCCTCCCCGTTTCCTTCGACCATGAGGAATGCGAACGGGAGAGGCTAATGGACGAGGCAGTCTTGCACTGACCCGACTGATTCGAAATCGACGCGCGTTTCGCTCGAAGGCGCACGGGATCGACCAACGCTGCGGCCGACGACAAAACGAGCTGCGGCCGCTGGTATCTCCTCCGTCTGCCTCGTCTGCGGGTCCACAGGCAGCCAGTGCTCCTGAAGCAATCCACGTTGTCCCGAACGCCAATCTCGGAGAACCGCACCGCGCTGCGTGCGCTCTGTGCCTGCATGCAGGGACCCGCCTCGGCGGCGATGAGCGCCGACGCAGCGTCGTCGTATCGAGCCGGGCTGGCCAAAGATACGTTGCAAATGTATCATAATGCGATACAAGATACTCGGACAAGTATTTCAGATACATATACAAGATACTGCCGCAATTACTCCGATACGATACTTTCCACTTGTACGTTAAGATAGTTCGATAAATTCGCTAATTTCTCATTGTAGATCTATATTATGCAGCAGCAATGCGTATGCACAAAAATGTTTGCTTGGAAACTTCCTAAATGTCTGTTAGTATCTCAGCATTTTTGTCTTTCTCGCTCAAAGTATAATCTTTTCATTCTGAAACAATGTGTAAAAGCCACTAGACGCGAGGCAACCCCATTCCTGCATTCTTCAGACTTCGTAACAAAGCAGTGCGGAAGAGAAACTTCGATAACGACACTATAGCGGCATCAGAATTTACGCGAAAGACGCCGCACGCGTTGGCGTACGCAACAAACTACTGCGGCTACGAACAGGCGTCATGGCACCGACGCAAGTAAACACAAAAATAAAAAGAAAGGTTGGGTGCACCCAGACGTTCGCGCGCTTGCTTTTGTCGAGACTGCGCGAGCACCAGCACGTGACTCCGCTCCACCAATAAGGACGCCCAGACCTCGTTGCCTGCCCTCGCTGGAGTGTCGCTGCCTTTAGTTTTATTCAGCTAGCTTAGTGGCAGTAGTATCAGGGTGCGGAGTTCCGCATACCTCCCTTGGAACACTCGGTCCCATGCCGATACGCGGCGGCAGCACCGCTTCCACCACTGGCAGCTGCCGGATATTCAACTGGAAGTAATTCACAAACAAAACAATGTCTCCATGACGACACTGATGAGGTCAGAAGGTAGAAGGAGAGGGCGCGCCACCGGGAGGAGGAGGCTTGTCTTAAATCACATGCAAGCGGGCTGTGTTCGCGCTCTCTTGCAGGGCCCCCTACCTTCGCGGCGACGCTGGCGAAATCGCGCAGCAGAACCCCATGAAGTGTGCCGTGTTTACGAAGCGCTTTTTTTTCTTCCACGTTTACCTTGGAAGCTTCTATTCATGTTTTAGAGCACTGTGACAGCGCTCGTACGCACCCTGCAGTGCTAAGCAATTGTAATGAAAAATATTTATATAGCAAACCGTCGTTAACTACCAATATTCGCAGGTAATATATTACATTTCGTCATTTCGTGAAAGTAGTTGCTTTGAAATTCCTAACTTGTGGTTAAGTTTGGGGCTACAGATTAAGTAGTCCAGAGATATTGTGGGGAGTAGTATAAAGAAAATAACTTCCTGGAACCATCAATCGTTAATTTTGTTCGTGTGCTGTGAAGTGGATCAACTACAGCTGGCGCATTTCTCAGTCAGCCAAAACTCAACACAAGTAAAAGTTGAACGTTCTTGTTTTTATTCACACATTTCGTACTGGGAGGAGGCTGACCTCCACACAGTGCGATAGCGTCAATCTGCAGAAGCAATTTTCATTCACAACTGAAATTTGTACATAATGAGCGAACATAGATTCCAGAAGATCCAAAGCAATGCGAAAATTAACCATCACACGGAACTTAACTATCACGTATGTTATGAGGGGGACACATTTTGCGGCTTACAGAAAGAAGCCATAGTACAATACATGTATTTCATTGACAGTATGAGAAGTAAGGAACCACAGAATTTTAAACTAGCTACATGGATTTGCATGAATGGAAGTATAGCCTATAATTGTTCTCATTATTTCAACTCCATGCCGAATGAGGGAGCATATTTCTACAACGCTTACCGGCGCATATAATCTGCCGGTCGTCATACATTGCGTCCTTTTCATATATACGGAAAAGCACGGCAAGTATTAGGACGCTATTTTGATACAACATGAACGCGAGGAACCAACCACTCATAAAAAAAAAAAACTTAACATAACTTTTCATCGCAAGGGGGCTCACCAGTTCGTACTTAATTAGCATTGAATATTCTATACTTGTATTGCTGGTATAATTAAATACATTTTGCTTCAAAACAAATAACATTGCGCATCGTCTATAATACAGGTACTCAGAAACTTGCACACGGAGAAGTTGAGCTTAAAGGTTACTGAGGTTACTGAGCAATAAAAAACAAACCCCCCTCAAGCCCTTCAGTAGAAGTATTTCACCGACAGCAGATGGGCTCCCGCCATGACGAATGGGTCGAGCGAAACTGCTGCTATATATGTCAGTACACTGCAAGGAACTGGTTTACTCATGGAAAATGAATACCTTCTCATAAAATAAGATGAAACACTTGCACTTACCTGCTGTCATTAGGAAACCTGAAAAATTTCGCCGAACTGTAATTCCCACAGAGCCGCGCAAGACACGTGGCGCCCCGATTTAGCAATCTTCGTGTAATGCTTAGTTAATCTGGTTTCCTGCTTCTTCTGTTCGTTGCGCGCCTGATCAAGCTTTTTTCTCTTATCTTTCCCATCTTCGTACTTGGGACGACAGCCGAAGCAGATGACTAAGTGCGATCCGACTTGCGATATCACTGAGCGAGTGCCAAGGGTGAGTGGAGGTAAGCTCGACGGACGCGAGAAGAGAACCAATTCTCGCGCTTCGGCTGACCTAAAATTCGCAGAAAAAAAAAAGAAAAAAAAAGTTAGGATGTCCGGGAACCGCTTGGAGCGAGCGCGTTCCTTTAAACTGGAACTAGCACTCGCCTTCCGGGGGTTGGTAGTATCAGCTTGAGAAGTGAAGTTCAGCCAAAGTTTATAGATTCGCACGGGGATGTTGCGATGGCAGTATCTTGTATCTTAAGATACACGATACATTCTATCATCTATCGGAAATGCAGATACTGATACACGTCTTGCCAGACGTATGGTGATGCAGATATAAGATACCCAAAGAGTTATCTAAAATAGTATCTAAGATACATGTATCTTCCATACTGCCCAGCACTGGTATCGGGTGCTTGGCGCATCATCAGGCTCGCGGCGCTCCATCGCAGCAATCAAGAAAAAAAAATCATAACCCGATATTATTTATTACATTTCTCATTTGCGACAACATGGCGTAAACTGCGTTTGGGTAACGTTTACGTTAGTGGTGCTATGGTAAGGAACTAGCTTCGATGATTAGGCTGCACTTCTCAAATCCAAGAATATAAAAAAAAAATCAATCAAAATCAAAATCAAAACCATACTCTCGCTCATTCGTGAGCTTACATTCTTTACGCTTGTCATTTCTGTATATATATAACTTAATAGTTATTCATAGGTAAAAAAAAGCAGGGCACATTTGCAGGACACATATCTAGAAAGCAGGACACATTACTGTACAAGAAGCAGGCCTTCATCGAAACAAAAAGAGACGGCGTCCCTTTTGGCTTTCGCGTGAATTATTCTAAACACGAGTAACATGTTTATGCAACTCTTTCCGTATATTTACAATGTTTTTATGCAATTCTTTCCCTATATTTACCATGTCTAGAATTTAAAGAAGAAATGCCTTGTAATTTCTAGTGAATACGTGGTATGCGGATTGTGCCAGACAGAGAAACTGTCAGCTAATTATAAGCGACAGCTTTTTGCGCTGTAATTCAATTTTTTTACTACACGATATGTGAGCGGCCTGACAAATAACAATAGCTTGCCCTTTATTGGACATTTTTACCTAACAGAGGAGTATTGCTCACCAGCCTAAAATCTTTCCGTACGTGTATTAACAACTACATATATATGACCGAAACGATGTGTTCATTACTCGTTTCAGCTACGTTTGTTATAGAAAAAAGTAAAAAGTGTTTGGTAATCAGTATGCGGTTACTGCACGTTGCCTTTAAGTGTGCTTTGACTCCAGCCAAGCAATTCCCGAGCAGGATAAATAGCATAGACGTACTCCCCTCCCCGCCCCCCTTCCATTCACCCTTTCATTTAGTTAGTTAGGCATACATTATGCTATATTTACTTGATTTACTGTTTTGCTCACTGGTGGGTGTCTTCGACGAACTCAGTGTTCCTGATTAAAACTGTGCGCAAGAGCCGATATTCAAACTAATAACTCATGTTTCACTCTTGGGTACGCAAAATACTTCTGTATACGACAAATCACTCCCTCTACAGAGCGTATGCGCAATATGGACTTCCTTCCCACGGAAACCTGAGTATTACGAAAGAAATGCAGTAGCTTTCGTTTGTCGTAACCGAAACAAAAATATTTATTAACTTCCGGGTTTTTACGTGCCTAGACAACGATTTGATTACGAGACCCACGGTATGTGGGCGACTCTGGTATAATTTTAACTGCCTGGGGTTTTTTAACGTGCACACAATGTGTGGCATGCGAGCGCTTTTGCATTCCGCCCGCATCGCAACGTGACCGCCTCTGCTGGGATCGAACCCCCGACCTCGTGCTTAGCAACTCAACGCCGTGCCAAGTAGTCCATCTGAAGTTTCTAATAGGAATTTTCGTACTATGCCGCGTTCTTTGCATGTGCCATATCTCTGTGGGAGGAATGCATCAGGGTGCAATTAGTAATATTACTCATGTCGCGCGGGCACTTATAAATGGTTATCGAGTTTATCACTATCACAGATATTGACACGCTCTCGAAAGTTGAAGAAGTTGTGTTGTCGATCTCGAAATTGTTTTGATATTGTCGCTGCCACAATTGTCACATGGCCAGGCCGTTGACCATTGGGGTTGTCGATGTTAATCCGGCACCAAGCTTTTATGGTGTCGCCAGTAACAGTTCAGTATCCACCGATGTGACCGGCCTTAAAACCTAATCTAAATATCTAGAATGCACATTTTATTGGTGGGGATTTTTTTTCACGGGTTCTAGACAAAGTTGTTTGAGCTTTCCAGCAGTAATAAACCTGTTGGCTGCGCTGTTTTATTAACAGCGTACCGTGGTTGGTTTCTATCTATTAATTTTCCTTCAAATTCGCTATTTGCTGTGCGATAATTTAAGCACGTTGCGCGGACAATGGCGCCCGTATTTATCTCTCGAAGGCCACCAAGTTTTCCGCATACTCTGCGCTGCGCAGTTGACTCGATAGACAGCTGACTCAATATCCATTAAAACTGTTCCTGCTGGAGCCCCTCCCCCCCCCCCCCCCTTTAGCATAAGACAGCGGTTCGAATCTCTCTGAATTGACTACGAGACACCGGTATAATGTGTGAACGACAACTCACTGTGCCAAAGAAGCGCCGAAAGCTCTTGCATTGGGGGCGAGGACATACGGAGTCACCATCTTTCGGAAGCTCCTCACTTGCATAGTATCAGGGATAACCTGGCGCGCCCCTCATAGGCTTGGCTGTCGGCGCTCAATAAGAACATCACTCAGGAGCCATCCTGGCCATTTATGTGGGTACTTTCAAAACGAAAGTAGTTTGTTACTGTCAAAATAATAATCTTGGGAAAGCAGAAAACACAGAATAGTTACCGAGTACGTAAAGTGAACGCCTACTGCGCGCAGTCGCCGCGATAGAGTCCGCCGAACTGGCTTCTAACGTGAAAGGTAGGCAATCGCTGAGAGCAAACTATGTGAAATATGTTCTTATAGTGGGATGTCTGTATAGCCAGATAGAGCATAACAGAATGAAGCCTCAATGCAGCGATCGCAAGGGTTCGCGGCGACCGGTGACCGACTGCGCGTCTGCATGCATGTTCGCGAACAATGTTTCACTTCCGCACCGTGCCGTGAGCTTTAGGCCGCAGCATATAAGCATTTCACAGTACACAAGCAACCATTGTTGCCTGAAAACTGTCAGAGCTGTTCAAAAATAATTTCGTTACATCTAGGGACTTTGACGCCTACGACGGCGACTTGTGAAGTTTTGAGATGACTGCGACGATTCAATATTCTTTTTTTTTCTTCCAAGGTCTTGGACATTTCAATTATTTCTCAAGTTGCTTCGCACTATGTGTTTATTGGTCTTCTCACCGAGCAATTACCCGCTTCTTCTTTTTCTTAATCGAGTACATTTCAATGTTTGGTGCTACACAAACATGGGCATATGCCATGCCTTTTTCTTTATGTGCTTCTTACCGTTCCTTTTCCATTCCAGTGAACTTGCCTGTATCTAGCATGAACAAGTTCATAGACCAAATCTTCATGACATTGGCCGGGCAGCGCGTGCGGGCGACTGTCTCAGTGGGCGCTTTCTGCTACTCGCCAAATGTTGCAGCCCCGACGCCGTATCAGAAATCTTGCTCGTGGAAGTGCTTGCTGGACACCCGAATTGTAGCCGATGGCTGCTTGCCGGTTCTAAATTCCGTGATACAAGCTTCACGCAGCTTCTTGTCCTGCGGGTACGTGTGAAGGCCGACACCGGGCTCCGTTGCGCACGTCCGGCACTGTGGCACAGAGCAGTAGTCTGCCGTGTTGGACACCTTAAAAGGCAGCCACTACCTATTACAGGCCTTTAAAGTGTTGTCAACACACACCCGAAGCGCAAAAACCTCCCCACTTAATAAGAACCGCAGTGCAGGTGGGACTTTAAACTTTCGTTTTCTGCTCGCATCGGCGCTTCCGAAGCAGCCGACGCGGCCGCTGTGTGCACGTAATCCCTCATACCACATCACGCCAACGGGGGCGCCAGCTTTTGCAGTGGTGGAGCTCGCCCCCAATACTTAAAAGAAAAAGAAGTCGCAGTTTCGCCCGAAAGGCGAAGCGTCGATAGCGATAGCAAATTATAGCCAGCTTGGTTAAAACACGTTGGCGGGCTAGTTGGTTAGAATCCATGGTAGAGTGTATAAGCGCGACTGGACGAGGACGAAGAAAGAAACAGATACACAGACACAGCGCTTCGGTGTCTGTGTATCTGTTTCTTTCTTCGTCCTCGTCCAGTCGCGCTTATACACTCTACCATGGATAGCCAGCTATACGAAGTAAGGATAGTGTCACGCACGCACAAGCAAACATGAACACATCTCACTCGATGACCGCGGAAAGTCGCTGTCAAAACGCTGCATTGAGGAAACGCGGCGGCAGCAGCGAGCGAATGGACCTTCGTGGTGGCTCTCGCTTCAACGCGAACTAAGCGGCGAAAACAGCGCACACGAAACTATCGGCGCTCGGCGCACTCTGTCCCCATCTCAGACCGTTTTCAAAATAGGGCCCACGCGGCTGCGCCATACGCAGCCGCCGCCGAAGTAAACCTCCTTTCTCTCCTCCTTGCCCCCCCCCCCCCCCCTCCGTAGTCTTACGCGCGACGGAAGACGGCGCGCTTCCTTCCCGCTCTCCTTCCTTGTGCGTGCGAGATTTAGCTGCCATCGACGGCTCACCTTTACACGCTTTCACTCGCACATAGAGCATAATGTGCGCGGCGAGAATGTTATCGTCCTTAGACTTCATACGGAACACCACGGCAACTGCGGCGGCAGAAATGACCTTAGAATGCCCATATAATTGTTATCGCAATAAAAAGTTTAAAAGTTCACGCGTTGGGCTCCTAATTGTGTATTCACAGTGTCATTAGTTCGATCCCGAGTGGTAGCCGTGGGCAATATGTTTACTTCGAAATGTGGTGAGGGTGGTGCTAAAGGTGAGCATGTGGCATGGCGATGACATGGCGATGATGACGTCGACGATGTTACTGCGACAGAGCACGCCGAAGCATCAGGGAAAAGACAGATGAATGGACAGAGAAAAGCCAATTTCGAGGTTCCATCTGCTGGCGTAGAGAAAAAAAAGGCAGATTTGTACGTTTTTCTAGGACCACTCGACAAACTTTAGCGACACAATTCGGGACAAAGAGGTTGCGACGCCCGTAGGCTCGGAGCGTTTAGGGATGCCTTTCTTGTTCCTGAGGAACTTTTCCTCAGACTTCCTTCACTTTTGTTACTGTATCCACTCGCTGCATCGAGCCGGCGGTGGCTCTGAGCACGTGACCACTTACGATAAACGCTCTCAAATTAACACATATAGACATACAGATACACATTCAGTGATGAAATTCAAAAGCACAGTCTTTCATGTGTACTTGTGCAGTGTTTCGAGAAGCAATAATCAGTCGTTTACAGCAACATATATAAAACTTAATTCACATGCTTGAAGTAGCCTTGAAGCTCCGCTTGCAATTTGATGCTTTTCTACTGCACTCTTACTGAACGTACGAACGACTGTGAAAGTAATCTACACTATTTTTCCTTATGGGCACTTTATTTGTGCTCAGTTTTCTTTTGATACGCTGAGCAGTTCGAAAGTGGCAAGTGCTTTAATCTACTGGTAGGCATTGAGAAGAGCCCCAATTAGCACAAATTTCATGACTTTCTAAGGTTGCCACAAAATAAATGCAACTCCGAAACTCTTCCTGTTTGTTATGAGATTATTCCCTTTACATAAGTTTCATCTTGGCACGTAAGATTTAGGAACAGCGCATTGTTGAATAAGCCATGTAGTTTAAACGCACAATAAAATTAAAAAATTAAATTATGGCGTTTTACGTGCCAAAACCACTTTCTGATTATGAGGCACGCCGTAGTGGAGGACTCCGGAAATTCCGACCACCTGGGGTTCTTTAACGTGCACCTAAATCTAAGTACACGGGTGTTTTCGCATTTCGCCCCCATCGAAATGCGGCCGCCGTGGCCGGGATTCGATCCCGCGACCTTGTGCTCAGCAGCCTAACAAACGCACAATAACACTCACAACTATGGGTCTAATTGTCTCACGCACTTCTAAGCTTTTCCATACATTCACGCTTAAAAAGAAAGGAGCGAGAAAGGAGGAACTAGCCGTTTTCGTCGTTCAAGCCCGTGAGTTCCTCCTTCACACGCACGTCAAATGTCGCGCCCTCATGTGGCAATCAAAAGGGGAGGAACGTTTCTCCCTTACGTGCGTATCTTGCGTCACCGCCGCCGGTGACGCGAACATCGGCTACAATAACTTCTTTTCGGCGGAAAGTAATGCGAAGTAGCATAATCTGAGATCTAAAGCTTTCATGACAAACGACCACCAGTGTCAAACCTCTAGCTCGAACGGGAGTTACGATACGAAAATAGTTCAACTCAAGGCAGCGTCCGGCTGCTGACGCACAGCGAGACCAGCTCGTGCTCGGGCATCGCGGCCTAGACACCGCAGATATCAGCCAGCCTTTCTCGCTTTGATGCGTGAAATTACGATGAGGAGAAGGTTAAGCTATCTCAAATGTATGCATTTGTGGCCGCTTTGAAGCGCCATCCGCGATGGCTTCGAAGCGAAAGCAAAATACGTTTGCTCGCGCCGTCGGCACGTAGCTAGGCAGTGTGAGCGCATCACAGCCGCAAGCGACGCCGTCAACTCCACAGCTAGAACACAAACCCTGCCGCCCGAGCAAGGAGGCGCTCGAGCACACCATGCAACCAGATATACAGCTGTATATCCAGCGTCACTCGCGTGCCGGTTCGTCTGCGTCTCCACCCGCCAGCGGCGGCTGCTCCGTGATGCATCGTGTAGCGCGCACGACACTACAGAGACAGAAAGCACCGACCAACAATAGAAGATGTAGTTCCTAAAAGGCGGGGTACAAGCAAACGCGCAAACAAAAAGTATCCTGAAAATAAATTTGAGAAAAGCTTTTACAAATTGCTGACTTTCGCGTTGCAGTTTCGCACATACGGGTGTCGACATCTGTGAAGAAAAGAAGACACTCTCGAAGATAACATGTAGAGGGATAATTGACAATTGACACTACAAAATGCGAAAAGCCTAATGAAAGGCTGAAGGGTACGGAGCAAACAGATATGCCCAGACGTGAACGGGAGGCCAAGCTAATAGGACACACATGGGTACGGCAGCGTTGTGCACTGTGTCAAGTGCCAGGATTCTAAAAAGCTGCAGGGCACTGTCGAACTCGAACGTCGGTACGAAGCGAAACCACCCTCTTTCTAGCAGAAAGCACGCTTAGCACGGCGCAGCCACAGTTTTGCAGTAGAGGCGTTCGGAGAGAGACTGCATATTCCAAAGTCGGAGCTATTTTTCCCGGTCACTTGTCGCGACGGTTACGCTTCAGCCACTGTACTTGCGCTATGGTTATAGTAGTTGTAGCCTATAGTAGACTGTATCGCTACAATCTTCCTTACCACGACTCTTGTGGAGATGGATATAACACAACAGACACCAGCAGTTAGCTTTCTGATACCGTCAATGGTGAGCGGGGCCAGTCACGCCAACCGCGGTGAATAATCTTTGGTTCTCTCATGTAGCAGTATCCTGACACCACGGAGAGTAACTTGTATCATAGCCTCCTTGGATGCTATGCTAGTATTTACGTCCGCTCTCCTCCAATATCCTTACAAATTGCAGGCAGCTGCTCAGCGTGTAGCAGCACGTATTCGCTTTGCAGCGGAAGATTGTTTGCCATTTCTGTATGAAATTAAGCGAGAAAACGTTGAAGCGATCTCAACAGAATGCATTTTGTAGACGTCAGCGGTTTTCGAAGCGCCATCCGCTACGGCTCCGGAGTGAAAGGCTTAGATTGCCGTCGTCACCGTGTTGATAGTTGAAAGTCGCTAATCAAAATCATTTATTATAGTGCGGTTTTATATTAACAGGTCTGTGTGGATTTGCCGTGCCTATCAGGTGACTATACCCAAACAGGTATTCTATCGAAATTTATTGCTGGATTACGTATAACAGAGAGTCACTCACTGGCACTACAATGCAGGTTAAAACATCATGGCTATGTAAGAAGGTGCCAAGGCATATGAATGCAGGCCGCTCGAGCAGTGTTAGTGTATGTGCCGTGTGATGTCGGTGCTCTGCTCTGCGCATTATGTATGTATGTACTGCTCTGTTGTGCATAGTATGTCTGTGAAGGTGTGTGTTCCTCTCTCCTGCCGTTGCCGAACGAAAAATGCTAAGCGCGTTGTTTACATAAGCGTGTGTGTGTGCGACGGATTGACGTGTGGATATTCCTATGCTGACGTAAGTTCAACGCCGCGATTTTCTGGCCATACCATTCCTTCTCGCGCTTCGACAGTGGCTAGAGCGACGCTCCGCCCGCGTTGTTAACATGATCAGCCGGCCGTCAACGGTGGCTGATGAGCGTGGCAGTCGAGCGGAAGGCATCGCTACAATATCGTGTGGTACTTGCAACTGGGTGCCCTTGTATGCGCCACAGAAAGCTTAGCGAGATTTTTTTTTGTTTTTTTTGCAAATGCCAGTAACATACACTATGCTTATGACGCGTTCGTTGTTTTCCAGCTGCGAACTAGCAGAGTTCGTGGACTATAGTGGCATCCATTACTTCGCTTGCCTGGACTCGGCCATGTTGGTTTTGGAGAGGGAGGAACCGTTTCTCCCATGCATGAGGGAGGAAATTTGCTCCACTTAAAGACGAACTTAGGGGACATCGCCGTTTCCCCCTTAATGAAGCAAGGGTCACTCCTTTTTTTTCTTGGAGTGTTGCACACATTGCTCTTGACTTCTCCAACATTCCTTCAAAATTTAACAGCTCTATCTCCATTGGTTTCCTCCATAAATGTGCCTCGAGAATCGGAGCGAACGTGTTGCATGTTTGCCTGAAACAAGGCGTAATAACAGCATCGTTTCGCAGAAGAGGTACAGCTAGACACCGTCGACAAGGGAAGGCAGTATCGGCAACGTCAGTGTAACGTTTAATTATGAACAGCAGAAGAGAATAGTCAAATATGATATTAATATACGTTGCCGAGTTCACCAGAAACTTCTCACCAAAATAATTGTAAGTAAGCCTTATACTAATAGCAGAAAGAAGCGCAGCGAGTGCATAGATCCGATGGTGTGTTTGTCGGACACCATTGCCGGGCTCCTTATCCCTATAGACCTTTGCTGTCGGGACCACTGGACCGTGACAAAGATGCAGCAGTGAGCGATGGAACGACTCGCCTAAAGCAACACACGTTAAATGGCAAGCACATAGAAGGCTCGCCTATGGGGAGTAGCGCAACAACAACCGACACAAGGACAGGGCGCCCGGTGGAGCGGCACTGGCCGTTGCTGCTTTATTTTCTCTTGCTTGCTCGTCGCAGTTCTCGTCGCGTATCTGTCATGTAGCAAGGCTGCGTTTTTATGGACTTTGGTGGCACCTGGATAGGTCAGTTCCCGCTTACATGCGTTGACTGACGTGTGCCTTGGGCCTTTGCGAAGGCTACGGGCGTCGTTCGCGTTAGATTACTTCGACAGTGGCATGCAGAGCTAGTAGAGATAATGTTTCTGCGAGAGACTTTGTGTATGCGGCTTAAATAATGCAATAGGAACTCGCACCGAGGTCACGCCATGTTCCTCCCGTACATAACATGTATTCACTCGGCATGACAATTTAAGCTATAGCATATTTTATTCGATGCTGTGATATGGTATGCTACGCTCTGCTGCGATATGATTCAACACAATACGCTGTACCATGCAATTCTGTTGTTCCCTGTGCCATGCTGCGATGTATGGGAACAGAATTTTGTTATGTTACGGAAACTTATCTCCTTCATAAGTCTGTGAAATGTGGTGTTCCCGTAATTCTCCTTTCTTTTCGTCTTTATCCTATGCTTACAGCTTTACAGGAGGGTTATTTCAGACTAGTGTGAGTGCTGGTTGCACTCAGTGCTTTCGGCAGCTCTACAGAGTGCTTCTCGTTTCGTTTTTTTTTTCTGCCAAGCAGTCTCAGGAACTATCTGTACCGTGCTGTCTTCAAGCCGTTATCTTTGTGCTTCAGACATTTGACACCATTGACATTTTCAACGAAGCAGCACTGCGACATGAATAAAGTCCGTTAACTGGAAGGTCGCTTGCACTTAGCCACGCTCTTCGAACAGCTGTTTAGTTTCCTCTAAAACCTTGAAAAAGGTTTAAATGTTTATTGCCAAATGATGACCACGATAGTGACAGAAAGACATTCTTTGTAAATGTGCTTGTATGTGTGAGTCAACGGGATGTTGTCAAATATTGAAAAGCTTTCAATGCTTGGCTCCTCACGTTTTGTAGGAACATCTATTTCGGGTCCAATTACTGACATCGGTTTTGAGATAGGTTTCACAGATTAGCGGCATCAGTCTAATGGATCGAACATATAAAATTAATCTGAAGAAAACGAGTAACAGCGCTGAACAACGGGACGTGACTGAGACAGAAGACGAAGCGCTTCGTATGTCTCAGTCACGTCGCGTTGTTTAGCGCTGTTACTCGTTTTCTTCAGACATGTACCAACGAGCCCAAGTTACCACGTTATAAAATTAATATTCATGTTTAAATGAAATGTCTCATTATTCAAGCGGATCAGTCTTCGATACGGAACGACGCGAAGCATCGTCTTTCTTTTTCACGGGTGTCTTTCAAATAGACGGTACAACCAGATGTCAATAGAGCGGAGCACTTAATTTGTGTTTCATAATATCATTGCTTTTATTATAGCTTCTCCTTCACTCATTCGATACAAAAGGGTCACCTTGCGCGTTGTCACTGCCACTATATTTAATGTCAGGGTGTAACCTCTATTTCAAACTTTGAAAGTATCCTTATAAACAAAAAGTCGCAGTTTCGCCCGAAAGGCGAAGCAACGATTGTGATAGCTAATTAGTAGATAGCTATACGAAGTAAGAGTAGTAGTTTTATCGGCCGTGTAAAGTTAGAAACATTCGTTCACTAACTAAATTAACACTGATAGAATATGCAAGCGCGACTGAACGAGGACGCAGAAAGAAACAGACACACAGAGACAGCGCAGTGGTGTCAGCGCGCACAGGCAAACAGGCACACATCACACTCGATGACCACGGACACTCGCTGTCAAAACGCTGGCGTGAAGAAGTGCGGCAGCAGCAGTGAGCGAAGTGACCTTCGTGCTGTCTATCACTTCAACGCAAACTGAGCGGCGAGAACACAGCCCACGCAAAGCATCAGCCATCGGCCCACCTAGACTCTGCCCCAAAGCAGATCGCTTTCAAGGATAAAGCCCGCGTGACCGCGCTCGGCGGCCGATGTACAACCCCCCCTCCTCCCTCCCGGTTCCTTGCGGGCGACGGCAAACGGCGTGCTTCCTCCCCGTTTTCCTCCCATGCGCGCGCAAGATTGGGCTCCGATCGTCAACTCACCCTCGCACGCTTTCACTCGCACATACAGCACACGGCGCGTGGCGATGGTGTTATCGCCATTTGACTTTATCCGGAACATCGCGGTGACGACGACGGAAAAAATGCGCCTGTAGTGTCCATATAATTGATATCGAAATAAAATGACGGCGACTGATTTTGTAAGGCCCTGAATATTTCAGTCGCATGTGCCTATTTATTTTATCTGTGCTCCGTTGCTTATCAGACTCGCAGTAAATTTTATTTCGTGATGTTTTCTACTGTCAGTTAAATGTTACAGCTATAGAGAGATTTCTTTCTTTTTCAATCCGAGAGAGGAAGAAGACTAAAATGTGACCTTTGGTTTCTGCAAGGTTTTCCAAGTAGCCGTGGGCGTTGGTGAGCCCCAAGTTTCAGGCGTTGAATAAGAAATGAGAAAGTCTTCACACTGCGCTTGGGAATGAGTCTCTGCCCCTGGTGCATATACTACGTGCTATTTCTTTATTGTTCGGCGCACGCGGTTAGTGCTGTTGAGCAGCGAAATGGCATGGTGAGTGGTGCTCTTGAACAGCCAAAAACCAGATGCCATATATGGTTTCATAAGTTTATATGCTTTTTTTTCTTTCTTATATTTTTTAAGGCTGCCGCGTTTTTAATGGTATTGCAACAGTGATGTACATCAGATCTGCCTGAAACTCGATTGCTTTGTTTCCTACGCTGGTCTTTATAAACTGCAACAATATAAGAATATTGGTCGTACAAACTTGCTATTATAGAATCGGAAATAAATAAAAAAGCGCTACACAAGAAAAAAAAAACGTACAATAAAAATAAGGAGAAATAACCCGAACCATTCACCTGACCTTAAAGAGACACTCATCAATCTGTTCTGCTTCGGAAGTAGCGTCCTGAATTGAAGTGAATCGAATCAAATTGCGTAGTTTCACAACTCATAATAGGGCACGGTCAATGAGACGTTGTAGCGGGCGGCTACGAACTAATTTAACCACCTGAGGTTAATTGGCGCGTACGTAAATCTAAGTACAGGAGCATTTTTTTTCATTCTACCCTCATTGGAACGTGGCCACCGTGCCCGAGAATCGATCCCGCAACCTCTTATTCGGCAGCGGAACGCCGTGGCCTTTGAGCCATTGTGGCGGGAGATTGAGGAGCTACAAGCACAGGGTTAACACGGATATGAACTCTGTAACGTCATAACTGTGTTGTTGATTGCTGAAGAATGTGAACAGTAAGCGTTGGGTAAATTATTATAGCGTATGGACTCCGGCAGTCACACATTTAAGAACTACGTTTTTTGACAAAATACAAATTTTTCAGTATACTTTACTTCATGAATTATTTAGTTAAGTTTATAATTTATTTACAATACCTCAAATTCCCCTGCTGGATAGGTTTTACAAAGGGGTGTGCGAGCACACAAATTAACAGACACACAATACTACTGCAATATGCATTGAAATGAGTAAAAAAAAAACAACAAGGAAGAAAACAAGTAATACCTAAAAAAATTCGCACATACACAGGTTCCGAAATAGAAAAAACGCAAAAAAAGAAGAACACGAGAACTTATCAAATATAACAATCAACAAATATTGAACGGAATGTGTATAAAAAGTGACAGTAACAACTTTCTTCGTAAAACTCACATTTTACAGCCTCTTAGGAGACTTCCGAGCTAGGTTCGGGTTGTCGATGTTGACGTGCTGTCTTCAAAGATACTTTGTGACGTTATCTCTATCTTGAGTTGCACTGGAGCCAATGTTTGATGTAGGCGAAATGTCTGGCGAAATATGCGGTAAAGAAAACGCTTTGTGTGTGCCGAAATGTTTCTCGTACGAGATATTTCACGAAAGAAAAAGAAAACACACACACAGAGACTTTGTCAAAAATGGCGGAAAGAACGAGAGCAATAGCGATACTTCTGCAAATCAGGATGCAGACACCGCGCTGTCGAACTCTTTGGCGACGGTTAATACGTGACGAAATACGAACGTATACACCATGTTTACTGCAAAGCGAAGTACACGTTGAGAACGTTCATAACGAATGCACTTACAGAACTTTCATAGTTAGTCCTATGTTTCCTCCCCTCTTTTGCATACAGTAGAAAGCGCCTGTGTTCTAAAATGTCTAGGCGTTGTTGATATGGTGCAGCAGTGGAAGGAAGTGTACTGTCGCCTAAGTGAGGGGATGCTTTACTTTCCAGCGATATATATTCGGTTTCCCTATGGTACGTGTTGAACGGCAATCGTTCCGTTTGTGCTTACACTTTTCCGCCAGTGAACGGAGATGTGTGATTGACCTCCGTGGTACACGCAACATACAGGGATTCCAGTGTGACCGGAAAATTTAAGTGTCTGAGCAAAGCTTGCTCGAATTTCACGAATATTTTCGGCATCTGTAATGGTCGCATAGGAACTCAACGAGTGTAACGCACCTTGTTCACTTCGGCACTTTCGTAGTCTACGTAAAGCAGGCACACTTTGAAAGCATCTCACAAATATATATGCGCAGTCGGCGGAAACGTATAAGAAATGTATAAGGTAAATAAAAACATCCAGTGCCACTCCACTCTGTGAAGAGGGATGACCAGCGAACCTATGTATGTGGGCCCCTTAATGGCGAACTGCACCTCCGCCGTGGGTCGGCCCCACATTGGACTATCTTCGGGATCGGTGCACGTATGAGGAGAGCTTAACGCCTGATTCACCTCCGCCGCGGCTCGACCCGGTATTGCGCTATCTTCGGGATCGGCCCTCGTATGGGGAGTTTTGTGTCTACACATGGACACGGTCCTGGGGGAACTAGCCCTTAACATCTTTGCTGTAAAAATGGCTGGCTCTCCTGTAATCGAGAGTAGATGTAAGCATGAAATGGCAACGGGCAAAGTAGATTGGTTCGAGAAGATACTAGCCAGTCTTAAGACGGGTGTAGTGCATGTTCACAAGGGCACATCCCATCACACCAAACCGCACTACACCGCACTACACCACACCACACCACACCACACCACACCACACCACACCGCACCATGCCATACTGTGCACTGGTCTATATGGTCGCTGCCCAGCTAGAAGAAGAAAACCGCCTGAAGGCGGCACGACAGGCAGCGAAACATTACAGTGATACAGAGCACACTGCCCATCTAGAAGAAGAAAAGCACCTGAAGGAGGCGCCACAGAGTGTGGCGCCATCTCTTGAGGCGACGCAAAACCCGAGCCGCGAAACTCACTGACCACTGGCGTTCAAAAGAGCACAGGCAGCGCTTCCTCCACGCCAAAAGATGACAATGGAGTGTATGGTTCCCTGTATCTGCCTTTTGAACGTCGCTATTGAAAATGACAAATAAAACTTTAGAGTACTAGAAGTTACAGCTTGAGTGATATTGGGAACAAACATTCGGAAGAAGTCGGAAGCAATATTTTTTTGTAACTTGTTTGGGTAGCAAGTAGCGTCTGTAATATTGATTCGGTCCTGTACAAAGGGTTGGGGGCCAAAGACCGCATTTTCCCAAGTTTTGGCTGGTGGCCCGGATGATCTCACTTTTTTCTCGTAACATGCCCGGATGCCCACCTTTGAGTACCCGGATAACGGCTCTGCCTTTTGGCTCAAGGTCACATAAAGGTCGCCGACAACAGGAGCTAAATGCATTTCATGCTTAAAATTCCACGTAAAACTACCTTTTTTTTTCAATCTTCGTTCAGCGAGCGTTCGTGTTGACATGTTCTTGTTTAGGAGCTGTTCCTAGAAGGAAAAATGAAGGAGGCGGAGTGCCAAGCGGAGTAATGCTTGTTGCAACGTTCCCATCGATGTATCGGTCTTCAGGCATCTTGTATATTTCATAAGTGTCACTAACTTACTTGCTCTATAGAGCGAACAAGGGAATGCTAGTTTTTAAGCAAAAAATTGAATGGTGAGCGAGTGAAGCGGCCGGCCGTTTCAGTCTTTCTTGCAACTTTGCATCACGTGCAGTGGGCTTGACGCAAGAATGCAAGTCGCCTATAAGCAAAAAAATAAAAATAAAAATAACATTTGCTAATAAGCAATTTGCTCCACAGATTCGACGTAAAAGGAAATTGTAGGAAAACAACGCCAGAAGGCCGCGTTTATTTCGCACATCACACATTTTCCCGCGTTTCTTTTAAACCGACAGTATTTGGATGTTTGTAAGTCAGAAGCAAGAACTCGTAAGCATACTTGTCATATAGACATCGTTGCAAGCAACGTGGAACGAGATGCGGCATAGTGTTCCTCTTCCCCTCTACCAGGTCTCGAGTTGTCATTTAAATATATACTTCTGATCTACCGTAATTTAATCGGAACAGTGTCGAGCAGGCTGCCATGATACGCCAATTGTGGAGCTACGTAACGTGCCGGAACCATCTACACGGAAGGATCAGTCGCAGTAGACGCGAACAGCTGCGCCGCCGCCTTGTGGATTAGAACCCCGATGCCGTCTAGTCTCGCCGGCTGGGAGCCGGTGCTACTATTGTTAAATGTGCCTCATTTGACCCTCTGTTGAAGAGCTCGGCTTCAGAAAGCCTAGAACAATACAGCCCCTCGACTCAAGTGGTCACTATACATTTCGGTAGTCTTCCCTGACGACTCTCGCGCTAAAATTTCGCAACTAGGTATACTTGTGTCTCTTCAAGAGGAATTGGAGGGGAGATTTGTCTTTCGAGCAACTCCTGATCACAGGGAGAACTGAGGTGCGCTATTGAAGCGCAGTGTGTGTACATACGTTGAGAGGCGTCATCGTCGCATACTTGGCAGTGTCTTGAAAAAGTTACGAGAGACGCCCCATCTTAGAGTACCGGACTTTTCGACGGTTTTAGAGCGTGACGCCATTACTGGAGCCTCTTTGCACTGAAGAAGTGTACTGACCAAGACACCGCTTCATTGCGACTGTCTCAATTTCCGCACTTCAACAGGTATGAATTTTTCTGGCCTAAAACTAGTTTTATTCACCGCGCTCATGTCTTCCGAAGGAATTCCCGATAAATTTTAATCGGTACGTTCGCTCACTATGCGGTCGTGGTCACGTTACAGAAGTGGTGAGCCTGATAGTATGGGCAGGAAATTGCTCCGTCTGAATGAGCGCCCTCGTTTCGCGAAGACGTCTCACCGTGAGTTCATCGCATATTAGCATTTCCTGCAATTGAGGATGATGCGATCACGAACGAAGAACTCTGAGAAGCTTCCTAAAAGTAAAACGCCAAAGAATTTAAAGCTCTCGAAGCAGACAATTTATCATTATTCTCAGTCGCTTTGAAAAGTGCGTAGCTGCAAATCAAAAGCGTGCTCTCAGTGTGTTCCCTCTTTTCACTCATTTCATTGTTCAACCCCCTTCATCATTTGTAGAGACGCAAATTGGATAGAAGTGTGGTTTATTTCTGGCACTTTTCGCCACTTTTCTCACCCTGCATGGTCTGGAGCAATTTACCGATAGGTCCTTCCCGCGCTATAAAGAAGACGCCTTATGTAGCATAGAGCTTTAACATGCTAGTGTTTAGCAGCTAAGGTTTCCAGAAGGCCACAACATACACCAATTGAGGATTTTGCGTCTTAGTAGAGTTGACTGGATTAGTAGATAACGCAATGCCGTAGTTGTAGAACGGTGGTAGAACAAAAGTGGCATGCGATACAAAAGGCTTGGTTGTCAGTTTTCAAACCTGCCATGACGCAATCCCTAGTCTCTGATGGAGATGAGCAACGCGGAAACATGCCTACCTTATGTAATGCCCTCGTCGCTTGTAGCAGACTGTGTTGTTTACCATGGTTTTCTGGCAAAATATCAGAAGGTTACCAGCAGATGAAATTGTTCTTCATTCACTCTGAGAAGGGATATTACAGCAGCGTGCATATTACCGTCTTCCCGATTGCAGAAGCTGTTATGGAAAACCTAACCAGACACGAAACGGACCTTTATCCCTATAGAAAAGGGATTCCTGCTGAATCAAACTGAACGTCGCAAAATAAAGGAACAAAAAAAAATATTCCGCTAGAACGCGAACAGAAACGAAAACGACAAAAGAAAACGATATCCACAAGGACCAAAGCTTCCCAGTCATGCCTAGTGGTTTCGTCATCGTTTCTCAGCAGGAAGGTCATTAGAGGCGTCACCCTGCCTTTCTTTTGAGGCAGAAACGTGGCTTGCATGATTCCGGCAGATGGTCATTAGTGCCTTGCCGTGGAACCCTATGGGAAAGTAAAAGGTTGCGCCCAATCTTCGGTGTCGGCCCAATTAGTTCCCCTCGCAATAGATAGTACGCTATTGTGAGGCGTTAGAAGAAAAGCAGGCGTGGTCAAGGTAGGATGTGCGCGACGCAGAATGGCACACAACACGCCGCTCATCTAATCAAAAAGAGAAGCTTGCATTGAGGCTTACGCAGCCTGCTGGACGCCGTGACGCCGAATGATACAGCTGGCGGCCGGAACGCTCTGCTTGCCCTCCCCCTTCCTGTTATAAGAGCTCCTCTAGTAGACGGCGTTCTGGTAGAAGGAAGGCCGTCGCAACTTCCTCTTTTCTTTCTTCCAGGATGATCGTAGAGAAGATGCAATGGTGAAAGCATGCTTGGCATAAACCGTATTTACGAACGTTCTTGCCGTCCAACCCTTTTTTTTGTGTGCATGTTAAAGCAGACCAGCAGCGATAGTTCGTGTTGCGCTGCTAAGCAATAGGTCGTGGTAGTGATACGCGGCCGCGTCGGCCGCATTTAGATGCGGGTGAAAGGCAAGAACGATCGTGTACCGTGCATTGGGCACATGTCAAAGAACCCCAGTAGGTCAGCATTATTTCCGGACTCCCTTACTACGGTGTGCCTAATAATCATAGCGTGGCCTTGGCACGTAAATTCCCAGATCGTATATATTTTCTTTAATTAAGCAGCACATGTGCCTGCACAATTAAATAGTTCGGATAACGGGAAAGCGGGGCTGTCGTGTCTACGATAAGACAAAAAGACTGTATAGGTTGCACGAGGGACACCCAAGAACACTCGTAGGTTCCTTACTCGTAATCTATGGAGTCGCTCCTCTGAGGTACGGGAAACGCCGAGTTGAATAAGGTTCGAACAGGATATATTTTGTCTTACGAGATCCCTTTTATGCCTGCGAGTATGCGAAGTATATTTACCGTAATATTTGCTTGGTCCTCAGCTGATTTTATAAGGAGACCCCGCGATAATTCTTTGACTATTGTTATAAGCAGACCCCACGATAATTGTTTAACTATTGTTACGTCGAGAAACCAAATTTTTTACAGCGTTTAGGTGTGTTTCTTCTGCGATACGAAGAAGCCCTTTAAACTTTCGCGCGTGAAATTCAGTACTGTAGTTTTTTTTATTTTTTGCAAGGGACAATGACATGTCCATTTCCTTCAAGAGTTAATGTAATTTATTTATTTATTTCATTATCTATTTATTTGTTTATTTTTATTTATTTAAGTACCTTCAGGGCTCGGGAGGGCATTACAGAATCTAAGCCTTCAAGTACACTCTTCTGTAGGTCACTTAGAGCGAGTCAGAAGCCCAAGACATCAGCGTAAGGAAAACACTGTAACCGTGATACTAATCGTCGAGGTATACCTGCCATATCACGCATTTAAAAAGGAAAAGGCCTAAGGCACTACTCTATACGGTACACCATGCATGACCTTACGCTCTGCAGAATTTCCTTCCGCAGTCTGCATGAATTCTTTTCTGTCACTTAAATAACTCGCGAAACATCACAGTGACCTTCCGCGCCATACCAATCTTCAATAGGACAAGCAGGATACGATTGTCGTTGTCCATGCCAAATGCTCGCCTCATCTCTAAAAGACTGCTATGACTATATATTTCCGCTTCCAGTTCGCGTTCTACTCGCGTCCCAATGTGTAGGGTATCATCTATTGTACAGCGTTGCTTGCGAAAACCTGTCATCGATTGAGGCCGGATCCCTGTTCCACCCCACTACCAATGAAGCCGTAGTGCCTACCACTACTTTACGCATGCGCAGCTTGTCAGGCTAATGGGGCGGAACGAGTCTATACATAAGGGGGTGACTTTTCCGGCATTATTATTTATTTATTTGTTATACGTCAGTGGCCTCGACGTGAGGCATTACATGAAGCTGACAGGCAGTAAATATGGGAACTACTCGAGCACCACACCTTCCACGAGCTGGGCGCAACTTCACTCAGCCATGAGTCGTTATTATATACTGACAAAAGTGTTCTGCTGTCCCCCTGTCTAGGAGTCAGCAGAATACTGTATATGGCATAGAGTGTGGTCCTGCAGTGGTTCATTCGGGACACGTTGCAAGTACGCATTTAACTTGCCGAATGAGAAAACGCTATAAAGTTGGTGATGTTGTGCATAAAAGCAGGTACCCACTTTCAATTGCACCAATGACACCCACTTTTCATGTTGAGAAAAAGAAAATCAACGTTATACCAGAAGAAGTTATAAACGGAAAAAATAAATGATCAATTTACTGTTTCAGGAGAATGTCGAGCAAGTGCAGCAGCGTGAAATGGTTTTGATTGATTTATGAAGCGTGTTTTCTTCTTGCATTACTAACTTTTTCTGGACGTGTGTTGACACTGCATATAGTGACATTGCAAAAGACGCTCAAGAGGAGCAATTACAGCCTCGATAACCAGACCAAACGCGCCTGTAGCTGTAATGAGGGCCATGACCAATGGCGTATACCGGCATGTTCTTTTCAGCTGTATAGCGATGGCCTCATCTTTACGTTGACGGTGTCTAAATTATTTTGCTATATACCTTCAATACGGCAATCGAAACGCATTTAAGTAAAAATATAAAAAAAAATAAGTTATGAAGTTTTACGTGCCGAAACCATGATCTGATTATGAGGCCCGCCGTAGTGGGGGACTTCGGATTAAATTTCGTTACCTGTGGTTCTTCAACGTGCGTCCAGTGCACGGTACTATAGCGTTTTTGGATTCCGCATGCATCAGGCATGGGGCCGCTGTGGCCAGAATTGAACCCGCAACCTCGTGCTGAGCAGAACAACGCCGTAGCCACTGAACGACTGCTGCGAGTGAAATAAAAATTGGCAGTTTGTTTTGCCCGAAGAGCGAAGCCCCGACTGCGATAGCAAGGTTCAGCATTGCGCTTGAAATTCTCCGACAGTGTTCTAACTGTATGCGAGTCCGACTGTCGCAGACGCGACATGCGCAGGCACGCCAAATTTCGGGCGCCCTTAAAGGCTTAATCTACCGTATAGAGCCTGTAATGGCATTTCACAGGCGCCACTACGCTGCCTGTAAAGAGCCGCACCGGCAAAATTACATCACTTGCAGCTTTGAGCACTCATACCGTTCTGCACCTTCAATATTTAATAGGCTGATAAGACTTAAGATAAACGGCATGCGCTATGAATGTTATGCTTCAATATATTTGTTTGTGGGCTGCCATTCTCAAAATTCTGAGCAATAACTTAGTCAAAAATGTAAAAACCTGGCATGAGCAACTTTAGTGATTGAATAGTGTAGCAATACAACCCGCACATACGGCATCGATAAGCATATAGCACACATATGCTTAAGTATATGCGAAGCTCCGCGGCGGCGACGCCGCCGACGACGACGACCGCGAAGCTTCGCTTGGTGTGTTCGTATAGTTGTTATCGCAATAAAAGTTCGAAAGTGGAAGAAATGCCTGCTAACTGTCGCCTTATTCTACCGTTTGGTACTTTTGTCCGAAGGAAGAATGAGCATGACTTAAACAGAAACGAAGGACCATACCTTAGAAAGACTTGCGAAAGCACGGGACTGCAATCCCCAGTTGGGTAGCACGCCCCCTCCTTCCCCTCACCCCCATCCCGAGTCTTTTGTTTTCAATACCAAGTAATCGGATCGTTTGTGGCTTCTATTGACAGAAACAGCAGCCCATTAAAAACGTCGAGGTAAAACAGGTTTGCGCAATGGCTCGCCATATTTCGTTATATTGCTTGACCTGTCGTGTCTACTGCGCTCTCCGAAAAAGTGGCGACCGCAAAGGTCTTAGACATCTAGGCTAGTGCAGACTGGAAAACAATTTTTGCATTCGGCCTACTTTCTGCTGGGGAGCACTCACGAACAGTACACTAAGCGTCTACGAATGCGCTCAATCGCTGCTTCGCCCGATAGCGCCGATGCAGCCAGTAACGATGTCTCTATGCACGACGCCGCATAAGGCCAGCGGACGCCCTGAGAGCAGCGTGCACTTTGCGAACAGCAGCAAAGCGATGGCCTATTCCACCGTCGCGAGGTTTTCACTGACGCCCCGCATCCCTTCTGCGTTTCCTGACCATATTTTTCTTTTCCTTAGTCGGGGAGTAGAAAGAAGTGTCAGCGCAGCGAAGCTGCCTCAGCGCGCTTTACGGTTCAAGCTCCTGCTTCGCTGAAGGTTCGGTAGCTGAGAAAAGCGGCATTCCTACGGCGCTGTAACTGCCCCGCCGAAAGTGGCGCGTGGAATGGCCTCATCGCGGGTTTTCGTTCGCTCATATGAAAGGACGCTGAATGTGCCGCGACCGCTGGCCGGCGGCCGCGCGCCTCTCGCACCGAGCGCGCGGAAGAATCCGTCGCCACGGGCGAGCGCTTTCGTGCGCGCCGACGGAGGACGGCGATGGATCTTCAATCTCGTATTCGCCGGCCTCAGCGGAACCCCCCAATCTGTTACCGGCTGCCACCGGCGATGCCGCCGACGCACCTCCACGGCATTAATCATGTCCAGGTACGAACAGTCGTTCGGGAAGGGGAGGAGAAAGGTGACCTGCAGCCATCGGCAAACAGAGACGCGAGAAAAGAGCTCCCCCTCCTCCGCGCGTGCAACCCGTTCGCGGGTGACGTTGGCCAGCCGGGGGGCCAAGTGGCCGGCTCTTCGGCCCGACAGCAGTGCCCAAGTGCTCCCTTTTGTGCCCGGGCACTCGAAGAAGCCCCTGGCTTTTCCGGCGCCGTCGATAGGCCAGTCGGGCAAGCGCCGCGCACTAGTGGACGCAGTAAGGAGCATAGTCGTATTGCCGCCAACCTACTCGCGCCTGCCTTCCCGACCTCCCTTTACCGTTCTCACCGCCCTGATCCTGGTTTTCTCACCCGGCCGCCGCTGTCTGCCGCTTCTATCCTTGCTTGCTTTGCTGTTAGGCTGCTCCAGATCCCCACTCCCTGCCTGCGCCAGTAGTAGATCGGCGCGCATTCCCTGCCGGCCAACTCATTGATCATCGACGCGGTGCGGCCGTTTTGTGTGCCATTTGCAGGCCTTTGGGGAAAGCCATTCGTCGTTCTTCTGAATGAGTGGCCGTAATATGGCGCCCAGCAATTGCTGGGAGGATTGAGTGGTGTTTGTTTTCTTACGCGAGGCCCGCCGTGAAGCCATGAAGTGTGCGCCGCCTTTTGTGCTATGCAGGCGCGCATTGTTAAGTCGTGCTCGCGCGTGTTCGCATTCGTCTTCGAAGGCATGTGTGCCGGTATAGCTATTTCTTCTTCGTCGGAGGTGCTATGCTTGGCACCTATCGATTTGAGATTGCAGCTCGGCTTGGCTGCCGACTCTTTCCGCGATCTCTGCCTACTGCGCAATGTGTATGTTGTGCGTCCATGGGGAGGGGCGTGCTTTCAAGCGTTCAGACGCTTTACAAGTCCGATGTCTCTATCCTTCGAATTTTCTTTTTATATTCACTTTCAACTATTCCGAAACAGCTGGTCGCAGAATATAGAACGACGTTCCAATGCACAGTTCCGAATGAGCCCCGCAACAACAGCTAAGAACGTAATCGCACGTGTCTGGTATTAAGAGGAATCGCCTTACGGACTCGTTAGAGTAAAACAATATTTAATGCGTCTTGCGTGTGCGTTTCCATGGATGAAATGTTGCTCCTGTAACACCTTCACTATCCTCTCTCTCTCTTGTCGCACTTGCTGTGCTTAAAGTTGTGGCGGTGTCCAGGTGTGCCCGAGATGCTTCTCTTAGATATATATATTCGATGCAAAGGTATATTATTTGCTGCGAGCAAAGGGCGCAGCCACAAAATAAGTGATGAAAGGCGTGTGCTACGTTGGCCTAGTTGGCGTTGCATGGCTTCCGAAGTGTGACAGCAGAGCGACATGATGACTGAATAGGAAGGTGCCCACAGTCCCACATATGCGTAAAACCCTCATCGTCATATGCTTAAACAATGATAGCTAACGAGGGAGGAAATAAATGAGGCCAATTTATTACTATTTCTTGGTTTCAAAACATATACACAATATGTGGTAAGGAGGAGGCTAGCAGCTGCCACCAGCGGGGGCACAGCGCCTGCCTACTCTTCAGGCAGGAAGGTACAGCAAATAAGCAATGGAAGATACGAAGAAGAGAAGGAAGGAGAAGGTTAAGAATAAGATGAGAGATCGTCTTGCTGCGCTGTCGCACTTTAGAAGTGACAGAATTTCAGTGTTTTCTTTAGCGGGCACAAATTCTTGGTAATGTTGTGGTGCGGCTTGCAATTGCAAGAAATCAAGAAATCTTGCGAATTGCAAGAAATCAAAACTTGATCTGCCCTAGATTCCTTACGCTTTCAATCTGCGGTGCACCGTTTAAGAAATAGATCTCTTTTTTACTCAACGCAATTGAAGACGTCGCCGCTATCTATTCTGTTATCAACTTGCGGCTGTAGTGACGACATCTAAGTGTTTTTTTTTTTTTATCGGGCTTCACTGAAGCTGTCGGCAAATTGTGACCTAATTTGAGCAAGCTGTACGATTACTGCCAGCCAACCAGCGTGCCTTCCTGCAACATAGTCGCGTGGACAGCAATGGTTGCAAAGTAGAGGGAATGAGATTGACCCCAGGAGCCCAGTCAGACGAAGAGCCGACAAAGTGCACGGAGCAAGATATTCTTGGTAATGTTGTGCTGCAACTTCATGGCTGGGAAGGCGGCCAGCAGGCTTCGCTGACTATGTGCATGCCGGAGGCATAAGGGAGTGATTATATCGTTAAGCCTGGGCGCGCAAGTCTTAGTTACGCATGTCTCTGCGGGAATTTTTTTTCGCTGAGAAATATATTTTTCTTAAGCGCTTTATACCTGGGTTGTGGTGCCGTTGAGTCTCTACTCAGATCCCTTGAACTGTGCTGCCATAAAAATATATGGGTACGGTCGGAAAATGCCTTAAACTGATATCTCGAAAACATTTATTGCTTTTGCCTTTACTCTCAACTACGAGACAGCTTGTAAATTTTGTTGTCGACATTGCTATTGACTTGATTCCAGCTAATATTACTGGTTGCCTATGTCTTTAACTTCTAAAGACACTTAAAATAACTGTTCTCTGAGGGAGTTAGCAACTGCATTACAAATCTGTCAATACTTAACAGGTTTGAAATATTAGCTTGGTAAAACACATTTTTGTTCCGTTTCTATTTCTCTTTAAGCTATTCTTTTGTGTAATTTTACAACTGAAGCCCGGTTGCAGTTAATCGCACTGGAGCGAGCAAGCGAGAGAGAGAGGGAGAGAGAGAGAGAGAGAGAGAGGAAAGGGGAAAGCAGGGAGGTTAACCAGAGGGGAAGATCTGGTTTGCTACCCTACGCTGGGGAAAGAGGGGAGGGGGAGGTAAAGTGACAACAAAGTAGATATAAAGAAAGAAAGGCCACGATGACAGGAATCAATTCCCAGGGTGTTTTGCATCACTTATGGGGTATCTTATGTATACGTACAAATCATGCATATATTTGCTGTATTCCCTTTATTGCGTAATGTGTTACCATTCTTCACTGAAATAAAATATTCTCCTGCATATTATTGACATTTTTCGCGTCAAATATGTATGTGAGCTACAGGTTGACACTTATCTTGGCTAGACAGTATGTATGGACGATGCAGTGTAATTTTGCCGCAACAGCAGCTAAGAGCATGAAACTGGATTTACTGTGCCTGTCCGTCCCTCCATCGATTCCGTTGCGCCGCCATCGTCATGCTGCCGCTGTATACTTGTCGTTGTTGTCTTGCCGTCGTTGTCACGGTTGTCGTCTTTGCATGCAGCTGCATATTCTTGCTCGCAATTTCAAAGAGTTTGGCCCAAGGTTGTGGGGGAGGCACGACAGTCGTGGTCACTGCTATCGTAGTGAATAAATGACTTCAGAGCTGTAGGAACTTCTGAAGCAAAACAAATTTTTAGCCTTACTGGAGCCTTCGGTATAATGTTCCGGCTCTCACAGAAAACACAAACACACACACACACACATGCGAGCTTTTTACACGAGATACATAAAGTAGGAACAATATATTTGCAATGTTGGCACCCTCAACTTTCCGTTAGATTTCTTTTGTTATGAGTCCCCTAAACTTGGCTTCCCACGGCACAAAGTCGTGGACTTATTTGCAAACGATGGTGACTGGGTGGTGTCATTAACTAGTAAGTGCTTGGATGTCGTCCCTCTATCCTAACCGGTCATTCTGAGGCGTTTACGTTTTCGCCTTGTTAGTGTTTTTAGCGGGCAGTGCACGTGGGATCTGATGCAGGCACAGGGCGCCGTGAAGCAAACTCCTCGCCACGCCGACAGAACTGGAGCATACGGCTTCGAGAGGGGGCTCCCGTACGAGTTCACAACAGTCGAGGAAGCTCAGGAAGCTCTCGTAGGGAAAGTCTATTGAACTGAAGATGATGCATGCGCTCCACTCCATTCACATAGTATTTTTGTGGAGTTTCACGGCGCTATAAAGTTCAGGCGCTACCTTTAATTCATTTCTGGCTTCTTTCTTTCATATAGAAATGTGATTTCTTCTCATATTCCAGACGGCGTATATGGCGCACAGAGCAGTGTCTACTTTGCGTGGTTTCAGCCTGAAGCAGCCATTTAACTCCTTTTATGCTTAATCGAAAGATTTACTGTAGTAAAAGAGCCATGCTGCACGTTGAAATGCTATATCAGGTAGTTTGGAAAAGGCTTTTCGGTCTTTGCACTAAACAGACACAACCGGGTAACATATGATAGTATCACGTAGTAGTGACGTTAAAGAACACAGTAGCAGGACTGTGAAAGACAAAACTAGCTTTTATTGGGCGAACCTGTGCCCACAAAACAGGCTACACTTAAAGCGCAACGATAGCGGCGAACACAGTCGGCGATCGTCGAAAATCTGATCAGCGGGTCAAGCGCGTCGGCTTTTATACAGCAGTCATCGAATGTTCCAGTCTAATCGTTCGGACCCGCGTGCCTTCCACAAAGTTCTACACCATTCGCGTCACGCGATGAAATCAGATAATACAAGGTTCGGCGACAACAGACAGCGGATAGAAGCATCGATAACTTTCCAGAAACTTCGGATACATGCAGGCGCGTCCCGCGCTGTGCGATAACTTTTGTTCGGCGGCGAAACGTGGTCGCCCGATAAAGATAAGTACACGTGTCAATACCCCCCTCTTAAAAAGCATCGACCCGATGCTACACACAAACGAAAACACCCGTAGCAAAGAAAACAACAAAAATAAGGAATTTCGTCAGCGTCCGTAAAAGGGTTTAAGGCGCACCACGTGGACCACTTCAGATCGTGTGCGGCGCCGCTGTGAATGCGAAATGCCGTCTGGCACGACCTCATAGTCCAGAGCGCCAATACGTCGGATGACTTTGTAGGGTCCGAAATAGCGTCGGAGTAGTTTCTCACTGACTCCTCGTCGGCGTATCGGGGTCCATACCCAAACACGGTCGCCGGGCTGGTACTCGACGAAGCGTCGTCGGAGGTTGTAGTGTCGGCTGTCGGGCCTCTGCTGGTTCTTGATCCGCAGGCGGGCGAGCTGTCGGGCTTCTTCGGCGCGTTGGAGATAGGTAGCGACGTCAAGGTTCTCCTCGTCAGTGGCGTGCGGCAGCATGGCGTCGAGCGTCGTCGTCGGGTTCCTGCCGTAGACCAGCTTGAACGGCGTGATCTGTGTTGTTTCTTGCACCGCCGTGTTGTAAGCGAATGTTACGTACGGCAGGACGGCATCCCAGGTCTTGTGTTCGACGTCGACGTACATGGCTAGCATGTCGGCGAGGGTCTTATTCAGCCGCTCCGTAAGACCATTCGTCTGCGGATGGTAGGCCGTTTTCCTCCTGTGCCTTGTCTGACTGTATTTCAGTATGGCTTGGGTGAGCTCCGCTGTAAAGGCCGTTCCTCTGTCGGTGATGAGGACTTCTGGGGCGCCATGTCGCAGCAGGATGTTTTCGACAAAGAATTTCGCCACCGCAACCCGTCTTCCTCGCGTAGGTGCGCTGGGCGACGGGTGGGCGTGCTGGCGGCGGCGGCGGCGGACGACGGAATTGCGGCGTCACAGGGCCCTGGCGCGGTCGCGGAGGGGGGCCTTGACGGCGTGCGACGGCGGCGTAGGTCAGCGCTTCCGGCTGGGGCTGTGGTGGTTCTAGTTGCACCTCAGGAACTCCAAGCGATCGGTGCACCTCTTCTTTCACGATGTCGGCGATCGAGGCCATTTGAGGCTGCGACGAAGGCAAGACCTTGCGCAGTTCTTCGCGCACTATGGCCCTGATGGTCTCGCGCAGATCGTCCGTGGCCAGTGATTGAATTCCTGCGTAGTGGGTAGAGCTTGTACGGCGGTCGAATTGCCGGTTCCGCATTTCGAGTGTCTTCTCGATGCTGGTGGCCTCGCGAAGGAACTCTTCTACGGTCTTCGGTGGGCTTCGTATCATTGCGCCGAAAAGTTCTTCCTTCACACCACGCATAAGAAGGCGGACTTTTTTCTCCTCGGGCATATCCGGGTCGGCATGGCGGAACAGACGGTTCAGTTCTTCCGTGAAGATGGCAACGTTCTCGTTAGGTAGCTGCACTCGGGCGTCCAGCATGGCTTCGGCCCTTTCCTTGCGCACGACGCTCGTAAAGGTGCGCAGGAAGCCGGTACGGAAGAGGTCCCATGTCGTCAAGGTCGACTCCCGGTTCTCAAACCACGTTCTGGCGGCATCTTCTAAGGCAAAGTATACATGCCGCAGCTTGTCGTCGGAGTCCCAGTTGTTAAAAGTCGCGATTCGTTCGTAGGTCTCCAGCCAGGATCCTGGGTCTTCAGTCGCTGCTCCATGGAAGGTCGGTGGGTCCCGAGGTTGTTGTAGGATAACGGGGCACGCTGGGGCAATCATTGGGGTTGTTTTGACCACGATCTTCTTTGTAGACTCAGGTAGAAGTCCGTGCTCTGGGGGCCGTCCTTGCAGTCTGCGTCTAGCACGCTGGTCTTGGGCGATGTTAGTTTTGTCCTCGGGCTTCGGGCTTGGATCGAGGCTTTGCGGGGGCGTTCGGTACATGAACGCACTAGCACCTCCACCAGATGTCACGTAGTAGTGACGTTAAAGAACACAGTAGCAGGACTGTGAAAGACAAAACTAGCTTTTATTGGGCGAACCTGTGCCCACAAAACAGGCTACACTTAAAGCGCAACGATAGCGGCGAACACAGTCGGCGATCGTCGAAAATCTGATCAGCGGGTCAAGCGCGTCGGCTTTTATACAGCAGTCATCGAATGTTCCAGTCTAATCGTTCGGACCCGCGTGCCTTCCACAAAGTTCTACACCATTCGCGTCACGCGATGAAATCAGATAATACAAGGTTCGGCGACAACAGACAGCGGATAGAAGCATCGATAACTTTCCAGAAACTTCGGATACATGCAGGCGCGTCCCGCGCTGTGCGATAACATTTGTTCGGCGGCGAAACGTGGTCGCCCGATAAAGATAAGTACAGTCGCGGTCAAAAATACGCGGCCCACGGCTCCAGTCGGCGGAGCGGCCGCGAGCCGCACCGCGGCGCTCGCGTCGGCGCTGCGAGAGTTTGCGCTCTGACGACAGGTATCTCCCTACGTATCGTCCGTATCCGTTACGTATCCGCCCGTTACGTATCGTCCGTTACGTATCCGCCCGAGAGCGAGGGAGATACCTGTCGTCAGAGCGCAAACTCTCGCAGCGCCGACGCGAGCGCCGCGGTGCGGCTCGCGGCCGCTCCGCCGACTGGAGCCGTGGGCCGCGTATTTTTGACCGCGACTGTACATGTGTCAATAGCCTAAAATGGTAGCGAAAAAAATTCTCTCCTTTCTGGTTTTATTAGATATACCTGGGGCTTTATAACATAAAACTATTCCAATATGTTTTTATTCCAATCTCCTGACGTCAAATTTCCGTAACCGCCGACGCAAGCATCGGGCGGTGACACGCAGTGTTGCCTCAACAGCCCAATCAAACGCTCTCTTAGTTTATAGGAGGTCAGTTTACTTTGGTTTTAAAACGAGTAACATTGCCTACATTGAGCGGTTTTTCGTTTGTAATTTGGTGCCAGGGCCGCTATAACGTAAAACTATTCCAAACTTTTCTATTACAATTCTGCAATCAGCCCACAGCGATTGGTCAAAAACGTTTGGTCAAAAACGATTGGTCAAAATCGCGGAAGGATGATTGCAGAATTGGAATAGAAAAGTTTGGAATAACTTTACCTTATAGCGTCCCTGCTTCGAAACAACGGCACGTGTGTTGTATGGATTCTTCGGTTGCACGCCATGTAGAGCGCGGCTAAGCATAACGCCTCCATACATCCCGGAAATTGGTGGGGATGGTCACGTGATGTAAAGAATTTCTGATGCACGCATCACTCAGGCTTGTGCAGTGGTCTCGAGTCTCATCGTCACAGCCTCGTCTTCATCTATTCCTCCTCTACACTGCGCTTATTCGCATTTTACACTGGATGAACGTGGTCCTCTGCTGTTTGTTCTTTCGGAACACGGAGAGACCGTTGTGCACAGCTTTCTGCGAGGCTGTCACTGCGCAACTTCTAACCACTGCACAGGGGCACCTGATCCGCGCGTCAGCAATTTGTGACACCGCATGAACCGATTTCCTCCGACTTCCGTGATTGCCTATAGTCTTGCCTCCGAAAAGTTTGCACAGACGCCAGATCTCAGAGTCTGCATTGCGCACGTAAGAAATCGTGCACAAACTGCGCGATACCTCAGTGGGTCATGCGTTGTTCTCCCTGATTCACGTTCTCGCTGTAGTGGCTGTGTTGTTAGTGTTCCTAGCGAGCAATGCACGTGGCATTTAATCCAAGGTTGATCCATAGAGGCCCTGGTTGAAAGTATGTGTTTTATTAGCCAGTTCCGTCAGCTGTACGTGACTGCAACACCGTTGGTGCGTTCCGCTCTCTCACCAGTGCCCTTTCTAGCAGGCCGTTCCCGATGGCTCTGCGTGGATTCAGCATCCAATACTGGGGCCCCATAACGTAAAACGATTCCAATATGTTTTCATTCCAATCACCTTGCGTCAAATTTGCGTAACCGCCGACTCAAGCATCGGGTGGTCACCCGCAGGGTTGTGTGAACAGACCAAACGCTCTCCTCGTTCATAGGAGGTCACTTTTGTTTGCTTGAAAAACGAATAACATTGCCTAGACTGAGCTGCTTGTCTTGTATACTTGGCTGACAAGAGCCGAGGAGCATGCTCAAGTGGAGAGGGATTCGATGGGACCGAGCCACTGCACTGAATATCGATAACTGGATGAAGAGGGTGGTGCCGGCGTCTGCGATTGGTCCGCTTTCTCTTACTTAGCTGGCGGTGGCTGGCCGAAAATAGCGGCGGTATGCAACGGATGCTCAAAAATGACGCTAAAACGGATGTTCAGCAAAAGAGTTGGCAGAACGAGGACGTAAACGTGCCGAAAGTGCTCCAAAACGTTACACGGCCACGCAAAAAGTTTTATACTCAAATAAACCCATGCTATCCTGCAGGTGCGAGTAGCCAGTGCCTGAGTGATTGGCGGCCGCCATTTTTTATTCCTTTCGAATCATAAATAAGTATTTTTCTTTTGTTCGGTCAAATCATGCATAATCAGTGTGTACACGTCATGTAAAAGGGGGAGATATCGCAGATTTCGTGACGTCGCGTGACAGACAGGTAAAGTGGGGTGGTCCAAAAAGACTTTTTGACCAATCGCGGAAAGCTGATTGCAGGATTGGAATAGAAAGGTTTGTAATAGTTATACGTTTTATAGCGCCCCTGCTTTTGGCCAAGAACAGCTTCAAATATGCGGAGCGCTATTCGCGTCGAGACCATTTGGTTTCACGGAGCTGTAGCCTTGACGGCTGTGTGTGGACTTCGTCGGCAACATAGGACACGGGGTGTGCAGAAACCAGCGTCTTATTCGCCTGCCCCATGAAGAGCTGCCGGAAAGTGTACATAACGAATGCTTGACTGATTGGATTTCCGCCCCCTTTTATCTTTTTGTTTTGCATGAACACTTGACGCGGATTGTTCGTTCGTCATCGCTGTACGACCTTGTTGCAGCTGACAAGATGGAAAACTTTCAATCTCGGCGAGCCTTTCAGTCTCCGCGCGTCGTGTCTCGCATTAACGCTGCTGTTGTCAGTGTTCCTAGTCGGCATGTCAGCGTCATCTGCCTGTGGCGCCATGCAATGAGTGGTCCGCATTAACGGACGTTACATGCTTCGCATCGTTTTTTCCCCTGCTCTTTTTAATGGTCATGCTTTTACTCTTGGATTTCTTCGATGTTTGCATTTCAAATGCGGCCAATATGTGTTTCCTTCGAAAGAATGTGGTGTGTGACCTTGTGTCACACATTCACGCACGCACGCACGCACACACGCACGCACGCACGCACGCACGCACACGCACACACACGCACAGACGCACGCACGCGCGCACATAGGCAAGAACACGCTTGACTGATCTATCATAAAGATCATACGGTATACGATTTATTTCCATCGAGCACTACGTGTGCAACAGCACGCGCCAAGCTAACGCCTGAAACCCAGTAATTAAAATAACAATAAGAAACACTAATGAAAAGAACTGCGTTTAAAATGTGTCGCATGCATTTTAAGACACTTCTTCTTAGACCTGCGCTCGAGAAGGTTTTGACAGGTGCCAAATGTGATATAGAAAAGAGTTGCAAGAGAGGAAGGAGTCTGTGTGTTTCCTGCGAAATCAGTGTGTCGTAATGTAGCGATGGTTCGCTTCTCTCATTGTCTTTAAAAGTGTAACAATTTGCCTCCGACAAACTTGTGAACTGGCTCCCTGAATTCCAAGCAGAGATCACATTAAACAGTCGGTGTTGTTACCGCACTTTAAGTACTTGTTAGCGTTCAGGCGTCAAATCCATATATTTCATAGATTGCAGTTGTTGCTCCGGCGCTCCTGTCATTGTAAAGACACGCTAAGAGAGAAGGACTAGCTGGCATCGCTCATGATGCCAACCTCTTGCAATGTACATACACATTTAATAAGAAATAAATGGATTTTTTTAATTTTGATGTAACATATGAACAATCGCTAAATTAAGCACGTGCATATGCGTCAATTTACTTTTTTGTAGCGATATCCACATGGCGTGCGATGTATTGACTGAATGAATGAATGTTGTAGTAAGGATTTCTGATTGGCTTCTGCAAAATAAAAGCATATCGGAGATGGGGGGGTCAAGCAACATACAAACTCAAAACTAAGAACATTGAGATAGTTAGAAAAGCAAAGTCCAGCAGACGTGGGAGGTACTGAAAGGGAAATACCCTGGTAAACCGCCGTTTAGATCTTTCCGGAGATTCCAGTTTTATCTGCGCTATGATGTAGTTGGTCGGTCAGAAAACGTTTCCTTACTGGCGGGATAATCCACTCATCCAAAAACATAGCCGCCGGAGCATACTACTGGTGGCACCTCTGGAGTGCAAGGGGCCCCTGATTTAGTTGGCAAAAGATAGACATTGCTAAGCCTTGTAGGAGGCTTATTGGAAAAGTCGATACCTGCGATTCTTTTCATCGCTTCTTTACCTCGTTCTTTTTTTGTGTGTATGTGTGCGCGTGGGTAAAATAGGGTGCATGATCAGCATAAAATTGCATTTTTCGGCCAAGGCAAAGAAAAGGCTATTGGGGGGGGGGGGGGGGGGCAAGAAGAGGACAAATCTAAATTGAAAAAGCCACAGGATTCAGCTTCAGCTGTCCATTTTATATTCGCATAATGAAATAATAGCCAATGTGCACATGCTTCCGATACATTGCACAGAACTCGCATTACGCCGATCGTAGATTCAATGATGATAATTTGCCTGGTTTTGTGCTATCCGGACGAAAAATGACGTCTTGAGTGATTCTGCAATTCGTTTTTCTGTCATTGGTGCTAATGTTCTTACATAGACTCTATTGGAGGTTTGAATTTATGTATGTGCACATTTTCAATGTATGCACTTATAACGCAAACATTCAGTTGCAGCGAAGTTCTGTAATGTTATTTTGTTCCTTCAATTCTTTTAGACTCGCGTTCTCGTAACGAACGTGCCCAATGCAGACTGATCCAAAAAGAAAACGAAATACGTCTGCAGTGGGCATCCTCAGTAAATAGTAAAGCTTGCTGTAGCGACTGTGGATAAGCAGCGATAGAGACGGCAGTTATGTTTCCGTTCGTGCTAGCGTTGTGTGAACCGATGTCAGGCGGGTTCGATCAGGTAATATAGACTTAGCGGTAATAGCATGCACCGGCCGGACGACGCGATACTGGCTCGCTAAGCCAGTCTCGCTTGCGCTAGTTGACCCCGCAAAACTTGGGTGCCTGTGTGCGGAAGCATGCCAGTATGCGTGTTGAAGTTAATAGCCTAGTAAGTCAATGCTATCAGCTTCACCGTTCAGTCACAGTATAACTGACGTCTCAACATATACTGTTGGCATCGTTAGTTACAGCTCCGTCAACAACTGCGTCAGTAGCTACTGCAAGAAAACGAGCAAGGAATGTAGGTCGGAAAAGCACACATCCAAAATTGCAAAAGAGCGTATATTCTGAAAGATTTTATTGTACCGTAATAGCCAAAACTGTATTGTCAGAGCGCTCGTTGTGACTACACGATGAGGTATCATTCTACATTTCAGGACAATCTTGTGTTCAAAATATTGGGTTCCAAAGATCGTAATATTTTGAACTCTGGGGTCGGTGCTAAGTCGGTCATGATGAGACCGTAGCGCAGCTGGGGTAGTCTTGCGTATTCTTGGTTTCAAGGTTCGTTCACTTTGATTTCAAAGTTCTATCTCTGCTCTGGTAAAAAAGTGTATATATATCATCTTATACGTATGGTGGCGGGCAGGGAGGGCAGAGTTGCTGAGTGCTAAGGTGGTAATTTGTGTAGAATATACGCGAAAAATAATTTCGGATAGTGCAGCAGAAATTTGTAGAAGTGTATGCCATTCCCATTCATGTTTACTCTTCAAGAAGCGTCTTTCTAGTCGTACTACTAAAACAACAATTTCGTCTAGGCACCAGCCATAAAACGTCTACCACCGCCATGGAGCTCCCTTCAGTGTGTGCAGCTTTTGCTTACGCTTTGAGCGCACCAGTCATGAATTCGGTCGGTGTCCTTCACTAACTCTCAAGCAGCACTTTTCTCCCTGAAGTTGGCGTATGCGAAAAAAACCAGTATGTTCAAGAGAACAACTGTATACATAACCGAGCCGTGCAGTTTTCACCGCAAGATTCTGCTTCAGTGCTTGCATTTAGTGACTCACCGCATACCCATTTTTTTTATTGAAGTGAAAATGAAAGAAATAGATGTGGCCACCCTATAATGGTGACGGCTACTCTTTTTCACATGATAGTAACAATATTTAAAAAATATATATATGCTGTAAGATAAGAAGAAACAACGTTATAGGTCCGAGAAATGTACAGGAGAGTTCTGTAAAAAGAGTAAATAAAGTTCGCATGCAACCCTAGACGCACACGCACATATACGGAGACAGCTTGCACCAAACACTACACTGAGTTCTGACATGTATGCGTATGCACAGTTCCAAACACTTTCACGAGGCCACGCTACAGTCTAAGATGAGCACTGGCGTAGATGAAGAAGATACACATATGAAATAATGCACGCACAGACATACGAGAGTAAGAAGCGGACTTCATCAGACGAGACGAACAAGAATGAGTAGATCACTTATTCATACCATTCGCTAAAAGCGTATGGCGCTCTAAATGTGCCCTTTAGTGCTATGCGGAGCAATACAGCAAACCCTCCGCAGTATCGACCCCGAGATGATGGCTTTTACATGCCGAGCGGTCTTGAAAAGCGCGACTGTGTTTACATAGTATTTGGCTAAAGGTCACTTCTATGAACCAGTACTTAATCAACGTGCAACTGATGCAGTCATCTCTGTGCAATGTGTGCAATGGCATGAAACATATCTTTACATAAAGACGCGCCTTGCTTCCTCGGGAGCTATTTTGAATGCTGCTTAATGCGCGCCTAATATCTCTCGGGGGCAGTGGCCTTGACAAGCCACGCTCTAGGTACTTTTTGCAGTTTGTGTTAAGAAGTGCGATATGCTTGAGTACTATTCAAAGCAACTCGAAGCTTGTAAAGTACGCTCTCCTACAGTCGAACGCTGCTACAACGAACGCCCTTACAGCTAAATGACCTGTATAACGAAGGATTGATTATGTCCCGTCTGAATTGCTATCTTTCTAGTGTATTGTGAACGCCTCAATAGGGAAGACCAATATAACGACTTTTTCTGTACAATGAAATAATTTAGGCGTCCTGGACAGCTGGTGTGTTGCTTTACAACGAACGCCACGTAGCGATGCCGCCGCTACCCTCCGCTGACGTCACCAAGGTGCGCTCTACGCTAGCGCTAACGGCAGCGCTAGCGACGTACTTGACGAGCCTGCCCATGTGAAGAGTAATCCTGGTGCGCTATAACATAAAGATGTTCCAAATGTTTCTATTTCATTTCTGCAGTGAGCGCTCCACGATTCGTCAAACATTTTTCGGGCCGCCCCAACTTCACCTGACTGTCACGCACGTCTACAAAACCGCGAGAACTCCGCATCTGCTGTCGACGTGCACAAACTGATTGTGCATGATTAGATTAAACAAAAGAAAAATACTTACTTCCGAATCTTCGCCCTTTTCGCCTATAGCACTCCGGTATTGGTCAAAAGTTCTAGAGCTGCGCCCACATTGCCTCTATATCACACGACGTCACAAAACCGCGAAAACTCACCTGGTCAAAGCGACGTGTACGTATTAAAGATGCATTATTATGCCGAAGAAAGCTTTCTTTCGGAATAGCCGAAGACTGCCACATTCCGAAAGGAATAAAAGTTCGCTGCCCGCTGATCACTCTTGCACTGGCTACTCGGAGCTCCCAGGATAATGGGTTTATTTGCGTATAATAAAACATATTGTGTTACATTATAATGTTATCGATCCCTTTCGACACGTGTACAGAATTGCTCTGCCAACTATTTATGCGGAGAATCCATTAAAGAGGCATTTTTATCCTCTCGTTGCACGCCGCCGCGAGTTTTCACCAGCCACCACAATCTAAGTAAGGGAAAGCAGGCCAGTTGCAGACGCCGCAAGCACTCTCTTCATCCTGTTATCTACTTTCACTGCCCCAGCGAAACCCTCTCAACTTCTGCGTGTTCCTCATCTCTTGTCAGCCAATTAGATAAGAACCTGTCAGGGTACGCAGTGTAGTTCACTTTGAAAGCAAACAAAAGGGACCTCCTCTAAACGAGTAAAGCATTTGATTTAGCTATTTAAATAACGTTGCGGGTCACCGTGCGATGCTTATAAGTCTGTGGTTACATAAATTTGACCTAAAGTAATTGGAATAAAAGCAGATTGGAATAGTATTACATTATACGGGCACTATAACGTAATGCTATTCCAAATTTTTCTATTACAATTCTGCTATCGCCCTGCACGATCGGTCAAAAAATTTTCGCCCCGCCCAAACTTCGCCGTCCATAACACGATGTCATGAAAGCCGCGAAAAGGCCCCCATCTCATATGACGTGTACACACTGATTATGCATGGTTCGACCGAACAAAAGAAAAATAATTATTTTTGGTTGGACGCTTTTCGCCATTAGCCCTCTGCTATTGGTCAAAAGGTTTCAGGCTGCACCCACTTCACCTGTCTGCCACGAACCGTCACAAAACAGCGAAAACACACACGTCAAAGTGACGTGTACGCGTTATAACTGTATTAGTATGCCGAACAAAACAGATTTTTTTTATGAATAGCCGGAGACTGCCCCTTTCCGAAAGGAATAAAAGATGGCTGACTGCCGATAGCTCTAACACTGGCTACTGTAGTGCCATACCACGTGCCTATCTTCGAGGAGACGGGAGCTGCCATACTACGTGCCTATCATCGAGGCGACGAGAGCTCCCACTTCTCCGCGACGAATCAAGAATTGGACACGGGAGGGGACTTCAAGAAGCACCTAGCCATCTCCGCGACGAATCAAGAATTCGTTGCGGGTGACGTCATCACCCCCCCCCCCCCACGCCTGGTTCCTGAGAGACGGGGTTGCGGTATCGACGGTGGTTGATGGCGACGGGTGCGTTAAGATAGCGTGCTCCACGTGCACGAGGGACGCCTGTACAGCCGAGGAGGTTGCAGTAGCGCTCGCTTGTGCGGGTACAAAAGCGGGAGTAGTATTATGCGATAACAAATTAGCTATCCGAAATTTTAACAAAGGGAGAATCTCGGAAGAATCCCTCCACATTCTACTCAAAAATCCTCCCAGGAGGGACATAACTTTTATTTGGGTAGCGGCCCATGAAGAAGTCCTAGGCAACGAAGCCGCTCACGAGCTCGCCCGAGCACTCTACCACCGGGCAACTCTAGAGCAGCCAGTTCCAGGGATAAAAGATAGCATGATCACGCTCAGGGAAATTGTCGATCACTACAAAGCCGAAAGAAGAATCTTTCCGCCTCCGCATCGGTCTCTCTCTCTGGAGGACGCTCGCATTTGGCGACGCCTACAGGGAAACAATTATACATCACCACATTGGATCTACTTAACACAGACGAGGGACTATAACGACGCCCTCTGCAAAATTTATAAGCAAAAAGGTACGCTAGACCATATAATATGGGAGTGTGCTGGCTACCCAGGGGCTAAGGGAAACATTGACAGTAGAAAAGCCTGGGAGGCCTTGGTCCAGAGCGAGGCTGAAGAGGACCAGCGTCGAGCAATCCGCCTGGCCATTGAGGCCGTGAAAGACTCACCGTCCTCAACGCGCGGGGACTGCTTCGTCCTCCCCCCCCTACCTACGTGTAGGTTAAGAGGCGGGCACCCCAACTCGGTGGAACAGTAAAGTTTTCAATCAATCAATCAATCAATCAATCAATCAATCAATCAATCAATCAATCAATCAATCAATCAATCAATCAATCAATCAATCAATCAATCAATCAATCAATCAATCAATCCTGCCGACGAGAAGTCGCCAAACTGGTTCCTGCCGACGACGAGTCGCCAAAGTTATTTAAGGGAGAACCGGCCCATTGTGAAGGGAGAGAGGCGCCTCCAGCCGCACAGTAGGTCTGATGCGCTCTTACAGCTACATGTGCGCTTTCATCCACTTTCTGTAAATATTGTATAAAGTTTTTCGTTTCTTCTTCGTCTGCGGAAAGAATCCGTCTCTTGTCCACCACCCCGAAGTCACAACACTACTCGAAGCTGCCGGGGAAAATAGATTTATTTGTGCATAGTAAAAATTTTGCGTGGTGGTATAACGCCATCGAGCCCTTTCGGCGCGTATACGACATCGCTATGCCGACTCTTCCTTGCTGAGGCTCCATTCTGGCGGCATTTTTAACGTTCCGTTGCGCGCTGCCACGATTTTTGACAAGCCACCGCAAGCTAAGGGAAGCGGACCAATCACAGACGTCGGTACCACCATCTTCATCCGGTTATCTACTTTCGCAGTGCTAGCTCGGCCCCATCCTCTCCGCTTGAGCCTGCTCCTCGCCTCTCTTCGCCAATTCGATACGAAAAGCTGCTCAATGTAGGCAATGCTATTCGATTTGAAAGTAAAAAAAAAGTGACCTCCTATAAACGAAGAGCGCCTTTGATAGGGCTGTTCAAACAACGCTGCGGGTTATCGCCCGATGCTTGCTTCGGTGTTTACGTAAATTTGACGTCCAGAGATTGAAATAAAAACAGATCGGAATAATTTTACGTTATAGGGCACCACCGCCCCTGCTGCACTGATCCAAGGAATCCCAAAAATTTTGCGTTGTTTGTTGTAACGTATCAGTGGGTGCGACGGTTCAGAATTAAGTTGCAGTAAATGACTGCGTGATGATCTAAACGTAACTGACGATCAACGATGTCTTCCAAGCCACATAGGACGTGAATTTCAGCGAAGGTGACAGTGAAGAAGATACTGTAAACGAACCAAAAAATTCGACGGCATGATAGGCGATAGCAGCATTCGACGATCCGCAGTCTTACTTTGTGTAGCCCCTGGCTGCGTTTCACCGCGATGAATGCTGTGAATCTCGGTGCAAATATGCTCGCCTGAGTCGCATATTCTCCCACACAAAGTGTGCGCAAAAATATTACCGACACATTTCACTAAGGTTCTCTTTCATTCATGGCAAATAAAGGTTTTCTATTGAACGTGCTTAGCCTGCTCTATTCTGAGCCGTGTGTTGCGTCACCTTAACAAATTGATCTGTATAACAAAAGATTTTGCAAGCACCGGGCATTTGCTTATAAAGAGCGATTGAAAGAGCCATTGTTGTTATTAAACAGAAATTTTACAAATCGCCTGGGGCATACAAATCAATTTGTTGTTCTTTTAAATCCCTATGTTAAATGAAGTAGCCGGTGCCAATTAAAGGCGACATCTCCTAAATACCATATAATAAAAAAGATGCAGTTTGACTCCGTGAGCGATTACTGCAAGAGGCGGACATCTGTTGCATAAAAAATTCAAATGCCTAATAGACTAATTAGTTGTGCTAATCAATCATTCTTTAAACTAACTGATTTACGGCACCTATGGACATTTACGGAATGTAGCCGGTGAGTTCAGAATGCATAACCACTTAGAACGAATTCTGCGGATAACGCGAGTTCCAAGATGTGCGTTCAAAAAAATGTGCGACAAATTTCATTGGCGTTCCAGTAACTTTTGTGTTTCAGGGCTTAAACAGGCGTTTTGTGAAAGCAGAGTATATAAGCAGAGCAACAGTGCCGCCAAAGTTTCTACAGTAAGTTTGACGGCGCTTACTTCGAAACTGTTGATTGTTTCAAAATTAGTTCCACGTGTGTGTGCCTTAGGAACTGACTGGATTCATATCATAATTTGCAATATGTGCCCAAAAGTACTTGCAATGGTTGTCAAGTTTATCCATGAATTGGTAATCGGTAATTTGTCAATTACGCATTTTGATTAATTCTGCAAGCAAATCCGCTTCCTAGAGTAATCCGGTTCAATGAGCAGATTTGTGCTCTATGCCACAGGCGATTTATAAAAGTTATGTTCATTACTAAATAAAAGATTGACCGACCGTGCAAGCGAAGCTCAGGATTCGCGGCTCTTCGTTGTCGTAACGCCTCGGCTTCGCGCTCCCTCACGGCGAGGTCGGCTCGTCGAGCGTCGTCGGTTCTCAAGCGAGTTCCCGGCGGCGTTCATCAAACGCCGCCTTTTCTTCGCCCGAACGCACGACACGTGGCGCGCTCCCGCTGCCGTTCCTTCAACGCAGCCTGCCCTTCGGCAGAACGACCCAAACGCGGCCTCCCCATGTGACTGCCGGGCCTCAGCTGGCGGGAAACGACGGACGCGAGGCTGTTGTAATGTGCATCATGTTAGTGAATGTATTAACAACTCAGCTGGCAATTTGTGGCAAATCCGAGAAGAACGAGTTTTCTGAAAAGTACTGTCCCTGCAGTCTCCTTGGAAGCTCTTCACCATGCGTTAAAGCGACCGCAAATTTCACCGTGTCACCGGTAACCCGAATCGCCAATCGGAGGAGGAATTTCACCATTTGGAGAGGCACAAATAACAGTCAGTTGCGTAGCAGTGTACAGTGGTGTTCAATCGACGACAAATCTTGAGCATTGCTTCTGTGAAGATTCGTTCGTTAGTAATACCGAATTTCGTAGGTCATGCGAAGTTGTGCATGACACTGGTGCTGCTTAGCGGTGTCCATGATTCGGGGCTGCCAAGATTTTGTGACTTTTCCACTTACATATATCTCAAGGCTTTGGGAGATCTGCGGGTATTCCTCGTCTCAGAATATATAAAAAAAGAGCCATGTGAAAAAAGAAAGAAGCAGTGTATTCCTTGGTTCAGCAGAGAACAGGTGTTTCTGAGATAGACAGATAGATAGATAGATAGATAGATAGATAGATAGATAGATAGATAGATAGATAGATAGATAGATAGATAGATAGATAGATAGATAGATAGATAGATAGATAGATAGATAGATAGATAGATATCATCAAAAAAATATCATAGAAAACATCATAGATATCATAGAAAACATCATCGACTGATGCGCAGTTTCTTCTCACAGAGTGATTATATCTGTGCACTTCACTACGGCAGAATATTGTGGAACGTTCTTTATAAATGCTACAATCTAACAACGCGCGAATGACGCGTTTTCTGCGTATGATAGCTATGAATTAGGGACACCAACAGTCATCGTTTCTAGCAGCTGCGAATGGAAACAGGTGAAGTTTCAGTGTTTTTCTTTTCTTTTTTCTTTTTTACGCGACCTAAACATACCGCTCACGAACCATACTTGATCAGTATAGATACACCTTAAGCGACAAGCTACACATTACGTTTACACATCCTAGCGGTCGAAAACTTGTTAAAACTGCTAGCGATGTTTGAAGCATGGCAGTCTATGAAAACTGTCGAAATTTAGAGGTATAGTTGGGCAGACAAAAATTCCGCGAACAGTAACTGGAATGTTTGATTGGTTTGACAAGAGCTGATAACTTTCAGTTCCTTTCAGCAACGAGTTTCAAGGCGACCGAGAAGCTCGTCAGAAATTATCTTGTTCAGAACGGTCACAAGATCAATATCAAAGTTATAGGTCGATCCCCGGCTCATGGCTGTCTGCGTACAAGCTTGCGTCAATGCCCGATCAGTGTGGTCGACCGGAGGCCAAACAATGATGACGTGAACCTGAGTTTACTCCTTCGGTTCCGAGCTTCGCTGTAATTCGGTTCAGATGAGTGGTGGACCGCACACACTGCTTACATATTTTGTTTGCGCCTTCGGGAGAATAGACAGCTTTAGTTGGCCGTCCGTAACCGCCCACGCACGCAGCGCGCAAGGTCGTGCGTACGCAGCAAAGCGCGCGCGCACGAAACGGCAATAGTTGGCCGGATGCAAAAGTTGAGAAGGGGATTGCTGATTTGCACGCGCAGGAGCTGGTAATATGTGCTACTCATCGCCGCCATATGCCCACTTCTGAAACTGCGTAGCCCATATCAGAAGCCACGAAGTCAAACCACAAGCCAAGGTATATGTAAACTGGTAGGGAACCTGCCACAGACGTTCACATGCCCAGGATACGGTGGCTTGTTGCAACCGTCGCCATCTGTCAATTCGAGAGCAATTTTTATCGAGCATGAAATAAAAGAATATGATGCCACGGGTGAAAGTGGAAAAAACGACATGCATTCGTCCTCCCCCCCCCCCCCCCCCCTCAATCGCTTTATGCGCGATTTGGTAATTTCTTTTTCAAGGTCCATCATTTGAATCACTAGTAGTTCAAATATAATTTTTCCCTCTCTATTCTAGCAGCACACTTGAGCTTACATCCGGTCGCGTCTTTCCATCTGCTGCTCTATGCATGCTCATTCATTGACAGTGACTAATCCCTGTCCTTATTTCATGAGTGAGGATAAGGATGAATATGACAGTGCCGGAGAAATTTGAAAGCCTGAGGCTCTTTCCAGTATAAAATTATGCATCCAGAGTCGGGATAATGTAACAATTTTACTTTAGAGCATTTCTTTTCACGCTTCGTCAGCGGTCCGAGCGGTGTTCCACCCACATTATCACCAGGATCGGTCGGCATTGAATGGTGGATCATAAGAGAGGAAATAAAATCGAGCGAAAGTAATCCTCACCTTATACTGGCCCTGCGTATATGACAGAAGTAAATCTTTATGTTTTGATGGACTTTCTAAAAGTGGTATCGCTAGCACACCCGCACAATACAATGATCTATGCTTAGGCTGTCAAACGTATTCACACTATGTTGAAACAGCCATAATTATGTTCAACGCTAGACGCACTGATTTCAATAGTTTTCAAGGCAAACGAGCCTTCTGTCTACATTTACTATTTTACTTGCCTAAATTTACCTACAAGTTATCTGCTGCAGTGGGGTCAGAATTTGTGCCTGAAATAGTGAACACAGACCGCACAGCATTGCTTCGAGTAGCGCGTCTCTTTGATCGTCACCGCAGGAGACAGAATGTCGCATATGGCAGTGTGCGCATACACAACAGAAATAATCACACGGGATGATGTCCATCGCTAGCTGATGTGAGATTTGAAGTACACGCCAGGTCTAGAGCAGCCACGTCTAGTAATAAGGAAACCAGGCACCAAACTTCGCGTTAAACCGAGCAATGCCGCGTGGATGCCATTTCGTATGACACACAAACTGAACATAGGCTTGCGCGGGTCCCGTATTTTTTTGGGCAGAAGGACTCATCTGTAAGGGGCACTGAAAACAAACCAGTACTACATCACCAGAAAAAAATGTGCATTCGAATTTTTTTAAGACGCCGATATTTCCTAATGTAAATTGCAACTTTATCTCCCTCCCCTACCCCCCACTCCCTACCCCCCCTGCCACACCTATAGTGTTTAGCTTCGGATCAGGTGGACCGGTCTTTGGGATATTCTATTTCACGTCTGTAAAGGCTACTGCAATGAGAGCGAAGGAAAATTACACCAAAAATGTCGATGAACACGTAAAAAAATAAAAAAATTGTGGATGACGTAATGGCGCACCTAAGAGTGAGGTTACAAAGCAAATAAAGGTTTGAACGCATGCACAGTGTCAGTACTTTGAGGCTACGTTGTACAAAAATAAAAACGAAAAATATCCGCACAGCACACACTACCTTTCTTGCAGTAACCGATGAAGGTCGTGGTCCAAGAATAATCCTTAAAGAAAGTGCATGATTCTGTATTGTTGTACATTTCTCGCAACAGTTATCTCCGCTGCCCCCACATCTGTTGTCAAGCATCAATCGTTTACTGCTTCTTTATGTCGGACTGGGTAGCTACTTTCAGATCACGTTTCGTTGGACCGTGGTAAACTTCTTTCTTGGCCGTAAATGCGCCATTCTGTGCACACCATTCTGTCCGCGACAGAGAGTGAAAGAAACGAACACAGATGGCGCACATGTATATAACGGCAGTGCAGCAACATTTTTAACCTGCTCTTTCGAACTCTTTAAATTGATACCTAGACCCGCACGTTTTCACACTTAAGCGCACCACGCTGCACAAGTCGCATAAAATATTCGCCTGTTGCACGCAGAACGCACGCATTCGGCAGCAGAAGTGCTTGCCGAATGGATTCCGGCAATGCGAAGATGGTCGCCAACGGCACAGCGCACGACGCGGCGAGTGAAGTGCCACATTTATGGTTGCTTTCCGCGCTTAATGACGTCCGTATGTCAGCCATCTAATAGGCCCAGAAGACCCAAGAGAACAAGTAAGACTGTAACTTGCGGTAAAATGGAATTTCAGGCGAAGGTGCGACTTAACGCTTGCTCCCACTCTGATGCCTCCTTCACAGCGCTGAAAGACTCCCCACGAAGGAGTGGATCTTTCGCGGAAGGAAGCGCTCTCCTCGGCTGCACCTATACCGCTGCCTGTCCGACCGGCGATGTGGAGGCACGCATCGTGCTCTGGCAAGTGTCGTGGTAATGTCCCGGGCCTCGATGCAACGAGAAGGACGCACAGAGGGCCTGCCGTCTACTTTACGAATGACTCTGTCAAGCTTCGAGCTGATGCCGGCACACATCACTACCGATGCGGGACTACAGGGTCGCTACCAATTAAGCAATCCTTGTTCTTCACGATCCTTATGCCAGAAGGCCATGCTTGGTGACGAAGTTGTACCGACAGCATCGGCAGGATGGGACATACGAAGTGAACATTTCGAAGTTTCTGCGGAATTTTTAAAAATCAGCTGTGGCAGACAGCACAATTTTTGTCCTTAAGCTGTATTATAGAAAAAGGCGGAGAATATTAGCACAAGAAATAGAAATTGACATTCAACTAATTAACGAAAATTTACCAATTATTTTCGTACTTAATTACCTTGCGGTACATACTGCAATTTAAGAATTGTAGCCGATGAGTTTCCAAGACGTACCCACTTGAAATTAATTTCGAAGATGACAGCAGCTTCGCGATATTATTTCCCAAAGTGTGGGTCGATATACATGGACGTTCTAGGTACTTTTGTGCTTCAATGCATGGAAGAGCGCTTTGTTAAAAGGTAAGTGGAACGACAGGGCATTTTTACTGCGAGTTTGATGGCGCATATCGCCAAACTGGTGTCAGTCTGGAAATTCATTCCAAGTGAATATGCCTTGCAAACTCACCGGCTACTATATGTTAATTGCCGTATGTGCCAAAGAGTATTTAATTAGGAAGTTAATTGGCGCATTTTCTTTATTAGTTGAATATGGGTTTTGATTTCCCATGCAAGAAATGTCCGCATGCCTGAATAATTCAGCTGAAGCACTAGAATTAAGTTATTTGCAACTTGTGATATTTAAACATTCCGTAAAACTTTAAAAAAATGTCATCACATGATATATCAACTGTGCGGCTGCCATGACTGTTTCGTGGGATCCGAGATTTCACGCACAGCTAATTGATGTGAAGATGGCCGTGATTGCGACTACGAAAGTAACGAGTTTTCTGTTCAGATGCGATCGCAATGTAAAGTGTTTATTAAAAAATGAGTTTACAATATGCCGGCCTTAATTTATGTAATTCCGCTGAATGTTCTTGCATGTGCCTGCAGGAACTTCGTGATTAATCCTGGCCGCGTCGATGCATGTTGTCAGATAGCTGGAAGTCTATTTCGTCCAGCGCCATTCGTCAAGTCGTGCGATAAACGCTGGTTCTCGTCAGACAAGCGAATCTACGTAAGTAGCATTGTGCTGGATCATCACTGGGGAAGAAAACTGCTTGAGAACGAACAGGGATAATTTTTCATCTGCTGAAGGGTTCGGGTGTCTGCCTTGAGCGATACCAGTTACAGTATCCGCAGCAGGACACTTCAACTGCCTTGATATTTTCTAAAGCGAAGAGCTTTATTTGGCTCTTTCGCCAGTTTTCGTGGTCGGTGGTTGGGGGTCGAACTTTCACTGTCGGTACAAAGGGTGAGTGCCTTCGTGCAACCGACTTGCTAGGTTCGTTCCTCTCCAACGGCGCATATATATCAAATAAAAAAAAAACTTTCGATGCAAACGTAGTTCTCACAAACATATATTAAATAGAAAAATAAATATTTTAGTAAATTTTTTAAAGATCCAGGGCTGTTCCGGAGGTTGTAAAAATAGGCAGCGGGCGAGAATGCGAAAGTAGAACTCGACTTCGTTGCAGACATGCGTTGGGAACGTCATTGTGCGTGTAAGCGAATAGCCGGGTCTCTCGACACATGCTCTTGTACGAGAGTTTTGGCGCGTTTGGAGGTTTAGATTCTATAATGGAGCGCTGGGAAAGAATTGGCCTCCTCTTTCCCCTGCGGCACCTGCAGAAGAGGGCTCCGGCACCGCTGCACAGGGGCTGCTTAAAAGTTATGTTCTCCATAGAATTACGTACTGAAACAACAAGCGCTTCCTGAATGTCCTCAATGCAACAAATACGCGCCTTCCATCGCCATCATTCCTTTAATAAAGCAAATAGCTTTCTAAAAGCATTCAGCTTACGCTTACATTGACAATCGTCGTTGACATTTCCTGCACAATTATTTTCCTATTTGTTTTCAGCGAGAACAGTAAGGCTGCGGGGCTTCCGACAGGCCTGTAATTTATCCTTGTGGTCATCCATGTGTTCATTCGCTGAGTACAATCAAGTAATTTGAATTGAACCTATTCCCTGGATTTGCAAACTCGTAGCAGCAGGCATGCGTTCTAATCCGAGCAACCCTACGGGCGCCTGACGTGAACGGATTGCCGTGCATTTCACTGCTAATCCTCAGTATGTTTCCTTTCGCGCACTCTTTTTTCATGTCACGAGCTTCTTTACCGAGTTATGTGTGCTACGTCCGAAACGCGAAACATGCCTTTCATTACTTTTTACCGAGGGCATGTTTAAGACCTATTTTTCTTACGGCTCCTTTAATTTCCTCGCCTAATCACCCTGTTTTCAACTTATGTGGTCTTGCTCTCTTCGTCACTGTCCTCGGCGTTCTCTGGGTGTCCAAGAAAGTTCCGCGCGAGTTTCCCACCCAAACGGCTCTTCGTATCGAGCCGCTTCGTTCGAATATATTCACGGCTGCGCGCACACAGTGACGCCTTCAGCGCGGGTCACGGGACTGAGCACAGACTCTGTGCGTGGTATGTGTCCCTTTTCTCTTTTGGTGTGGTTGCCACATCGTATAGCGCACTGCCCACGACCCGGGGCACGTGTTCTTCGGTGCGGAACAAGAGTTCCAGGAGACGGCGCGCTTTCGCCGGCGGGGCTCGGCCGAGCGCAGAAGTGAAAACGGTTTCCGGCTTCCGCAAGCAAAAAGGAGTGAAAACGATGGAAAAGCGCCGGCGGCTCGCCGACGTTACAGGATCATCGCTCACACTTAACGGGTGAAACACACGCGTGCGCGCGCGCTCGTGGACGACAAGGTTCCGAGGGCAAATCGCAGTCGTGCCAAACTACGACGCGAAGCTAGGAAACGTGCGAAGTTGTGACACGGCATTAGCTTATTCCGTGTTCGCCTCACTCGTACTCTAACGTCATTCTCTTCTATTTCACAAACGTCTTTGGCGCGTGTGAATGTGGCGGACACCTTGATGAGAGCTTGGAGAAAATGACGTTTTGTAGAGTCGCGATGCCCTATAAGCCATTTTCCTTCCGAAAAACTTCGTTATATGACACCGCGAGGACTCGAAGAAAGTTCAAATGAGCAAAAGCGATGGCGAAAGAAAAATGTCCTAGGTAGCTTAGTACGGTGCGACGAAGGGCGAGCTTGGCTATCGAACGCTCATCTAAATGATCGTCAGTAGACTCCATGGAAATGTTCACATCCATTGCCTCGTTTAGTTTTTTTTTCTTCGCCTGTTTACTTTGAGCCGCGCAAGAAAGTTCAAATTGAGTTGGTGTACCACTCTGGCCGTGCCCAAGAATGATGTCTCGTAGGCCTTATCGCGTGCAATTCTCATTTCACGGCTCGATTGAACTAGAGAAGTAAAACGAATATGGTCTTGCTTTGGTCCCGCTAGTTCGAACTACTTCAATGTAACCTGCGCCGTGGTATTGTGAAACTTCGCATTGTCGGAACTTTGTGCCGTGATTTCAACGAAGGCAACAAGATCTATCGAACTACGGGGGCTAGAAGAAAGGGAGGGGGGGCATGAGGACGCAAGTTTCATTCATGTACACTCTAAAAACTAGGGAGAGTATCGTAGGAGTAAAGGGGCCGATTTACTCTTCAACGCATTGTTTTACTCTCGCAAAATATCGAGTGGAGTGAAATGCATTGTTCGATCCGTCAACAAGGAGAGAGTGAAATGTTCTTTTCACTCTGCTCTTCTGACAGAGAGTAGAATGCCCGTTAAACTCTTGCGGCAATAGAGAACAAAACGTAGCGTAAGTTCCTGCTTCTGCTGTCGGAGGCTGGCCTCAAACATGGCGGTGTATCCCTCCCGCACGCTGAGCAAGGAGCACACCGTTTTGCTTCTAAGAGAACAGGCAGCCACAAGGCAAAAGGAAGCGGAGCCAGCGCTCTACTTTTTCACTTGGAGTTGTCCCACCGCGCGCGCGCACAACGTCGCGGAACAGCACAGCACCGGAGAAAGGTGATCAGCTGGCAAGTGATCCGTCCAGTGAGCAGGAACGACGGCCATCCAAGGGAGACTGCGTGTCAGCCATCTCGCGTCGCCGCGGAAATAGGACAGCTGTTCGTCACTCGTTGGATATAACAACAAATCCTCCATGGTAAGTGAATTCTAACTTACGTGCACATTCTGCGTATATGACATGCTATCGCCAGGAAGTAGTCGCGACGTTTAGCCGACGCGATTGATACCGGACTAGGCAAGCGCACTGTGTCTCTCGATGTCAATTAAAAAAGCCAGTCGTCGCGATAACTGTATGTGATTTTACCACTTGCCGCTATCCGTAAAATTTTTGAAGATCGCAAACGCTGCCCGAACCATTGTACGTTCATTGAGACCTTAGGCGAGGGGACGCATAAAATGGTTTGTTCACCAGCCCATGATTCCGAGCCTATGCGGAGCGTGCTTAGCGTGCGTATTGTGTGTTTTAATTTATTCAGTTTTGCAGTCTGTGTGTACGGGACGCTGCTGAAATCACATAAAAGAAGACGTCATTTTGCTGGCGGCATGCTTTCGTTATAATAAGCCGCGCGCTTGACGGTGTCATTCACCCATGGGTAATCTGCGACCACTGAAGTTACGTGCAGTGCCAGTGCTAGTTAGAAACTTTGCCGCAGGCATTCAGCTGCATGCTGCAAGGGGTCAGTTGGGCTCGTTATCTTGAACACACTGAAAACGCATGACAAATTCATATTTAAGGCTGAAAAAGACTGAGCTGTTTTTGCTCATGTATTGAAATGGTGTGATTATATGCCTGATTTTATGTCTCGTATTGCGGTTTTCGAGCACGGTGCGAATGTGAAAGGGTGCTTATTTGTACGAACTCGGTGAATTGTCAAGCGGCGAGTTATGCATCGGGATCGCGCATAACGGCTACTGTGTGGAATTACAATTGCAGGGGCGTTTTGCATGTTTTGGACATGCCTGTGCATTTGCCAATATGAGTTGGCGCTTCAGAGTTATGTCATATGATCACCCTTCCTCTGGGGGTTACAAGCGTAATCTGTGCATTTTGATACTGCATGGCAGATCAAAGTGTCTTTATCGCTTTGATATTTTTAGTGGAGAAATAAAGCGTCAAAATAAAATGTTGCCTTAATTCTGTGTTACCAGTCGTCTGTAGTACACAAAACAAGGAGTTGGACTAATGAACTAATAACTGCGGTCTAACTGCAACTTCTACAAGCCTTCAAGAATGTAAAATGCTAGATTTCAAATTATAGTCGAGTCTGTCAAAAATGAACTTGATTGCGTACCTCATAAATGAAAATAGGTTCATGCCTTTTAGTCAGATTAGGTGCAGCCGCAGTGAACTGTTTCTTATTAGTCTTGGAATGTGGGTAAGCTTGCCATAACAAGCCTTGTTGCCCATTCTTATAGGCACATCCAGTAACATTCATTCAACTGGTGGACCATATTTTCATCCCTGCTGAGCATCATGTTTGCAGATGTAATCCTCGAATTATAGCTTGAGCAGTGGCGCAGCCAGAGATGGTGTGGGAGACACACTGGGCACGTGCTTAGTGGTGTTTGTAACACACCAGACTAATGACAGACTTGTGGCATCTGACAATGAGCAATATTCTATTTATTAGCAGGAGTATTTTAACATTGGTGCCGAGCGAGGATGAACTGTCCGTTATTTCTTTTTTGTTTAAATCTAAAAATTGAAGTTAGTTTACCAGTTGACTGTTGCAGTCATTTAGATGTTTCGCATGCATTTCAGTAGGAAGACCAAGAGCTAAGGCTTTCTTTTAGTGCTATAACCTTGACTGTCTTGATATTGTTTACACCATGTGCTCGTGTTGATTTTTGCACACGATCTTTTTCAGGCACCCGATCGCTTTCAGGCGAGAAGGCAGCTACAAGGACACAACGATGTCAAAGAGCCAGCCCAGCGCGACTTCAAGTAGTGCAGAGGAGCGCACGCCAAAGAATCAAAATACATTGCCTTATAATTTGGACAAGAAAACTAGAATGTGGGTATATTGGGTGCACCATTGGACTAAATGTCACCAAACTCTGAAAATACAGTATGTCACACCAAGATGAATATTCTCACGTGCTCTAGGCACTCATTTCAACATTTCATTTTTTAAAATGTCTCTGATGGAAAAGTCAAGATTAAGTATGCTCTCTGGAGACAAACACATAGGAGCAAGTGTCATTGAAGAGTTAGAAATATGTTTTAAATGAAAGCTGATTAGTTTTGTGAGAAGTGACCGCTTTTTGTCTTGCCTCTCAACAGATTTATCCATGTGACAAAAAATATCATAAGAAGCCGACAAACAAACAGACCAAGGTCAACATGTGCGAAATTACTTGTACTTACAAAATGATTTAAAGAAATGATAAATTAATGACAACGAAAGTCGAGGAAAAAAACAACTTTCCGCAGGTGGGGAACGATCCCACGTCTTCGCATTACGCGTGCGATGCTATAACCAATTGACCTACGGCGGCGCCCTTTCCCCATCCACTTTCCTGAATATTTATGTTTTTTTTACTACTAGAAATAACCTTAGGAGTGTTAGCCAGCGCCACCACTCTCAAATATTGGCGGCGGAAAAAAATAGTGGTACAATAACATTGCAGATTTGCTTAGTGACATAATAGATGCTATGAGCACGGTGCCTGGGTTCACTATAAAAAGCAACAGCTCAAGCTTGATTAGCTGCTCACATAATTTACCAGCACCTAGGTACAAGAGTGCAAATACAAGCCACTGTCATTCTGTATTTTAAACGCTGACATAAAGCAGACAGAGTTTAATGTCTTCCCTTTTATCTATTTTTTACACCCTAATTTAAAAAAAATTAATTTTTTTTTAAATTAGGACTTCCTCTTAGGTTCCAGAAAGGGGAAGCATTGGAGCAGAGTACCCCAGGTTTAAGAAGTCATTATCGTTTACGTGCATGCTTATGAAACCAGTTCATTAGAACCACTCACGGCTCCCAAAGCGGGAGCAAGGAGCAAAGCCTTTAACTGTGTACACCGTGGTGCGCACCTTACGTCTTAATCAGATTCCAGAGTCGCTTGCAATTGAAACATCAATTTGGCACATGTAAAATTGTGATTTCTGCTTCTGTGAAATTGTCATATGAGTGCTTCTGGAAGGTATTTGATATTTTTATTAGGGTGACTCCATCTACTTGCCAACCAAGTATGCTAGTGGAGGCAGGGATGTGTCCAATGCAAAAAACTGAGTACATCTGCTTGGAACACTTGTTAATCAATTGGCGGATGTGAACATATAGCGTTAATCAAGCAAAAGCCCCTTAGTTTGATGGCTTCTGCAGACATAATATTTATAAGGCAAAATAAAATTAAAGCAATTTCGCACATAGTAAATTTCTGGACTTAACATAGAGTGCACAGTGAGGCACTGTATTAGTCTTCTCAGACACATATATACTTGTTTTGAGACGAAGATAGGATTCTGTAAAGTGCGATAATTTTGCTTACTTTAGAGTAATTTAACCACTTCCGTAGGAAAAAAGCTTTGGTTTCAGGTAGTTAGTTCACTGTGCAAGTATATGCATAGCCGTATGCAAAATCCACGTGCATGGAAGGGATATGTAAAACAGGATGGTACCTTTCCCACTTTATAATTTGCTTCTTTGCTTTTTTTTGTTTTTATGCACTGCCCTGCCTGTACTTTTGCTTATGTCGCCTTTGATGCATCATATTCATCACATCTGATTTTTGGTTCACATCTGAGGCCATGCTATACTTTAGTTAGCCTGCATATTCAACTAGTCTCAATAATTGATCATGTAATTATGCAAGCTGCTCCTCAGAAGTATAGCGTTCATACCGTAATGCGAAATGAAAAGCTACCTTATATGACAAGAAATTTGGTGCACGAGATTGTAATGCCAATGCTCCTTGCTGTTTTATACCCATTTGCTACACACTAGATAATATTGTAAATTTTATTTTAATATTGTAATTGTTTTTTTTTTGTGAGAAAGTGTAACGGATCAATCCCAACAGCACCAGGAAACTACTTTTGTGAGGACTCCAACCGAGTAGGAAATATGATACGCCTCTGTACCGCTTTGAGACCGGGCGGGATATTGCTGCAGAACTACGACAAGACACGCTTAAAAAAACTGGGGTGCAGCCCAAAGATGAATAACTTTGTGGGAAATATAAGCAAAGCTAGCTAGACCTGCGGCTTCACATGAGAATATACAACACATTTCTAAATGCACTGTACTCTGTCAGGAACATCAATACGTTGTACAGGACGTTATCAAATGCACTGATGTCTTAGAATATGGGACAAAAAAAAGTTTCTTGTACAATTTATATACGCTACCAGTGCCATCCTTAGCAGCTCATCTGGTAACCTCTGCCATATAAGCGCATGCGTTTTGTGCTAGAAATGTCTTTGCTGGCCAGTAATGTGGCGCATATTTCTCCCCGATCGTAGTGTCAATACATTGTGAGTTTGCACATGTTTGTTCTACACTCTAAAGAAAGTCTACACACTTTGGGTTGTGTTTTGTCCCAAAAAATAATCGTCATCTGTCTTGCCCGCATTCACTTTCTTTAACGCTGCGAGCCCGGTACTCACGAACGGTATGCGAACGAACGGTATGCGCGTTATCAGCATGACAGAGCTTTCTCGGCAGGAAAGCAGGGAGCGCAGCGTTTTCAAGAAAGGAAACACAAGCAAGGAAGAGAACAATTATTGTTTGGAGACAAGATAAGCCCCAATGGGTGTAAACTTTTTTTAGAGTGTATGTTTAACTTTCCATTGTATACTTTATTTTTGAAAAGATGGAGCCAACTGCAAATAAACGATATTTCTACGCTGTAATACTAATTAAAAGGAAAAATGAGACATCCACCCAAACCTAGCAGAGTACTACAAAGGAAGCTCATACGGGTTCCTCGAAAGAAAAGCTTCGCAGTTGAAGAAAAATTCGTCCTGATCCGGGACCACCACCTTTCCAGGGCAGCCGCTCTACCATCTGGGCTAACCAGCCGGCTAGCCTGGTTAGCTCAGGTTAGCTCAGGATTATTACTGTTATACTGATGAAACTTTAGAGATCATACTTATGTTTATTACAAGATGTGTTGGAAAGTTCATGGGCATCATTGTAATATGATTTTATGTGTGTGTCTGTATTTTTCTCAAATTATTATTCAGTTTGTCTTCTGATTGATCAATAAAGATTTTGACCTTTTAAGAGAAAGAAACGTTTCATTTGAGTAACTTGGCTACTACAGTTTACATACAATTCACCAAGCTGCTTATGAAGGAATCAAATATTCCCGAAATGTAAGTATTGCGAATCCCTTCTAATGTGATCATGGCTCTACATCGTAAGCGCTTTCACACTATCGGGAAGAGTACTCGCACTCTGTTTTGAAGGATTACAATCTCTCTGTTAGGAGTACAAGCACTCCGTTTGGGGGAGTAGAAACACTTGCTTTGGAGGAGTAGAAGTGCTCGGTTTGGAGGGGTAGAAGCACTTAGTCTAGGGGAGTACTATTACCCTTGTGGGGAGAGTATTAACATTCTGCAGAAAAGTACTAGCACTCCCTTGCGGCGGAGCGATAAAACTCTGTCAGGGGGAGTTATTCTACTCTCTCTCAAAGAGAGTCAATTTACTCTCGGAAAGAGAGTGAAATATGGGACAAGCAGATGCTCCCTCGAAGAGAGTTCCCGGAACTCTGTTCTTAGAGTACTATAAAAGGTTCTGAGCCGAATATACGGTATGATGATTTATCCCGGAAAAAGCAAAAGCTCACATTTTGTTTTTCGGTGGGTCAGTCATCTGAGTACAACGCCTCACTTACGTCCTAATCGTCTGTGTTCAGAAGTTCGCATTGTTCTGCCCTGAAAAAAAGCCGTCTTCATCCGCTTACCCACCGCATGCGCTACCCGGAATCGTACCGCATTCAAAATTTCCATAAATATTCGCGATGTGTCATATAAACATTCTATTTTGAACAGTGCTAGAACAACAAAATAGACACCTGAACTGATCAACAGTGGTCGAAAAAAAGGATGTCACTTAAGCCAACATGTCGAAAAGGAGGGTTGTGGAAACATTGGCTCAAGTGACATCTCTTATTGAACAAGGGTCGATCATTGCCTATGGGTGCTATTTCATGCAGGCATGTAAGCGATGTAAGCACGTACGCGCATGCGACACGCATCGATCACCTCTGAGAGCTTTATTCTTTACTGAGAGTGACATTGTATCACTGTGCTAAAACTTGGGGTGTCCTCGTGTGTTTATTTATTTATGTGGCATTATTTGAATGTATTGTGTTCAATCTAATACGGTTTGGTTCAATTTATTCATTAAAGTTAACTTTAATTGAATATCGTTGAAGTAGGTTTACGAAATGTGCTTTATTGGCGGAACTTTTGTCATATCACCACATGTTATAATCCTTTATTCATTGGACAACACATTGTTTGTGGAGAAGCCGTGGTGACACGTATATTTGCGAACATTTCCAATTTAATTAAAAAATAATTCTGAGAATATCTCAGTAACAAATAATTCTCAAAATGATCTGGATTCGCTTCTTTTTTGGCATCATAACTAGCACTCGTTTTTGCTGTATCTTGTGCGCGCAGAATTCGATGCTAAAGTCACATTTTTTTAAAAATATGAGATTCATAGTGGCAGGTATATGTTTATAACCAGTGCAACTTCGGGGCTCTGTGGGGAACGCTGGGCTCTCTCGTGCAGTTAAATATAGTCAGCCAAACAAGTATAAATTGATAAATACGTGTTCCGCATAAAAACTATTTAATCAATAAGCATATTGTAGCAACACAACGTTCACATGCACGATGAGCGACTCTAACATGCTTTTGCCCAAATTTCACTCATATTCCTTTGCGTCATAATAATTTTTTAATTTCCTTTTTATGTATGCTTGTCCTTCGTCTTTGTGGGAAGGATACAGCGGATATATTTTCTTTTTGAGCGGGTTACTGCAGATGTTTTGAGAGCTCCAACTTTTCTCACCGTTTTCCTGTGTCTTCTTCAACCTCGATTTTTCATTCCGTACATTTTGTACTCTCACGGGGAAGGGAACAGTTCTCTTTCCGGCAAACGAGCCACCCGCCCTTCCCACTCAAGGATATAGTGGGCTGTGTATTGAAAGGACTTTCAAACTGTGAAAGCTCTCACCGAAGGCAAGGAGGGAAAAGAATAAGCCTGCTTCGCAAAAGTAGCCGAAAACTCCTACGAGTGTCGTCGTGTCCTCGTCTGTAATAAAGGACGAGTGAAAGGGCCAGAGTCATCCTTCCAACAGCCAAAAGTTCTGCAACTCTTGCGCTTTTCAGAGAGTTTTAGTCACCTTAGGCTCTAATCGCGCGTGTCTCTTCTGACCGAGGCAGCACTGGGCGGTTACAAGCTTTGCACGGGATCCCGAATTGCATTTCGAAGTTCGACAAAAAGCCTCCCACGCCTACGGGCTCCGGCTCCCTGGAGACGCATTTGTCGGGAGCACCCGGGATTCAGCGACGCGAACCGTTCACGGACGACGCCAATGTTGGAGGGACACGCGGGGACGGACATGGCTGTAGAGGCAGTAGATAGAGAGAAAAAGAAAGTGCCTGAACGACATAAAAGAAGCGCCGGATGTGAGAAATTCTGGGGTCCTTGGTTCTTTATCGGCGGATATGTACTGTGTCGATGGCGACAAACGATTTCGGGCCGACCGGATGAATTATTCAAGATTCGTCCCGAGAATGACTAGGAAAGGCGAAAATAAGAAGGCGAGAGCAAACAGTGCAGAAAGAAAACGGGAAGCCAATCGTGCTTATAGGTTACTGTGCGGCCGCTCTGAAAGCGACCTCTGCTCATCACTCGTCGACGGTAGAGCTCCCTGTGAATTGCGAGGCCCCATGCATGTTGCATGCTGGTAGTCACTGGGGTAAGGCTCGCGCATATAGGTCGCCTCGCCTTCGATTTTGTGCGGCGCCCTGAAACCAGAGACAAGGTCGAAGTTAGCTGTGCACGGTTTCTAATTACAACTCTGAGGTCCGGTGCTTTTTGCTTTTTGATTTGCAACCAGGGGGTTTCGATCGCGCATGAGCAGCTGGCTATGAGCTGAAACGTGACCGACAAGCAATCAAGACGATGTGTGCGTCGGTACCCCTTCGTGTTTTTTTCTGAAAGGGGGTGATTTTGACATACTGGTCGACAAGAAATCCTATATATTATTTACAACTGTCCAAATTTGCAACTGATTTACATGGTGTACAGTGTTCAGCGATTGAAACGCGCTACTCAGAGAACGTGGCGGCCGGCACCTTTTGCGCCACCGGTGATCGCTGGGTGATCGCTTGGTGATCGCTTGGTGATGGCTGAGGATGCATCAAGAAGGTTCTCGCTCTCATGTGACACAAAAATACATCATCTCAGTGTCACGAGCGCCCACCGGTGGCGCAAGAAATTACCGGCCGCTAGGTTGACCGAGTATCGCGTTTCAGTCGCTGAGCACTCCACAACTGTCCTTTGTTTGCGTAGTGAGTGAAAAATTGATGAAGCTCTAGTAATTGTGTTCTTCTGCGGCGGGGGCGGATTCTTCGGAGTAGTTTTCCTCCTTCCCCAGAGGTCTTCACCCGCTGCTTCGTACGTCCTCTGTCGCAATGGTCGGCTGCCCTCAGTCCAGGGCTCTGCTGGCCTCTGCTGTCCGTCGTGCACGCCGCACTAGACCTAGCTGTTCTCCGCAGCGGTCGCTGGACAGCAGTTCCTCCCATTGCTCAGCACTCTGTTTAGGTAAACGTACCGCTAGTGTTCAAACGTTCGCAGCAGCTTAATTTTGCCATAACGGCCGGCACACGTATGAGGGGCAGAATCCACAAATATTTTTCTATTGGCTGGCCGACTTTGCTAATAGTTCACTAAAATGTCCAAAATAACGATTCGTTGGAAGCTGTTTTTGTAAGAACAGTTCTAGCCTAGAAACTTTTTTACAGCCGCAGCTAGCTATTATCGGTATACTTGCCTAATGGGTTTTATGTCCTCCGCTGTCCGCCGTCATCTGGCGTAGAAATCCCAAAATGTGTTGTGTGAGGTCCTTTTTTAAAAAAATGAAGGAATGGTGGTTTCGCCCATAATACGCATGAGTGACTCCATAACTCGTAATATTAGGCGCAGTAAGTCTTCCATTGTTTTGCGCGGTATCGGTGTCGCAGCAGAGAATCGTGCTACGCGTGGTCGCACCGCTATATAGGGGCTTTTCCATATGTGGTGCTAAGGCTCGTACACAAAGAGGAGACAAAGAGGAAACTTTATCATTCCAGGACTTTTAACGCGAACTTAGTGAGGAAAGGACAACATATATAGGCACAATACAATTAAAAACTGTTGGCATACGTATGTGACACTGTAATATTAGCTGTTAACTATTAATTAACTGAATTATTATTAACAACTTGAGCATATCCTCAAGACGCGTTCGGATCGTTTAATAAAGACGGTAATGCTGGTCCCCGAAAGCCCACTGACGGAGTTTGTCCTGGTCGCGGTACGGCGGTGGCGTGACTTATAATATGTAGTCGGCCCAATTCCGTCGGAAGTCGTTGGCTGTCAGTAAAACGGCCCGCCACTGTTCCTACGCGCGTTCCAGCAGCGCGTTCTTCGCACAGATGAAAGTACAGGCTCGTCAGCTGCCCGACTGCTTTGGGCAACAGGCTAGGTAGCCATAGTGTCGGCTCGGCAAATTCAGTGACCACTTCGGCAGCGGGACAGCCGGGGCCAGGCACACGAGCATGGCTTCGACTTCCCAAGCGCGTCAGCTGTGCCGAGGACACCGCGTGAAATAGTGCAAGTTAATGTTTGACGCATTACAATTCGCCGTACTGTGCACTTTGTAATTTTTTTTTCACTGATTATCACCACACTTTTTTAATGCGTTAGCATTAGGAGTGGCAAAGCGGGAAAAAGCGGATACATATATATATATATATATATATATATATATATATATATATATATATATATATATATATATATATATATATACACATGTATATATATACATGTATATATATACAGCGTGTTTTACGCAGCTTGAACCAAGGTTTTGAAAATGATGGTTAACCGTAACAGAATGAAACAAACGACATATAGTTTGGCGTCATGTGGCACTCCTTAGGGTATGTTTTATATTGCGCTTAATTATTTAATTAACATCAATTATGCGAAATTCATACAGTACCATTGGCACCCACGACGATAATGGAAGAGAGAAAAGTCTAGAGGAATTTGAAATCCCACAAGTAACGCCGGAAGAAGTAAAGAAAGCCTTGGGAGCTATGCAAAGGGGGAAGGCAGCTGTGGAGGATCAGGTAACAGCAGATTTGTTGAAAGATGGTGGGCAGATTTTTCTAGAAAAACTGGCCACCCTGTATACGCAATGCCTCATGACCTCGAGCGTACCGGTATCTTGGAAGAACGCTAACATAATCCTAATCCATAAGAAAGGGGACGCCAAAGACTTGAAAAATTATAGACCAATCAGCTTACTGTCCGTTGCCTACAAAGTATTTACTAAGGTAATCGCAAATAGAATCACGAACACCTTAGACTTCTGTCAACCAAAGGACCAGGCAGGATTCCGTAAAGGCTACTAAACAATAGACGATATTCACACTATCAATCAGGTGATAGAGAAATGTGCGGAATATAACCAACCCTTATATATAGCTTTCATTGATTACGAGAAAGCGTTTGAGTGAATCGAAACATCAGCAGTCATGGATGGATTACGGAATCAGGGTGTACACGAGCCGTATGTAAAAATACTGAAATATAACTATAGCGGCTCCACAGCCACCGTTGTCCTCCATAAAGGAAGCAACAAAATCCCAGTAAAGAAAGGCGTCCAAGGGAAGGGAAGCGTAGCAGGGGGCGGCAGAAAGTTAGGTGGGTGGATGAGCTTAAGGAGTTTGTAGGGACAACATGGCCACAATTAATACATGACCGGGGTAGTTGGAGAAGTATGGGAGAGGCCTTTGCCCTGCAGTGGGCGTAACCAGGCTGATGATGATGATGCAAAATTTTTAATATTCACTTTAGGGCCAAGTGCATTTCGCTACATTGTAGAGGGCATTTCAAAACGACCGATCCAGTTTTTTCTGGCAACGTACACGCTGCGTGGTAATTTTTTTCCGGCTGGCAATAAAAGCCCGCGAAATATGAAATAAAATGGCGTGACTGCGCTCATGCGCTACCGTATTGCAGCGCTCTCAACCACACTTCGTGCGAAAGAACCGTGCGCGCGGACCGTGGTGAAGTGAGCGGCTGCGGCTCGAGGCATCGGCTTCACAGTGCTTCAGCATCTTTGACGGTGGCACACGGAAAAGAAGTGCCGTCGTCCCTGATGAGCGATAGGCCCGACGCAGGGTGGAGCGCGCTGCAATCCGAGAGCGCACGAGCGCAATCACGTAGTTTTATTTAATACTTTGCAAACTTTCTTTAAACGCCGGAAAAGATCATCATTCAGCATGTTCGTTGCCACAAAAATTGGATCGTCTGTTTTGAAGTCTCCTCTACAACATAACGAAACGCACTGACCCTGAAGGGAATATTAAAAATATTGCATAATTGATCTTAGTTAAAGAACTAATTTAGCTCAATATAAAAAGTATCCTAAGGAGCGCCACATGACGGCAAACCATATGTCTTTGATTTCATTCAGTTGCGGTTAACCACTTCTTTAGAATGTTTGGTTCAAGTTACGTGAAACACCCTGTATAAGCATAACTCAAAAACCGGATAGGAAGACGGCGCCGTGGTAGCTCTATTAGTAAGAGCATCGCAAGCGTACTGCGAATACGCGGGTTCATATCCCTCCTTCGGCAGGTTGTTCTTTCATCCACTTCCATTTTCATTTATTTATCTTTTCGTTATTAAATTAAGAACTGCAAATAAATTTCCCTATACTGTTCTTCATCGTGTCATTTTGTTGGCGTCGCATCATTAGTATATGTATATATATATATACATAATACATACATACATACATACGGTACAACTGACGGTGGTCTGCTCTGTCGAAGAGGAACGACGTTTTTCGAGTGAGCTCCTGAACAGCACTTTGCAATCAGGTGAACGCGTTAAAGTACGTCATCACTTGCGGAAATAAGCGCGCCCAAGATAAGCGTTCCGAAGCCACACCACCGCGCGTTCGCGGAGAGCGGTGGGCAGGCGAGAGTTCTAGCCCTCTCTCGAGATGGCTCGAGAGCCCGCGAGAATTCCCGCGGCCTTTCAGTCTCTCCTCCCTGCCGAGAAAACACGGCCCGTGCGCCGGTCGAGCTCGGCGGCGAGAGCATTGATCTCACCGCCCACGTGACGAATTCGGCGCCTTTGATTGGCTCGCTCGGGTTTGCGGAAAGGGGGTGCCGCGAAAAAATGGCGCAGCAGAAAATTCTTGCCGCGAAAGCGCCTTTCGCGGCGCGTACTTTTAAGCGCGCCGCCTTGCGCGCGCTTATTTTCGCGGACGCACTTCACATGCGCTACGCAGTTTTTGGGCTTCTTGACCCATCCAAATCGACGGGACCACCGAATTTCGGTTCGAATCGACGCCGACAGCGAAGCGGACCACGCGGAATCCACTTCAAGCCGGTGGGTCCAGTATTTTTGGATTTATTTTCGGACTTGAAGTTTTCCCAAGTGGCCGACCAGAGCTAGGACTATTAGACCTAACACGGCAGCGGGGCTCTGCGGCCCTCCCGGCCTTAGCCAACGGTAGAGGAGCCTGGAGCGATAGCCCGAGTACTCAACCCCAGCTTAGGACAAACACCGCTACGAGATCCGACGAATCTCATGGCCGAAAACCACGAAATCATGGACGAAGACTACCAAGACGCGGCCGGGGAGACCCGTGACCACGGACCAGCGGCAGCCACTCAAGGCCTGACAAGCAGCACCCCAGCGACCACAACGTCACAAGTAAGTCAACATCTCGACGAGGACGCGGACTGGCAGATAGCCATTTCCAAGCGGCAGAAGAAACGCCAACGCGGCAGCCAAGCAGAATTTTTGGCGGGAACAGGGCTAGGGAACGGAAATTCCCTAGGCTCGGCGAAGAGCACAGGTGGCACGCCAGCCGCACCGAATCAAAGAGAGGGGGGAGGAGCGCCGAGGAGGAGACTGCCTCCGCTGCCCAAGGACGACTTAAAAATAGTCCTGAGGCCCAAGGGACTAGCAGTGAAGAACCTGCAGACGCACCAAATGGCGCGGGCGGTGGTTGCAGCCACCGGACATGGATGCAAGGCAGAAGACCTTATTATCCGACTCCGCACAGGTTCCAACATCATTATTGTAAGCACCGACAACGAAAGCGCTGCTCAACAAATTAGACGCATTACGCAGCTGAAGTTTGGAGAGCACAGCTACGACATCAACGCACACGTGGCGGCGCCGGAAGGAACGCTGCGCGGTGTAATCCACGGGGTGGACCCGGGAACCCCTGCCAAAGAACTCGAGACAAACCTACGAACCCGAACGCAGGGTGTGAAGATTTTGGCGGCAAGAATGCTAGGCCGGTCGAGCACTGCCGTCATCACATTCGATGGCCCCACCCTCCCCAAGCAAGTTCTGTACTATGGGGGAGAAATGTGGTGCTATCCCTACAGACCAACGAGACAGATCTGCTACATCTGCTGTCAGCAGGGACACCGGTCAGACGTCTGCCCAACTCCCGGGATCAAGACCTGCAGGCAGTGTGGCCAAAAGGATCCAGAGGAACACCATCAATGCACACCCAAGTGCCTGCTGTGTGGGGAGCCCCACGCAGCCGGCACAAAGGACTGCAAGCAACGTTTAAAGACAACAAGCGAACTACGATGGGGACCCCAGGGTCAGCAACGACGGGGCCGCAGCCGAAGCAGAGGTGGAGCGCGGCGCCCACGCTGGTTCCGCAACGAAGACCAGGAGAAGCGAGGCGACTACCGGAGCGAGTCGAGGAGCCGCAGCCGGGGCCGCAGTGGCAGCCGAGACCAGGACCAGAGCCGGGAGCGGGACGAGTCCTACCCACCCCTGGGCGGTCAGCAGATCTGGGCGAAGCCGAAGCAACTACAGAAGAAGAGCGGCGGAGTTAAGGTGAGCTGGGGAGCCGGCCCTCCCAAGACGCTTTTTGCTCCGCACAACAGTAACAACACAAACACACAAACAGAAAACGAAAAAAGGCTTACTGCCGAAATTAATAATCTTAAGAGGGAACAGGAACAGACCCGTGAGGAAAACAGGCAACTCAAAAAACAAATAAGTGAACTAATAGCAGAAATACAAGAGACGCGAAAAGCAGGTTTTCCGCCTGTCAGGCCATCCTCACCCCCGCAGCAGAGCGTAGGAAGCTTACAGACTAACGAAGGGGGAACCTCCCCAATAGACGATTTGAAAACAATGATACAGCAAATGCAACAGCAAATGCAGCAGCTAAATCAAAAGATAGCCATGCAAGATCAGAGCTTTCGAAATTATGTAAAGAATCAAAACACACAGAAAACTGTAAACGACGCCAGAGACCGGCTCTACAATGAGCGCAGGTTCGGATCAGAATCCCAGGGAACGAACGCGAACTCTAATACATCAACATGGCAGGACAAAACCAACTAGAGATATGGCAATGGAACTGCAGGAGCTACAAGCGCAAACAAGGGCTCCTACAGCAGTTCATTAACACTAGAGGAACCCCACCAGATCTAATACTTTTACAAGAGACAAACTGTGTTCCAGCCCTGAGAGGATATACTTGCCAGGAGAACGGACGAACAGCTACTCTAATTAGCAACAAAATCACCACCATTGCACACAAAGAATTCGAGAATACACAGCTTGAACACATAGTAACCGAGATAATCCCCAAGAGGAAGCGGAAAGCTAAAAGTACCTTCATAGTTAATCTATACAGCCCACCTAAAAATAGGGGAGACTTCATCAAACTCTTTACAGAAGCAAAAAAGCTAGCGGGACAGAACACCCTGATAATAGCCGGGGATTTTAACGCAAAAAGCCCGCAATGGGGCAGCAGAACTGAAGACAAAAAGGGACGCAGCATCTGTGCAGCAGCAGAAAACATAGGCTGCGAACTACTCACAGATGAGGGCCAACCTACTAGACAGGGGAATAGCGTCAGTGTGGACACATGTCCCGACCTAACTTTTGTCAGGGGCGCCAAGCAAGCGACATGGGAAAACTTGCAAGAAAATCTGGGAAGCGATCACTACATCATTAGGATCAGCACGGAAGCAGAAAGCATCAAGAGGAAAATTGGTAAGGCAACCCTAACAGACTGGGACGCCTTCCGAATCCACTGCAAACAGCTAAAAGGGGATATAACTTCAGTAGAAGAATGGAGCCAACAACTCCAGCAAATCAGGGACCTCTACACCAAAGAGGTAGATCGAACAGAACAAGCGCCGGAAGTGGACAAGCGACTCCTCAGACTATGGGAGGCACGACGGGGCCTAACCAAGCGCTGGAAGCGCCAAAAACTAAATCGGAAACTAAAGAAGAAAATTGCTGAAATAACACAGCAAGCGGAGGAATATGCAAAGCAGCTAGCGAGACAGGGGTGGCAACAGTTTAGTACCTCCCTGAATGGCACCCTCGGCACAGCTAGAACGTGGCAGATCCTCAGAACACTAATGGACCCAAGCAAAAGCAAAACAGAAAGCAGCAAATCTATTCAGAGACTAATTCACCAATATGAAGGGACCGAAGACCAGCTACTCCAAGCAGTACGAGTAAAATGCTATGGGAAAGACTCGGTGGAATGCTATCAAGGCGACTACCAAGGAGAGGAGAACCCCACAACAGACCGGCCCATCACAAGGGAAGAAGTTGTCGAAGCCATACGAGCAACCACGAAGAACACGGCGGCAGGGGCGGACAAGATTCGCAACTCGCTAATACGAAACCTAAGTGAAGAAGCAGTAGACCAACTCACCATCTACCTCAACAAATTATGGGAAGACGGAACAGTCCCAGCGGAGTGGAAACACGCCGTGGTGGTCATGATTCCCAAGCCCGGCAAGAAACTACAAATTGAAAACCTCAGGCCAATCTCGCTCACATCGTGCCTCGGCAAGCTGTTTGAGAAAATTGTGACCCGACGAATTCAATCGCACCTAGAAGACGGAGGGTGGTACCCCAACACCATGTTCGGCTTCCGGGCAAACCTATCCACCCAAGACATCCTGCTACAACTAAAAGAAGAGGTACTCGAACCAATGCCGAAAAACGGGGAGAACGTCGTCATGGCCATCGATATCAAAGGGGCCTTTGATAACGTATCCCACGCCGCCATTATGGAAGGACTCAACACTACCAACTGCGGGAAGAAAGTACACGCCTATGTCAGAAGCTTCCTCACAGATAGAACAGCGACTGTAGGCCTCGGAGACCTGCGGAGCGGCACCTTTCAAACGCCATGCAAGGGCACTCCGCAGGGCTCGGTAATTTCGCCGATACTTTTTAACATCGCCATGGTCAACCTTGCGAAGAAGCTCAACGAAGTCCAGGGCATCAGTCATGCCATATATGCAGACGACATAACCATCTGGACCACCGAAGGATCACTAGGGAACAAGCAAGAAGCGCTACAGAAAGCCGCCGCTTGCATCGAGGAATATACGCAGCAAAGAGGCCTCAGATGCTCCACGGAGAAGTCTGAGCTCCTCAGAGTGGGAAGGCACCCAACAGATGCCCCACTCGAAGTAAAAATCGAAGGCCAGAACATTCCGGAACAGAAAATGATCAGGATCCTCGGCATGTGGTTGCAGGGCAGCCGGAGGTGCAGCCACACCCTCTGCCTGCTGAGTAGAGCAGCTGGACAAGTGGGCCGCATGATCAGCAGAGTTGCGCACAAGAGATACGGCATGAGAGAGGAAGATACCCTCAGGCTGGTCAACAGCCTGGTGGTCAGCCGGGTCACATACTCCCTGCCGTACCATGTAACCATCAAAGCCGAAAGAGAACAAGCCGAAGCAATCCTTCGGAAGGCATACAAAACAGCCCTTCATCTCCCAAGAAACACATCCAATGACAAGCTGATGCAACTGGGAATCAGCAATACGTTTGAAGAACTAAAAGAATGCCAGCTCAAGGCACAAGCGCGAAGGCTCAGTAACACAACAACAGGAAGGGCGCTCCTGACAAAGTTGGGTTGGGAAATAGAAAAACCCCAAAGTAGTAGGGCAATAATACCGGACCTGCTAAGGAAGAAACTACGTATACAACCTGTCCCCCGCAATATGGACCCCAATCTCCATACCAGCAGGCGACAGGCTAGGGCAGAATTCTACGAAAGAACGATGGGGCAGAGAGACAACACATTCTACACAGATGCTTCCCTCTATCCAAAAGAACACAGGAAACACGCAGTAGCGGTAGTAGCTAATAATAAAAGCAAACTAATCACGAGTCTCACGGCAGCGGTATCAGACATAACCGAAGCAGAGGAAATAGCTGTTGCACTGGCAGCAGAGGAAGGATACAGGATAGGAAAATCCCTCAACATCCTAACAGACTCACAAGAGGCGTGCCGAAACTATATCAGGGGTAGAATAAGCAGCACGGCACTCAAGATCCTTAGTAGAGCACCGCTCTATGAAGGACAACCTACACACAACATAATCTGGATACCAAGCCACGCAGGGATTCAGGGCAATGAAGGGGCGGACAGCTTAGCTCGAGGCTTCACCATCCGAGCGGGCGCCTCAGTCCCCCCGGGAGAGCCTCAGATTACTTGCGGGGACAGTTATTCAGAGCTGCTAAACCTATATAGGGGGCGAAGATTCCAATACCCCCCACCACACAAAGCGTTGACGAAGGAGGAAGCCGCAGGATGGCGTAGACTGCAGACGGGTTCCTTTCCAAATCTTTACGTACTAAGCAGGATGTTCCCCACACAATATTGCGGCGTATGCCCGTGGTGCGGAGCAAGGCCAACACTATATCACATCACATGGGAATGCGAGAGAAACAAGACATTCCACAAACATACAACACCAAGTGCGGAGCAATGGGAGAGCCGGCTCACCAGCTGCGAGCTAGGGGTCCAAAGGGCCCTCATAGCACACGCAAGCGAGGTGGCCCGACTCAGTGGTGCCCTGGACTAGGGGCCCACCCAAGGCTGAAGAGGACCCAAAGTTTTCAAGAATGAAGACTTCGTCCTCAACTCGCTAATATCTTAAAGAAACAATAAAGTTTTCCATTCCATTCCATTCCATTCGCAAGTGAGAACGTACGGTTAGGGTCCTCAATGAGGTGCGGCGTAATGCTAACGCATTTCTCTGGCATTTACGGCAACAAACTTTCGTCACTGAAGTTTGGTTCTGCTATTCACATAATGTATTCTGCATGTGTTGCCTATACGTATTTCTGTAAATATCTTTCTTTTTCTTCTTTCTCTTCATGCCACACGTTTTACATAAATTATTTCATGTTCCCTTTTTCTGGCCACACATTTTGGTATTTACTTGCTGCCTACGTTTTTAGTTGCATATTTTTATCACTCATCGGGTTCGGGACCCCAACTTTGTTTCGTATTTAATAAATATTCGTACACAGGAAGTCTGACTAGTAGTTCTTACGTTTGAATGTAGTCCTGTATAATATTGCCTTGTGAAGAAAATTTTACTTAAAAAAAAATTAAATGCGTTTCCTTGTGGTGACCCTATTCAACCTGCCAAGGAGTAATGAGGCTGCTAACCAGGGTCTTTATTTTATAACATGAGATTTCATGTTTTAATCTTTTCCTATCATGCGTCATGCTACGTGGCCCATCTCAGAGATAACAATGCCGTGGCGGCCTCCGAGTCGCGTCCTAGACAATAACGAAAGACGGAAAAATAAGAGGAAAAAAATCAAGGAAAGTAAAGAAGATGTCGATCGGTTAGAGAATATGGCGCCGTTATCTGCATTTTGTAACTTTTCGACTCATTTTCCATTCATCTTCTTCATTTTATCACACTTCAAGCTCGGTGACTTATCAGCGATGGAAACTCGGTGGCAATAGCGCTGCGCTTCCAAGCACTCGTGCCTTTAATGTCGCCCATGGCTGCCACATGCTGACGGTGGCGGATTGCAAAAAACGCTCGCGTACCGTGCATTATGCGCATTTTAAAGAACCCCAGGTGGTCAAACCCAGGAGTCTGGCAAAAAGACGTGCCTCTTGATCAGATCGGAGTTTTGGCACGTGAAAGTCCAGATTTTTTTTTATTGCCGAGCAACCAATTCCAGTGATAGTGGAACCGCGCAGGCACCCGAGCCATGTCCGAGCCAACAGCGAAGGGCGAAAAAAATAATGAAAAATTAAATGCGCTGCAATAAATGACGACGTCACGGAACAATATCTTTGAGTCCGTGAGTCTGTTGCGCTCAGACTAGGGGTGCGCAAGCGCTAGCGCGCATGGCAAAGCTCGTATTAAACTTTAATTCTAGGGTTTCACGAGCCAAAACCACGATAATCATTGATTATGAGCCAAGCCGCAGTGGGAGACTACGGATTAATGTCGATCACCTGAGGATCACCTGAGTGAATAGCATTGGAGAGACTCCGTCTCCCTGCCTGACCCCTTTCTTTATAGGAATCTTTCTATAGAAAGACGAAGTGATTCTTTGATAGAACGCTTGTACTTTTGTCTCCGCTTTTTCGCTTTGTTTTCCTGCATTTCCGGGAGCTGCCTCTCCCTCCTTGCGGCAATGGATTAAGAGATCTCCGAGGACTTTCCTGATGTGCAGCCGTCAGGTCGGCTAGCGTTCAGGAAACATAGAAGTACGTCAAGCGATACAGACAGCGAGGCCACTGAGATATGTTCGGACAGCTACGACTCATCGGACGGTGACTTCCAGGTCGTGATGAGTAGATCAGCGAAAAGAAGACTACTGCACGCATCTTCGTCGCCAACTGCTTCTACCGCGCAGAGTGCACCGCTGCGCTGGCCGCACACTGTGCTCTTTATGCCCGTGGACCCGGCGACCAATTTGCGGCTCCTCAACAGGCAGGTCCTCTCTTCGTTACTCGAGAGTATCGCACCAAATGAGATTAAAGACGTGCGAATAAACTCGCGGAAATATGTCCTGGCAGTTGATGTCTTACATCGCAGCGCCCTACAGAACCTACGTAAGATAGCTGACATGGACAATGTAAAGGTGCGATCAATGATCCCTACAGGCGGCAATGGTGCTGCGGGTGTCATTTATGACGTCGACGTTGCCATCCCTGATGCCTACTTGCCAACGCTGATAAAGCCAACGACAGAAGGCACTTTCATTACAAGGATTTTCACACTGGGAAACTCACGCTGTGTGAAGTTTCCCTCGTCAAAGTAGGACATGTCCGCCATCCAGTACGACCATTCGTTCCGAAGCCGCTCCAGTGTTTCAAGTGTTGCAAGATTGGCCACGTGAAGGGTGTCTGCGTGAGCAACGTCGTGTGCGCGCGGTGCTCGGAGTCCCATTCAGAAGACGCCTGCAGCACACATGTTCTAAAGTGCCCTAACTGCAGTGGTCCACACAAGGCCTCATCAAAGGATTGCCCGCGAGCGCGGAAAGAATTCGCGATTCTAAAACGAACGGTGCGGGACGTACAATTCTACGTATCGAGAGGCTGCTGCCGCTGTTCGGCGACAACGGCATCGACACCGAAAACGTTCACGAAATTCGGCAGGATAGGAACATAGATAGGAACATGCCAGCTACCGTCAGAAGGACTGCCGCATCACCGCACAGCGCCACCAAGGCAGATACAAGAAAAGCAAACAAAGGGGAGAGGCTCGCCCATCATGAAGAATGGCCTGAGCTACCGATGGCACAACTCCCTGATAAGTTACCTCAAACCGCACCGACTTCAACGGCTTCGGCAACTGTTGAAGCGACGCTGGCTGATGACCTCCAGGTCATCAACATTCTGCAGTCGCTCATGAATGCCATTCGCGTTATACTTACCAACATGAAATCTTCGTCTGCGCAAAGCGCGCTACAGTTGCTGGACACTGCGAGTCCAGTACTTGCAGCGCTTGGTTAAAATCATGGCTCTCCAGGAGCCGTCGTTTCGTGACGAAGTCCGGAACGCGTCGATATTTCAGTGGAACGCCAGAGGATTGAAGTCACGCATGTCGGACTTTCGACAGTTTGTGTTCACGAATAAGTTCCCAGTCATTGTCATCTGCGAGCCCCTATCAGATAACATCAGACTGTCCGGGTATGAGTGTTTCATGTCCGCCACCCACGGAGAATGCAGCAAGATCATCGTATTCATGTGGCGTGATCTTACGTATGTGCATCACCCAGTGTCACCTGACCAAGAAAACCAATACGTATGTCTGACAGTTAAGAAAGGCAAGCTCACTTTCACATTAATTGGAGCCTACATATCGCCCTCAAGTCGGTTGGACTGCGAGAGATTACGGTGAATCACGACAGCGACTCCGCAGCCTTTGGTGATTACTGGAGATTTTAATGCCCAGCACCATCTCTGGGGAAGTTCTAAGATAAACTCGAGAGGCAGAAGATTAGTGTCATTTGCCTCCGAACAAGAACTGTGCTTGTTAAATGATGGAAGCCCCAGCTTTCTGCGTGGGACTGCCTACTGTAGCTGCCGGACCTCACCTTTGTTTCACGCTCCTTCACTAGAAAGGTCAAGTGGTTTCCGGACATTGAAACGCGGGGAAGTGACCACCTACTCACTTATCTTCGGGTTGAAGGGTTGACGGACTCAAGGTTAGCCGGCGTCACACAATGTATCGACTGGCCAATGTTCAAGTCAATTGTCGAAGACGGCTGTCGTGATGACTTGTCCTCTAGCCTAGAGGACATCATAAAGGGTGCCCTAGAGGCTGCGAAACATTCGCTTCTGAGAACGTATACACGCACCGAATACGACATTGAGCTAGAGAAGCTTCGTGTAATTCGTCGTCGTGCAGAGCGAAGATACAGGCGCACGAAGTCTGTACATGACTTGAGGTTGGCCAGAAGAACTCAAAAGAAAATTCAAGCGTCGCTTGGACAAACTTGCATCGCAAAGATGGAAGTTATTCTGCGAATCTTTGGATCCACGAAAACCTTTGTTTCACATATGGAGAACTGTTCTTGGTCTCCGTGGAACCCCTCAGCAGCGCCACCCTTTTAAGTCTTTGGCCCTTCACCAACAATGCAGCGAGATTGACGTAGCGGAAGCTTTCTGCAGGAGGATTGCTGGCGAAACTAGTTCCGCTGGAACATCGACGCTCCACCACTCACCGACTTCACGCGACCCCCGCATGGATAGTCCTTTCTCCATGGACGAAGTCGAAGCTGCACTGGCCTTGTGCAAGCGTTCATCTTCACCAGGACCAGACGGTATAACCTACCGTGCCCTATGTAATCTTGGCGAAGAGGCTCGGAATGTGCTTCTGCTCTTGTTCAACAGCTTCTGGCAGACAGGTACGGTTCCCCAGGAATGGAAGACCAGTCGCCTAATTCCACTGCTCAAGCCTGACAAGTCGCCTGTAGACATTGCATCATACCGACCAATTGCGCTTGTCAGTTGCATCGGAAAACTAACGGAGAGGATGGTTCTAGCACAGCTAGAATGGTACCTCGAACATTACCAGGTATATCCAGATGCGGTGGCCGGTTTCAGGCGTGGCCGTTCTTCCATAGACAACGTTATCGACTTGGTGACGTACGTCGAGCACCAGAAATCCTGCAAAAGATTATCTGCTGCCCTGTTTCTGGATGTTAAAGGAGCGTACGATAACGTAACGCACGAAGCGATTTTCAACGCGTTAGAGGCAGTACGACTTGGCGCCAATGTCTATATCTGGATAAGTAGCTATCTACATAAGAGACCCTTTTTCGTACTTACCGAGGTTGGCCCGACCTCCCAGCATTACAGTAACCCTGGGGTGCATCAGGGAGGAGTACTCAGCCCAACGCTCTTCAGTCTAACACTCACTGGACTCGCCGACATCTTTCCAGGCACCGTTAGGCTCTCCATCTATGCCGACGACATTTGCATTTGGACGACGGCTGTGACGCGACTGCAGCTTCGCGCTCGGCTTCAGAAGTCAGCCACTTTAACATCATCCTACCTTCGAGAACAAGGACTTCATATATCATACGAAAAGTGGGCAGTGGTGGCATTTACCAGGAAATCAATGTCTCCATACGTGATATCCGTCGACAGACAACTGATCTCGTACAGCACGAGTCACAGATTTTTGGGGGTGGTCATTGACAACAATCTCTCCTGGACCCCTCATGTGAATTATGTGAAAAATAAGCCTGACATGAATTTACCATATGTTTAAGTTCCTTGCAGGAAAGACCTGGGGAGTGCCAATACACTCTATGCTGCAGCTGTACAGGGTCCTCTTTATTGGATTCCTGCGGTACAGCCTAGCGGTCATGTCCAACACCTGCAGAACTAACCTGAATATAATCCAAAGCATCCAAGCCCAAGCCCTCAAGATATGTCTTGGTCTACCGCGGAGTGCGTCAACGACTGAAGTTATTGCAGTCGCTCAAGATTCTACTATTAGAACGCACATTAGTATTGAAACAATGCGTGTGCACATAAGACAGTGTTCCCGGACCCCTACCCACCACTTAGCAAGTCTCCCAGTATATAGACCCCACACGACATTCAGTGCGACTGTGTTCGCGCACCGTGCCTCTTTCAGGTCCGGTTACACACCTGCGGCAAGGCCTTCCATTCCTCTATGGTGTATGAGCTGTACTCAAGTGAACCTTACAATCCCAGGACTTCAGAAAAAGCCGGACTTGCCATCATCAGCGCACAAGCAACTAACTTTACTTCTCTTTTACGAGAAAAACAGCGACTGCACACACGTCTACACTGATGGATCAACTACATCAACCAGTTTCAGTGGCGCTGTAGTTATACAAGCAATGAGAATAACCAAGCGGTTAAAGACTTCCCATGTCACTATACGTCCAAGGGATAAATGCTGAAAGTCCTAGAATATGGGCAGTCTACTGCGATTCAAGGCCGGCCTTGCAATGTGTGCAGTCGTTTCTCCGACATGGAACTCACGATCAGCTCACGTGCGAAATCGCGGAACTTGTGCATCACTTAAGAGAAAAAGGCCATGATATCTCTTTTCAGTGGATACCAGGTCATTGCGGTATCATTGGAAATGATGACGCCGATAAGGCAGCTCGGACGTCAAACCAAGAAGACCACTGCGTCCCCATTCCTCTCTCAAGGACCGACGCCGCTAGGCAACTTGGCATTCTAGCACGCACGATCTCCTTAGCAGAGTGGAATACCGTACATACAAGGCGCACAAGACTGCACAGACTAAACCCATCACTTGAACTCAGACCTCCAGCCGGTCTGCACCGAGCTGAAGCGTCTCTTCTGTGTCGGTTATGGCTTGGAGTTGCCTTCACGAATGCCTACTCAGCACTAATTGGAATGGCTGATAGTCCTGCATGTGATGTTTGCGGATGCGAGAAGAACATTGATCACTTATTGCGCCATTGTCCTCAATTTCAAGCACAAAGACAATCTTTGTCCAACACATTGAGGAAACTAGGTGATCGTCCTCTGAGTGAACAGACAATACTAGAGCACCGTCCCAACCGATCATCGGCTCAGAAAGCAGTGAAGGCACTTTTGTGTTTTCTCAGAACTTCTGGTTTGAGCGAGTAGCTTTAACTCAAGTGCTGTCCGTACACGTATCTGTACCTTCTCTCTCCCTTCTCTCTCTTCCCCTTCTCCCATCCCCCAGCGTAGGGTAGCCAACCAGACTATTGACTGGTTAACATCCCTGCCTTCCTGTATTCCTCTCTCTCTCTCTATTTCTACTTTACTTGTGGAATCATGCAAATCATGCTCGCTGCCTATTCTTAGTGGGCCTGACGTCGTCAAAGGTGGTGGGCGTTAGTTTGCATCTCTGCCTTGCTGCCTGAGTCTCTTCACTTTATTTCTAGAATCTACGTGTCGAATGCAGGGGCGCCATAGCTGGACAAGCGTCAAATGTCTGCAAGAAATTCCACACTTGTAATCCTTATAAGTCCTTATTAGCACAGGTTTAAATTTCATGGATAATACCTACTTTGACAACGTAAGCTCTCTCAGATGCGACCACTCCCACTCGGATCGACAAACTTACCCACCGAGCTATGCCGCCATGCGATAGGCTAAATTTAGCTCCGATTGCGTCATGCGTGGCGCGACAACGGCGATATTTGTGCGTGCAACCCATGCATGATCGAGTGATTGCTCCTTTCCAATACACAAAGAGAAGTAAGGCGCCTGTGTAGTACGCTTGCAAAGACATAAGCGATAATAGTTTTACGCATTTTCCTTACATGCGGTTTTAGCAAGCGACCCCCGATGCTGACTGAACTCAAAGATGTCTCACGTGAACAAATACACGTATTTTGCTCATAAGCCCTCCTGTTAGTGTCTGAGATGTCTGTTGTGTCTGCCAAACAGTGCACGTAAATGTCGATTGCATCCCAACAACAAGCTTACGTGAAAATTCTATTCGGCGGCTGAACAGCAAAAGTGTCAGCAAGAGTTGTTCTTATTAATCTGACTTGCATGCTGTAACAGCAGTCAGTGCCTTATTTAATAATGCACAGATCAATATTTCAATAGTGGCAGCGTTTGAACTCAATAAAAGGCCCATTTGCTGACGTTTAGATAGTAATAAGACGTCAGGTAGCTGTTCTGACAGGCTCACGTATAGGCTATCCACACAAGTGAATAGGAACCGCGTCACAAAGTCGAACTGCCCCTATATGTTATATGTGAAAGAAATGTTTCTCGAAACTCGGTCCTGTAACTTTTTTCCTATGTGTAACAAATTAAAGCATCGATTTCTCGAACATGGGGGCAGCTCTAGCTTCTTTGGTGGCTGTAGAGTCAGGACTAGCCACGCCCCCCGCAGGGAGACGAGAGATTATATTTGTTTTGATGTTGCCAGCGAAGAATACACTTCTTTCCACTCTGTCATCTTGTCTAGCGCGATCGAAATCATATCGATTTTTCGTCCAGCAGCACTCGCTTGATGTTTTGTATCCCTATATTTTACCAATACTCTTTTTTTATTTGAGCCTCCTTTAACTTAAGAAAGCAAAGGTATACTGATTCAGGACTTATTACTTTTGAAACATTTTTAACCGTGCATCAGCGACTATAATGTCTTTCTGTTTCAGTTCAAATTTTTGTAAGGGGAGGGGAGAGATGTTGTGGACGTCTTCCTCCAAGCAACGTAATACACTCTTAAGCTGATCCAGAACTGAAGTTGAACGAACATTTTATATGCTACAAAGAAGAAATGCACCGCGCAAGGACACATAAGCGCTTTAAGGAATCCAATACAGAGAGAGAAAATTTATTGAGCGAAGGCAGATACGTCGGCCTGAGGTATAAAGCTAGCTTGTTTTGTTGCTCTGCACATTCACCAAGTTTCTTGCTTATATCCGCAGAAGGAGCATTTCGTTCTTTTTTAAATTTTGAAGCAAGTTCGAAGGTTTATAGAATAGATAAAAATATTATTCAGCAACTTCATCGCTAGGTTGAACAGATGTCGTTGATGTGGCTGCTGTAGGCTCGGAAATTGTTCCCGCAGTCTACACCAGCTCATCTTTTTGCCCATCGCATCGATACTTTAAACAGGGCATCATGTCATCATTGGTACCACGAAAACGTTAGCGAGATCATCTGTCAATCTGTTGACGATTGGTGAATAAAGTCTTGCGCATACTGGGCGTGGTAGCTTACCGGCTGTGGCTTTGCTCTTTTGAGCTCAAGGTCGCATGTTCGATCCCGGTGGCGGTGGCCTCATTTTGATAGGGGCGAAATTCAAGAATGCTCGTGCAGATAGATTTCGGTGCACATTATTAAACCCCAAGTGAATGAATTCGGAGTCCGCCACTATGGCGTGTCTATTAACGTTATCGTAGTTTTTGGACGTAAAAGCCAACATTTTTGTGGGGTCTTGGGCAACACGGACGTCTGCAGACATTGTTACTTTAGTCTCGGCCTCTTTTAAAATGCATAAAACCATTTTTCCCACAGTATTTACAACTTTCACTATTATGCAAGAACTGAAGAAAGAAGGCCGTGTATTACATAACTTCTCTTACATAAGACAATTACTTTTTTGACCGGCGTTCGGGCACCGACACTCATAATAGCGATCGCCGTAATAACTAGATCTACAAATCCTGGTTCAACCGTGAACGGCACTGAAGTGATGTTTTGTGAATACCGGCCCCAGATCGGGTTCTATCAGGGCTCTCCACTGCGGAATTACTCGATGGTCTAGGTACTGTTTTCACAATAATATGACGACCTTCAAAGCAACTACGTGTAACTTAAAAAAGAATGGCACATAACTGAACAGCTCACTATAAGGTGATCTACGTTGCTTTCTTTTAACTGACCTCACTCACACATATTAGTGGACGTGTCCCATATATAAAGCTTGAAAGTGTTCGTTGACATGTCTCCGGAATGAAGCTTTAACTCCTTACCTAAATCACTGATTCTAAAAATTTCGTTTAGTGGTCAGCACTGATCAACATTACTAATTTAGGAATGAGAGTAAAAACCGTACTTCCGGACTTTTATTACGGAAAACACACTGTAGCTGTGCACATCCTAACAAAGAGGTTATTTAATCCATTGCCATTTGATTGTTCGTTCATTCTTTAGTTCGCTCGTTCGTTCGTTCGTTCGTTTGCTCGCTCTCTCCTTCGTTTGTTTGTTTGCTTCTTTCTTTCCTTCTTTCCTTCTTTCTACTTGAAGTTGCACCTCGCGGCGTGTTTTGAGGGCAGACTTTCTAGCCGAGGTAAAAAGTATCTGCTTCAAATTCTGAAAATTCAAACTTGCGATTCTGTGATTAACACTCGAAGTAAAATCCGAGTAAAGTTCTGGATTGCTTTTTCAACTCGAAACGCATCAACACGAAGTTGCGCGTCTGCATCGTCACAACCCAGCCGGATGACATATTTAGCACGGAAAGACACGATATTTTGAATAAATTGTGAGATCTAAAGTCAATAGTGCCGTTCGGCCAACCTAACGTGCGTACATTGCTTTTGCACTACTGGGGTAAAGGTGTGCTCCCCTAAAGAAGGAAGGGGCTAGGAGGAGGGGGAGGCTTATTGTCTTTGACATAACTTAGATTCCAGATAAGAACTGAGGTTCGAGAAGAGAAAAACCGATCAAACGCAGCCACATACATTTCCTTCAACGTTCCTGTAATGTCAATATACCTCCGCAAATGTTACACACAACAGCGAAAAGTATACTTGCGGTTGTAACAAGTCCAGCCAGGACCACGCAACACATACCTCCATCTCGGTTGCTTGCACCACATCGGGTCCGTATTTTCGGGAAACTCGGTTCTCATTGGAGGCGATTTTAACACCCTGCCCGCCATGAGGGACGATATAAATGACTCCAAGAGAAGCACGCCGGTCTGCGAGGCTTTCACTGATTCAAATCTTGCTCTTCTGAGTCATTCAGATAGTACACACCTGCTATCAAGGCAACTGCGATACCACGCGCCGAACCTCACGTGGTGGCTTGTCCCGAGTCTCGTACATGGCCGGCCGAACCCGACGCGTGGTGAAGCGACCCTTCACACGTAGTGATTGACATACGTGCCAAATGCATCAGTCAAGTTTATTCAGTAGTCTGTTCATTTGACAATGAGAGAAGGAGATTTTATTCAAACGAAATGTGAAGAATTCGGCCTGGGCAGGTGTCCTCTAGCATGCTACTCTGTACTGGGGAAAATGGAAGGGGAGTGAAGGTATATAGCCATGAATGATGATGAGGAGAAGAGATGAAGTGGATGCGTACGTACATTACACAACAGCTGTGCAAAAGCGGTGCGTCCAGTCTCGTGGCATGCATGAATTTCAATAATAATTCTAGCGCCTGCCTTTCCCTCATAGAGTCAGGCTTAGGGCCGAGAACAGCGCTCTCCATCAGTGGATCTATTAACAAAATGTCGTGTAATACATTTGCAAAATCATCGAGTGAATAAAGCAATTATGCAGAGTTACCGATTGGGAGGAGGTCCGCTGCGATGACAGAAGAACCACGTTCGACGAACGGCCTAGAATAAACAATAAACTTAACCTACGGATCTCACCGGAATGGGTTGTCTTTTATTTACTTTTAATAAACGTTTCTCTCTCTCTCTCTCTCGACACCTCAGGCACTGCCTCCACGCTGCAGGATAGGATAGGAATAACTTTAATAAAGTGCCGGCAAACGACGATTTAACGAGTCGTGACGCTGGCCAAGCGTCGACCCGGGGTTATACTCTACTCTGCACTAGCCCCGTTGGGCCCGTTTGTAGTGGGTCACGAGGCTTGTGCTTTTCGAGCGCACCCCGGGCCTGCTGGACGGCCCATAGTTGTGGGTCCTTGTCTGTAGACTGCAGTGCACTTTGAAGTTCTGGCGGGTAAGTCCTGGAGTTAGCTGCCGTCGGGAACCTGGCACAGTCCCACATGATGTGCCATTGGTCCGCCGGACCCGCTGCACAAACACCACACAGCCCACTCGGATAGAGCTCTGGGTGAAGCACGTGCAGCATTGCGGGGGCGAGGAGTGACGCGGTCTGTATTTGTCTTAGGATTACGGCCTCCTCCCGACTGAGTGCCGGGTGGGGAGGCGGCATTGTCCGTCGAGTTAAGCGGTAACACTTGGTTACTTCGGCATAACTAGTCAATCTGTCCTTGGTTTCGAACCACCACACGGAACGGTCACTCTCGAGGGCGCGGAAGGTAAGCGCTCGCGCCGCCGAATGGGCCGTCTCGTTGTGGTTCGGTGAGGATGCACACTCGCCGGCGTGCGCCGGGAACCACTTGATACGGACGGTGCTGCCGCGGTCTTGAAATTGGAGCTTGCCGATGATGGCGGCCGCCGGCGCGCATATTCGCCCCTTGGCAAAATTGCGCACGGCATTCCTCGAGTCGCTGAGCACGGTGCGACACTCGGCCTCGGTGATCGCCAGAGCGATGGCAACCTCCTCAGTGTCTGTGGCGTTCGTGCACCGCACGCTCGCTGCCGTTGTCTTGGTGCCGTTAGCCGCCGCAACGACCACTGCTGCGAAGCCTTCCCGCTTGTATTCCGCGGCGTCCACATACCGGGCGTGCGGGTCTTGGGCGTGCTGTTCGGTGAGGGCCTTGGCCCGTGCCTGCCGCCGTTCTTGGTTGTATTCTGGGTGCATGTTCTTCGGGATGGGGTCCACGTAAATGTGGGCCCGCGCCTCATCTGTGATCTCGCACGGTTGCCGGCTGGGAGCTTGGGGGTTGTAACCCAGGGACGTCAGTATACTGCGCCCCGTCTTGGTGGTAGAGAGGCGCTCGAATTGCGCGGTGAGCTGCGCTTCGGCTATTTCTTCTAGGGTGTTATGGACGCCGAGCTGCAAGAGCCGAGCCGTACTCGTGGTCTCCATTAAACCCAGCGCCGTCTTGTAAGCCCGTCTGATCAGCGTGTTGATCTTGGTCCTGTCAGTGACGTGCCAATTAAGGTAGGCCGCGACGTAGGCAATGTGACTGATCACGAACGACTGGACAAGGCGCACGAGACTGTCTTCACGCATGCCCGCCCGTCGTGTAGAGACTCGATGTATGAGCCGGATGGCGTCCATTGCCTTGGTGGTAAGCTTGTTGATGGTCTCGTCGTTGCGGCCGCTCTTGTTGAGCAGCAGGCCCAGTACTCTGATCTTGGGCACCTCGGGGATGCGTTGCCCCGATGCAGTCACAATTTTGATGTGATCACACTCCCGAAGAGGAGCGCGCTTCCGTCCCGGTCGAAGCGGTGTGAGGACGAACAGCTCGGATTTGGCGGGCGAGCAGATTAGGCCTGTGCCATCAAGGTGCTGCTCGATGGCGGTAACCGCCGCTTGCAGCTGTTGCTCGATGCTGGCGTCGGTGCCACCGACCGCCCACAGGGTAATGTCGTCGGCGTAGATAGTATGCCGGACGCCGGTCCCCGCTACTGCCCTCGCTACCCCGATCATGACGAGGTTAAAGAGCAACGGCGATATGACCGAACCCTGTGGAGTACCCGTACTGCCGAGCTTGTGTTCGGGGAGCTTGAGGTCTCCGGCGTGCAGTTCTACCGTGCGGTTGGTCAAGAAGTCTAGAATATAATTGTAGCTCGTTACCCCCATGTTGAGTCTTGATACTTGTCCTAATATGGCTGAGTGTTTAACTTTGTCGAATGCACTTTGTAAATCGAGACCCAGAATTACTTTGCTGTCTTGTGTCTTGTTGTCGACGATTTCTTGTTTGAGTTGTAACATGGCATCTTGTGTGCTGAGTCTGCGCCGGAAGCCGATCATCGTGTCAGGATAGAGGCCTTCCTTCTCTAGGTATTCCTGCCACCGGTTGCCGACCACGTGCTCCAGCACCTTGCCCACGCAGGACGTCAGCGAGATGGGACGCAGGTTGCCGATGTCCAGTGGTTTGCCCGGTTTCGGAATCAGGATCGTTCTTGCCGTTTTCCACTGTCGGGGGAGCTTGCCCGAAAGCCAGCATTCATTGAAGTAATCGGTTAGGGCTTCTATCGAAGCGTCGTCCAGGTTGCGTAGCATCTTGTTTGTAACGAGATCTGGGCCGGCTGCTGAGCGGGTGTTGAGCTCGTGCAGCGCTACCCGTACCTCTGATATTGTAATGTCTCGGTCGAGCCACGCGTTGGGCAGCCCCCCGTACGGCGGGTGGGTTTCCGTTGGCGTGTCTGGCAGATACTTGGCTTCCAGGCTCCTGATAACAGCGTCTTTTCCTTGTTGTTGTGTGATGGTGTGCATGAGGCGGGCCAGGCGGTCGCGCTGGTTTGACTTGGTCTTTGTTTCGTCTAGGAGGTGCCGAAATAGATTCCATGTACAACTGCGATGCAATTCCCTGTCAGCTCGGTTGCAGATCTCGTTCCACTGTTGACGGCACAGGAGCCTGCAATGTTGTTCAATGGCCCTATTTAAGTCAGCCACCTTCTTCCTCAATTTGCGATTCAGCCGGTGCTGCTTCCAACGCGCCTGTATCGAACGTTTGGCCTCTATCAGATGGGCCAGGCGGCTGTCCATGATGATGACGTCCTCGTCTGTTTCTATGGTCTTTGTCGCTGAGCGCACTGCATCGCGGAGTTCCACCGTCCAGGTTTCGATCTCTGTGATGTCTTGCGCTGTGGTGAGGCGCCCCTTACGGAATTCGTCCCAGTCCGTCCACTTATGTATAATGGTATTGCTCCGTAATTGGTTGGGTATCGTAATTTCGAGGATGTAGTGGTCACTGCCCAGGTCGACGCCCGTGTTGTGCCATGTTACTTTGCCCGTGTGATCATTTTTTACGAACGTAAGGTCTGGTGTGGTGTCTCGTGCTACGGAGTTGCCGATGCGGGTAGGATGCGTGGGGTCCGTGATTAGCACACATTTGTGGTCCAGGGTATCCTGCAATAAGTCCCGTCCCTTGGCCGTGTCCTTCACATAACCCCACGCTCGATGGGCGGCGTTGAAGTCCCCTCCGATCAGCAACGTGTTGTCTCTGGCTTGGGTGCTGGCTGTGTGTAGTAGGGTCTTGAATTTCTGTGTTTGGTGCTTGGGGTTACTGTAGATGTTGATGATGAACAGGCTACCTTTCCGTTGTTTGCTTGGGATGATTTCGGTGAAGGCGTATTCCACCCTGCTGCGGCCGTGTTTGAGTTGGTGCTCGATGAACGTGAGCCCTTTGCGGACGAACGTGCAGACGCCCCGTCCCTCCCCTTGGCTAACGTGAGCGCGATACCCAGGGAGGGTGGGGGTCACCGTCGTCGTTTCTTGCAGCAGGATAATGTCGGGTTTCTTGTTTACTGTGGTAATATGTTGTTGCAGCACTGCTTTCTTGTTGTTGTAACTGTGACAGTTCCACTGCCAGACCGTAAGGTCTGGTAGCGATGCTATTGTGGATTGGTGTTGGGACATAGTTGTGTCGAGGGTGGGGCTTGCGTCTGTTCTTGGAGGTATGGGTGTTTGGCGAATTCCGCTGAAAAGATGGGGCTGCGGACTATGGGCTTGAGGGTGAGTTCAATGAATTTGAAACGCTCTTGTATGGTGCGGAAGGACGTGGTGATTAGTTCCTCCAGCCGTGCCAGTCGTTGGTCGGTCACGGCAGCGGTGCTGGCGTAGGTGTTGGCGAGCGCTTCAATTTTGGCTTCGAGCTGAGTTTCCAATTGGGTCAGGTCCTTGTTATGTCGTGATGAAGTGCGTGTTCGTTTCTTGGTGGTTGGGTCAGTGATCTTCTCCTCCTGGGGCGCGTTTTGGGTTGTGTCCTTTGATTCTGTGACTTGGTGCGATAGCGTGTCGGAGTTCTGCTCGGGGACAACGGTGGGTGTTGGTTCGGTGCGTGCTCGTTTCTTGGGGGTTGGATCAGTGGTCTTCTCCTCCTGGGGCTCGTCTTGGGTTGTGTCCATTGATTGTATGCCTTGGTGTGGTGGCGTGTCGGTGGCGGGTGTAGGTGTCTCGGGTGACTGAGCTGGCTCTGTCCATGGATGGGCTTGCTGTGCTTGAAGTTCTTTCTTGACCTCGGCTAGCTCTTCGGCAAGCCGGCGCGTGGTTTCTACCAGGGTCGCATTGGTTGCGCGGAGTTGTTCGAGTTCCTTGTAGTAGGGGCTGGTAGTCCACGCCTGCCAGTTGCTCGGTGTGCTTCGGCCACTAGTGGCGCTGTTGGAGCTGGCGCTGCTGCCTTTAACTTCGCCCTTGGCTACGTCGGCCCAGCTGACTTTGTCACGGGAGCGCGATCGCTTTGCGCCGCAGCTGTTCCTGTCCGACGAGTCACGGCCGCGGGATGCGCTACGCGAGGCATGACGGGAAGCGTAACGTGATGCGTGGCGTGAGGCATGGCGCGACGCGCTGCGGGATCCGCCACGGGAAGCGCTGCGCGAGCGGGAGCGTCCTAGGCGTGGAAAGGCGCTTGATTCGAGTGCTTGCTTTCGCTGTTCTTCGGCGTTACGGCGTTCCCACCGCCGTCGCCGCACGACGTACGGAACCTTGTATTTGGCTCTGCAGAGGCGGTCTCCAGTGGGGTGTTCTTCGTCACAGAGCTTGCACTTGGGGACACACTTGTGGCCCTCTCTGGGATTAGAAACACCGCATGAAAGACAAACACGTACGTTTGGTGTGGGGCACACGTCGCGCCTGTGGCCGACCTTCCCGCATACTTTGCACACTTCTATTTGCTTCCTGTAGAGACTGCACGGATAGAGCGTGGATCCATAACGCACATACTTGGGAACCTTGGTACCGTTGAACACAACGATTATTGTAGTCGTGTTCCCGATACGCTTCGCTCCCACGGCGAGGGGGTTGTACTTTGTAACGATCTGCTGCATTATTTCGGCTTCGCTGTCCTCAAGCGCTATGCCCCTGATCACGCCCTTGACTGTGTCCTGGGCGGTCGTTCCGTAAGCGCTCACTTCGTATATTTTGCCTTGGACGTTGATAGCTTGTATTCGAGCATACTTCTTCGCTCGCTCCTCACACGGAGTGCTGAGCACCATAATGTTCTGATGGATATTGGGACACGCCATATCCTCAGCTCGATCTGCCTTCTCAATTCCCGCTGCCGCCATGATGGCAGTAGCCACGCATGCAGCTCCCGCCTTGGAAATCTTAATTTAACGACGATCTTAATTTCTTCCGCAGGCATTGCGGGCATGCGAGCCGCCCGAATAACTGCGGTCCTGACGTTCTTGTGGAATTTAGTCTTCTGCTGAGAGCTCGGAGTATCGGTACGAAAATTCGACTCACCCTGCGTTGCATGCAGGCGTGTTCGGCTCGTGTGCCCACCGTTGTGCAGCAAATAATATCAATAGAAACAACCGACCCTAGATCGCACCTCCTGAAAATCAGGTCGCAGCATTTCGAGGCTGAGTATCTCGTTAGTCGTCACCACTTGCAATACGTGCCCGCGTTTTTGCTAACCGCATCGCAGCGTGCTCTCGGCGCTGTAAAAATCAACTATCGTGACATCAGTGGCGAGAGCGATGTGAGTACCTTGACTCTGATGCAGGAAACAAGAAATTATGGCGCACAGTCCGGGTCCTGGAGCGCGGTGGTAACCACGTAGACCCGTCATCATACATCCGACTAGCGCTATACTATACGTCGGAGAAATTTCTAACCAGGCGGCCGCCAGCTTTTATTCTAAAAGCAACATCCTGCTACCCGCCTTTCAACTGGCTGGACGTGATTAAGCTAGGTAATGGATAGCGGTGGCTGTAGACATAGATAAAGTGTGAGATAATGTACACCACGAGATTATGTTACAAAACATGGAAAGCCTCGGTTTGCCGCTTTAAGTGATTGACATGAATTTGGATCTTTCATTGAAGCCGTCGTGTACCGAGAGGCTTCGTTCTGCCACAATTGTTTAATATTGCCTTAGTGCCTGTATACTGTAAAAGCTGCAAGACATGTCGGACACCTGACTTCTTATTTGTGCTCAAATTGTCACACTGTTGTCACCTCATGGACACCTTGAGCGTTTTCCTCTCTATCATCTTTCTAACCCCTATCCCCCATCCCCAGTGTAGGGTAGCAAAGCGGAGACTCATATCTGGTTAACCTGCCTGCCTTTCCTCTTCATTCTCTCTCTCTCTCTTGTCAAGAACTGAAGAAAGCTCTAGACCTCCTCCACGCATGTAGTACGTTCAGGCTTCTGTACACCAATTGTCGACACAGAGGTCTTCATATATATATACCGCAGTTACTCGTGTAAAGCCCGCACTCGAGTAATACCCACACCCCACTATGCATGGAGTGCGAAAACCTGTAAAAAGTGTCAGTAAGTGCCATGTCCCTACCCGCGTGCTGGTTAATTTCCGCAATTCGATCACTAATACCACGTTGCCTTCTTCCAGTGGAGAGTAGTAACTAGATGTTTTTCTCGCTAACATGTCCGTCTTCTCTTCGGCAGGAGAGGCGTACTGTAATTACACCCCTCCCTTACCGAGCATGTCTGCTCTCGTCCCCACACCCTTTCTTGGGTAGAGGAAGTTTCTGTCCGTCTACGTGAGCTGCAGCAGCCGCTACTCTTGACGTCAATTTCACACAGATACTACGATCTGAAAACGGTGCTGAATGTCGGAAGTCTTCTGCCCTTCGTGTGCAGCAACTACGCATCATCTACTCTGGACATGCCCCGGCCCGAAAACTGTCCGCGAGAAGCCCTCAAGGCTGTTACTTTACGAAGTGACCTACCTGACCGCTAGAAGCGACTGCTAATGGACACACTTCGCATGTTACTATTGCAACAATTGCATGGAACGAGCCCTTAAGCTTCAATATATCGTCATTTCATTCGTAATATTAGCCACGCTACCATCACTGAATGTAGTGATGGCACGTTCTTTAACTAGCGATGAATTTAGAAAGTTCTCGCAAGACATGTCCAGGGGAAAAGCGTAGAGAGAAGGAGGAATACCAATCGATTTAGTCAATGATGCAGGATTTATTAAGCTTGAAAAGGCCCTTTATACGCAATGCCTCACGACCTAAAGTGCACTAGAGAGCTGGAAGAATGTTAACATTATACTAATCCATAAGAAAGGAGATGTTAAACAATTGAAAAATTATAGGCCCATTCGCTTGGTTTCAGTATTGTATGAAATATTCCCCAAGCTAATTTTTAATAGGTTCAGAGCAACAATTCACATCAATAAACCAAGAAAACAGGCTCGCTTCAGGAAGGGGTATTCTACAATAGATCACGTTCATGTCATCAGTCAGATAATTGAGAAATCTGCTTAATACAGTCAAGCTCTTTATATGGCCTTCGATTATAAAAAGGCATTTGATTCAGTAGAGATACCAGCAGTCATGAAGGTATTCCATAATCAAGGAATACAGGAGGCGCACGTTAATTTCTTCGACAATATGTACGAAGTTCCTTAGCTACGTTGCTTCTCCACGCACACACACACACACAATATGAAAATGACCTGTCAAGAAAGGGGTTAGACAAGGACACAGTCTCTCCACTGCTGTTCACTGAATGTTTAGGGGAAGTAGTTAATCTATTATACTGGGAAGGCTTACGTGGAGCGATCAACGGTGAATATATCAACTTTGGTTTGCAGATTACATTGCTCTGTTCGGCAACATTGCTGACGAACTGCAAAAAATGATTGAGGCCCTTAACCGACAAAGTGTAAGAGTAGGATTGGACATTAATATGCAGAAGATAAAAGTAATGTTCAATAGCTTGGCATAGGAACAAGAATTCATGATCGCCAGTAGGAGGCCTTCGTCCCGCAGTGGACGTAAAAATAGGCTGAGGATGAATTTCATTAGCACGTTATGTCACGTGAAACCCATAGCATATAAAATAAAATCCCTAGAAACATTCCTAATCTTATATTAGCTAAAAGATTTGAATATGAGCGTCTTGTGTCGAAGATCGCATGTTCAACGTACATACGTAAGCTGTGGGCTGCGCACTGCTTGAGGAAGGCTGTTGTGTACTTCAAATAGTACTGGGGATGACGCCCCCTACTTTCACCCAGGCAACTTGCGCATAAAATGCACAAATTTGGGTGTTTCTCAGCTTACGTCGCTTCACTTGAGATGCAGTAAAGAACACAGTAGTGTGTACAGGGTGTCCCTGCTCACATGCACCAATCTTGAAAACAAACCAAACAGAAAGGAGACTACATAAATTTGATCTCTATTTTTCTCTTCTATGCTTTCCGCGATTGAAACAACACAACCGGCTAAACAAGCATCTAGTATTTTTTCTAACTGTCTAAAAACTAGCTTTTAAAATAAGTAGAGTTTAACAAATTTTTTATTATTAAATTTACGTAAAATATGTGAATGCGAGGTTTTTAGACTATTCTTCAGGATACCAGTTTCAGTTGCTTTAGCGTGCTATCTTGAACATCTTTCTTTTCCTCTTAAGAAATAGAGCCTGGGAAGTTTCGAAAAAAAAAAGCCGACGTGGCCTCACGCTTTCTCGCAAATGCTGTGCTTCTCCCAAACGTGCTGCGAATGCATTCCGCCCATGCGATGGCCAGTCTCGCTCATGAATGCGACATGTCGCTTTCCTTCGTAATGGCCGCTACATTCGTGACGCAGTTTTGGTTGGCCTGATGCGGCGGATCGATGCTATGCTTCTTGACAACTTGGCTCTGTCAAACTTTCCTGCTCTCATGCTAGAGGCGAAGCTCGTAGCTGGCGGGTGTTTAGCGGCGACACCAAATAAAAGCATTAGAGGACAAATTCAACTCCCTAATCAACATTCTTCGTCGATTTGCTGCAATGAGATGGAGTAGTTCAACCTCTTCCTTACTACGCATTCACTCGGCAATCATTAGACAAAGAATATCATATTTTGCTGCTGTGCTACATAGAATATCCTGTAATCTAGAGGAAACAATTCAAAGATTGCTGGCCAGAAGCCTTCGCATATGTATCGCTGTTTCGCGTGCACCTGCCAGTGCTTTGCCAACCAGCTTTTCATGTAGTTTAGAAGAACTTGTTGTTGGGCGAGTTGGTAGATATTAGCGAACATTGTTTAACTGCGCGAAGAAACGAACCACAAAGACAGCAAGGGACAAGGACGGGCGCAGACTTGCAACTAAAGTTTATTCCACAACGTCCACATATAAGTACACCCCCGACATACACCACTGCGCGTGCGCGAAAAAAGGTAAGATAAAAGAAAAGTAAAACCTTGTATAAGCAAAACGCGACCTACCTACGCTCGTCAATAAACCTCATCTCACTGTTATGTAAATAAACTGAGGTGTCACTGGCACATTCTTGTCCCTTCTTTCTAATATGGTACGCCTCGAGTAGCTCTCTGGCTCGGCTATCTCGGCAGCGGCACAAAATCTTTACTTCCTTCATGATCGGCTTGCACGTGCACGCCAGGCAGTGCACGCCAGCTTTTCATGCACTAAGATTGACGGAAATTTGTCGTCACCTTTTTCGTTTGGCTTTCGCAACGTGCTAATCATCCACTATACCAGCACCTTCAGGATAGAACCTCTGCACGCATACATCAAGAAATACGGCGGTGCAAAAACTCACTGCCTGCTTACGAATACTGGCCTACTTGCGCAACTCATCCCCTATGGCGACTAGTGATTCCAGACACAGTCACTTCAATTCCTGGAGCAGGTCGCAAATGGGATATGTCCATAGTTGCGTTAATGCAGTTAACTTTATCGCATCTTTATGCTAAGTACGTAGATCGCATTCACGTGTATACCGATGGATCATGCTGGAAACAAAGCTCCACATCTGCGTTTTATACCTGCATACTAAGTGAAAAGAGCTTATAAACTTTGCCAGTTTATAACGTCCACAACGGCAGAACCTTACGCAAGACTTTCTGCTTTACGTTACATGTCAGCAGTCAGAACCACTTCGCTGGGTAATTCTGAGTGACTCACAAGCCTCATTGGTGTGCTCAAATGAAATCACTTAACAAAAACAAACAGCACATTGACATACGAAATACAGATGAAATACGCCGTAGCGAAAGATCTACGACACAACATAACTTTCCAGTGGATTACAAGTCACTGTGAAATCATAGGAAATGTAACAGCCGGTCACATGGCACGTGCAGCACATCAAGAGAATGAATTATCACTACATTCTCTAGCAGCGAGTGATGCGCAATGTCTATTGAACAAACTATGCGGTATATTGTCCAAGGAAACTTGGTTCATAAATGATGCGCAGAACTCGCAGTTATATAATATACATCCTGGAATAGAATCCAATATTCCGTTTAAAATTAGTCGATCTAATGAAACAACAGTTCATAGGCTTCTACTAGGCACTGCCTATACTGAAAGCTTCCTGTATAGGATAAGAAAAACTAACAGTGCTACATGCTCATGTGAAGAGGCTGAAGAAGACATAAAACACCTTCTTGTAGACTGTAAAAATCACGATGCTCCCCGCAAGAACCTCTCGAAAAAACTACATGGCTTGGCTCGACGGCCACTGTACCTATGGTATGGTATGATAAAACTTTAATAAAGTCCTGCAGATCGTGAGCCTTCACGAAGCGGGCCGCTCGCACGTGGGAACCGGAAGGCCGAGCCTCTCGGCCGCGTCATGGGCCTGCTGGTGCAGGCCCATGACGGTCCCTTAGCCACACATGTGTGCAGCTAAGGGACCGCCAAAGCCCCGTAAAGATGATTCACACACTATGAATAATCACAGGCGGGCTATAATCTGACTGCCTGTTTTCTGTTTGTGTTCGTTTCCTGTCCAGCTATAGTAAAAATGGGATAACACAAAGGCTCGCCCTAGGAAAGCACGAATGAGGCTCTGCTCGTATAGCACTTCTGAGCATGATGCGGAAGAGGGAGGGATGGAGATGGAAGGCAAAACGTTCCACAGAAAGGTGTTCTTGGGATACATAACGCTTTATGTGAGGCTGTTGCGGTGCAGATATGCAAAGCATTCGCGATGGTTCGCCTCTATAGTATTTGTTTCTTTTCCTCCACAATTCAGCGATGGAACTCACGTCATCATTGGCACGCACATGAACTATCTTGCGCATGTAGCTTCGCGTGCTTGTGTTGCCTTAAGGTATCCTGGTAATGCTCATCGGTCGCGAGGCTTTGATGCTCCACTACGTAGATTTTAAAATTAATTGTTACGCTCTTTTTTAAAAAACACATCCAGCTTTATTCATAATAGTCATCGAACTTCATTGATGAAGAAAGCGTGCCACCTGTATCACACTCGAGGGAAATTTTGTTTTTGATTGCCCCTTATGTAATGAATGAACAAATGAAAAGACAATTTCCACTATTATTTTTCTGCGAAATTTGTCACATGCGTCACCTTTTTCAATTTTCTTGTGCGCAGCTTGGATGCTTGGCTGGTTCATGTGCAAGACGGTGTCGTACCTTCAAGGCGTAGCAGTCAGTGCCTCCATCAACACACTGGTAGCTATATCCATGGACAGGTAAGTGCCCTCGACGGCAGGTACTTGAATAACTATAAAGAGAGCGTGCAAGACATGTATATGCACTTGGTATATAGCGCTGCTCTTCCACGAAATTATGTGTTTGTTATTCTTAGGAAGCAACTAGAATGCAATAGTAATGCGTGCTAACGATCAGTTACGCGATTGCCTAGTGTTCTTGTCTTCCTAATAATTTTTAAGGCGAAAGCCTTTCTCGGCTCATGGTGAAGTTTTTGTCAGCAGACCTGACCGCCGGAGTGTCCGCCGAAGCGTCATCACGCCATATGAAGACAGATTAAAGACAGATTAAACAATGAAAAATTATTGACAGTGACAGTAAGTGAATGATAACCTTACAATAGAGGTTGGTAGAGGGTAATAGTGACCAGTAATGACTAATAATGACTACAAATGACTCTGAAATGACCAATATGTCTAACGATGGCTTGTAATGACCACAATTGATTAGAAATGACTAGAAATATCTAGTAATTAGTAGTAATGACTAAAATGACTTGTAATGACTACTAATAATACGAAAGGACCAATATGTCTAACGACGGCTTGTAATGGGCACGATTAATTACAAATAACTAAGATGCTTAGCAATGACCAGTAATTACTAATAATGACTGAAATGACTTGTAATGACTACTAATGACTACGAAATGACCAACATGGATAACAACGGCGTGTAATGACCACAATTGATTACAAATGACTAAACATGCTTTGTAGTGAGCAGTAATGGCTAAAAGAAAGAAGAGAAAGACGAAGCAAAGAGAAAGAGGCGAATGATAAGAGAAGGGAGAGTAGGCTTTCGTCGTTCATCTCTTAAGAGAGATCTTAAGAGACCCTGTAATTTTTCGAGTGTGTGCATAGCACGAAACTGAAAGCGCAATGTGTTTCGTGCAGAAAATATACGCAGATTCTACAACCAAGAGTGATGTAGACACCATTCAGACAAATATATTCGAAAAGAATGAGAACGTTGCGCGAAAGCCTGCAAGTCAAATCTACGTGGTAACCTGCGTGAAAAACCAGTATGCTTGTGAGGTGTGTAATCCTGCAGTTATTCCTGCCGCCGTCTTTCTAAACGATATACATATTAAGCTGTAGATCAAATGTTGGGAAAATTGTACAGTGACTGTGGGCCTGCAGCACAATACTAGTAGTCGTGAGCAGATGCTAGGAAACCAGGTTCTCGAGCTAATACATCTGGCTGCCAATGGGATGAATATGTAGCTGAAGAAGACGCTTTCAATTTCCGCTTCTGAGAATCCACAAGATTCAGTTCTAGCCGTATCTGCACTATTCATAAAGTGCCTTGTGTAAGCTGTGACGAGATGAATAGATGTGTCGTACATTTTCTCTTAGAGGCTCAATCAACGCGCGACCGTAAAAGTACGGTAGGCGTCTGGAAACCTGGCGGCTGGCATTTTGCAAAAATGGAGCAACCTTACCATACAAAACAAACTAAAGCTGCTCGCTTTTTCGTTATTACATATATCGAACGCATTATTAAAGCGCTGGGGTATGGTAAACAAAAATTTTCGAGACTTTGAGACGCACAGCTGAAAAATAAAGACAGCGCAACAATGTTTGCCCATTAGGGTGCCTCACGAGTCCCGCAACATAAAAAAAAACTGCAACTGTGGACAAAAGTCTGCAAGCGCAGGCACCGTTCGCACAGCTGTAACTGTATATTCGGACTTCATGTTTAAGCGTTCATAGCAGCCTTCCACAATTGGTTTGCAGCTGAAAAGCGTAAAATTAACAACATGATAAAAAAAGCATACAAACTAGCACTAGGTATTCCCATCAGTACGAGCACGGATCTCTTGCTAAGGTTAGGACTCCACAACACACTGGACGAACTCATAGAAGCACAACAAACATCTCAAGCAGAGCGACTAACCAAAACCAAAACGGGACGGCATATACTAAGCAAACTAGGAATGAATTACCACAATTTATACGGGGAAAAGAGGACGATAACGAGAGAAATTCGTGACAAACTCCTAGTACCAAATATACCCAAGAACATGCATCCAGGTTACAACGACGGCAGACGCAAGAGTAGAGCAGAGAAAATTATCCGAAGCTTTGGGTCAGACGACAGAGCAACCTTCGTAGACGCTGCTGAATACCCAGACAGAAATAGCTATGTAGCAGTAATCGTAGATCACACCCAAAAACTCCTTACAAGCGTATCAGTTAATACCAAACATTCCGAGACCGCAGAGGAGGTAGCCATTGCACTAGCATTGGTCTCCACGAATGCTCAGTACATCATTAGTGATTCTCAAGCGGCCATTAGAAATTATGCAAAAGGTAGGATCTCTCCTGAGGCATGGCACATCATCAGAGTCAATGAAGCAAAGTTCTCCAATGCAGAGAAGAACGGCAGGCAATTGCTCTGGTTCCCAGCGCATACGACTTTAGACATTCCCGCAATCAACCTCAACGAGGTAGCACACCGCGAAGCTCGAGGTCTCACTCGCCGAGCTGAGCAAAGAGTGACTTCCATCGGTCAGGAGAACGCGGAGGAGGAAATCTGGAGAGAAAAAGATATATTAACAAGATTTAGCGATATTACCAAATTCTATCAAAATCGGAGGCGAGTATTACCACCGCCTCACACTAAACTGAACAGAGCTGAGTCCGTTACTTGGAGGCGACTACAAACAGAAACTTATACGAGTCCCGTGCAACTAAAAACTTTCTACCCCGATATATACGAGAGCGATATGTGCAAGCTCTGCAAGTCTGTTAGAGCCACCCTTCAACACATGTTGTGGGGTTGTGAAATATACCAAAATAAAATGGCAGTCTCCCCAGAAAATCTACGGGCGCGGTGGTCGGCCGTGCTGCTCAGCTCAGAACTCCAAGACCAACTTTGGGCCGTCCAGCGAGCCAAGGAAGCCGCACGGGAGCAGCAGCTCCCAGTGGCCATCTAGGCGGCCCCAGGCCCGGGCCTCCCAATCGCCGGATTCCAAATAAAGTTATCACATCACACATCACATGTTTAAGCGAGAGTAGCTCTATGGAGATATTAGCGCAGATTATCCTCCTATCATTTTTCCCCTCCTGTCCACTTTTTCCTTGTTATCTCTTCTCTACGATAGCATCACCAGTTCCCCTGTTCGGCAGTATGCATAAGAGAAGTATGTGTAACGTTCAATGCGCCGTCTCTACTGGAAATATTAGACTGCCTGTTGTTACGAGGTAAACATGAAATGACCACGCATTTTGTCGAAAAAAATGTGAGAAACGCGCATCTGGCATTAACATAAGTATCGCAGTGGCAAATAATGCTGGGGTCCCACTTTAGGAGCTGAAAAGGTCATTACTCATGAATAGGTCGGCTACAGCCTATATTCACGAGCCTCATTATACGGAGCACCACCTTCCCCAGTACAGGATAGCAAACTGGATATCTATCTTCCGAATAACCTTCGTGCCTTTCTCATCTCTTTTATCTCTCTCTCTCTCTCTCTTTCTATGCAACGTTGTTCCAGTAAACCTGGAATGAATGTTTCTCAATGAAACAAGTACAAAATAGTCCTGATAGCCTTTCAAGAAATGAAACGACAGACCACTGCTCTGCAAATGTTGCCTTTTAAAGAAAATAATAAAAATGCATGAAATCGGCGGCTCAGCTAATCTTGGGGGATGAAAAATTCCTGAAAGGCCGACGTGAAGCATCAAGATACGCGGCGCGGAGTAGCGAAATCGTCTTAGCAGTGGGCCAAGAGCACCATCGGCAACTCTAAGAAAAACGAAATCTTGAAATTGGGCCCACGCGCCACGATTTCCTTCTGGGCATCTTGTACCTGCCTTCGAATCCACACAATTGGCGCGCCCGCCGAGCGTCGTGTTCTGTGTTCTTCTCTGCGGTGAAACAAAATTCTGTCGCCTCCCTCCATACGTTGAAGACTGTCTGTCGTTCCTCGGCGCCACAACCCTGCTTCTCTGAAATGGTGCTGGCGAAAAATCATTTCAGCGTTGAGAATATTATTTATTTTTATGTTGTACTGGGCGGGGTTTCGGAGTGGAGCACGTCGGTTGCTGGTCGTAGTGGCGAGGATTATATATATATATATATATATATATATATATATATATATACATAGACGACTGTTGCTTTTGTTTCGACTTTGTATCGTTTTATCTTGTGATGAGTCAGTGCGCCGCAATAGCCCAAAAAGCGACTCTTTATCGTGCTCGGCATAAAGTTAACGCAATTTCTTACATTCTGTCCTCGATGTATGCTTGTTGCAAAGTTGTGGGCGCAAACTTCGTGGAAAAAAAAAAAACGAGGAAAGCGGTGTGCATGTCACCACAGCTGAATCCGGATCATCTGTCACTGGCCACCTGTTTCACCCACTGTTCTGCAACCTATTGAGAGGGAGGCGAACTCTCTGCTTCGCGCTGCAGAGCTTCCTAGCATGACAAAGTGCAAAAACTCGACCCAAGGCAGCCAGGAGTTAGGAACACTTATTCGCCGAGTGGCTGTGCTGCATAAGAAATTGTATCCAATAAAATGTCTTTATGCGCCTATAATTCGCGCACTTCATTCCTTAAAAAGGGCGTTTTGCAAGAAAAAGCCATTTTCATTGATGTAATTCACGTCATTACGTCTTTGGCAAAATCACGTTCTCATGCGTCTAACTAAAACATTACAATCTGCGGGCAACAAGGCACTTCTAAAGGCTTATTACACTCAGAAAATAAGACCCTTATACTCTTCCGATACTTACCGAATAAATAAGACGGGAAAAATATATCGCAGCCACATGCTCGTCTCTTTGTTAGTGCGAAAAGGAAAACACCATTGAGCCACTAATTTATAATATGATATTACCGCTAATGGCCCACACTACACCGCACATGACAACGAACGGTAGGCAGACGAACACTGGTCCAGCGCACAGCCTACTTCGCGAGAATTCGATTGCTGAGGAGCATGCACTCGATGTTTTAGCGTTAGGTTCTGTATCATCTAATGACCTAGGTTAGTGTATATCACATTGTTACGCTGTCATCAGCATTATTGCATTACTGAAAAAAAAACCGCTCTTGCATGTTTTCACCTTACAAGGCATAACCAATAAAAGTAGGTCCTTCATAAGCATAGATTAATTGAAATGTATAACAAGAGACTTCTGTCAGTGTTCGTGTTTACGTCTCGAACCCAGTCTAGCAGCCCATAGGGGAGTGACAACCGAAAAAAAAAAAAACACACACACACACGCACGCACACGCAAGACGCTGCTTTTTCTTATTTTTCTTAAAAGATTTGCGTGGCAATAATTTAATAATGAGACCATGTCTTCCGGAAATGAAAACTAGCGGACAGTGTTCCAATTAGGGTCACATGTTGTGATGCTAATACGGGGGCTTACAGTATAAGTTGAGACTCGCGTGTGATAAAATTGTTAGTTTTGTTCGAAAGCGAAGCATTGAATGCGATATCGAGGTTTAGCGTTTCGCTGGAGGCGTCTCAGGACACTGGCCTGATGCAAAGCGTGCCAGCGGCGCAGCAGCCGCCGCACCTTTTCAGTGACCAACTGTGATTGTATGTCTGTGCTCCTTTCTTTGTCTCTACTTTGTTATCACTTTACCCCCCTCCCCTCTTTCCCTAGCGTAGGGTAGCAAACCGCACCTTCCCCTCTGGTTAACCTCCCTGCCTTTCCCCTTTCCTCTCTCTCTCTCTCTCTCTCTCTCTCGGCGGTGCACGAGATGGAGACCGAAGGAAAAACTGTCGGCGTTGGTCAGCGTCCAAACAAATGATTGCATAAATTCAGCTTGACGTTTACCACAGTGTGGTATGTATGTACACAGCTGTTCAGCGGGAACGCTAATGTGTGTGCGAACAATGCCCTTGCCAGCAGTGGAAGCCAGAACACTGTCCTGGCTCCGGCGGAGTGGATCGAGTGGAGGATGAAAAATACGTCCACATGGCTTGGTCGCTTTTTCGACCCTAACGGACTTCGCGCCTCTGGGGGACCTTCTAGTTCTCCGCGCGGGTACCACACACGCACCATCAGTAGCAGGACAGCACGACAACGTCAACGCCGATGCCAACAGGGACGACGCAAATGCGTCTCGAGCGGCCGTATAATTGCTATCGCACAATAGCGACCAGATGAACGCAGAAACATGGCGAAGCGGTGACGTCGACGAACGAAAGACTTCTGGAAATACCAAAAGAAAAGCACCATTTCTCATCTGCAATGAAGCGATACCGTGCCTGTCATGACGAAACACCGCAAAAGGGTTGCCAGTAAGGTGCCGAATGTTTTATTTGCGGCTCTGTTGTCGCGCATGTCGCACATAGCGACGGTGTCGACGAGCTACTGGCTCTTGCGTCAATCATTCTGAACTCTCATTACTCTTTCAGCATCTGTGTATCACTAAGAACGTTGTGAGGGCACTATGTTCTTCATTCCGTCCAAATGTGCCGTTTCTAATGCAATGGAACTGTCCGGTTCTTTCATGCCTTCTAAGTGAACTCACACTTTCTTTATGCAACTTGCAGCACGAATTTTAGCTCCGTCTTGAAAATGGTCTCCTAGGTACTCGATTTGTAGATACAAAGTGTTTAGTCACAAACGAAAATAGACAGAATGCCCAAATGACTCCCAAAAGTGCTCACAGATGGGTCTGTCAAAGCCGATGCAGACATCTGCCCGGTTGCGTTATGCATGCCCTTCTTCGAGGTGCGTAGTCTGGTCGGATATGCTGTCTGGTTTCGTCAATGGTTGTTGAAGGTGCGACTATAACTGCTTTTTACGCAAACTAAATATTTTGCAAGAGTAAGCTGGACTGCTCTCTTGCGGACTCGAAACCTCCACTGTAACAACTATGTGTTAGTCTACCATCCATCAAGTCCTAAAAAAAGTCCTTAGAACGCAATTAGCATTCAATAATTATAGCGATGAACACACCATATTGCTGAAGACCGATTTTTTTAGCATCGGGAATGGTCATTCTGAGACTTCCGTTGCTTTGGCAATGTGCACCATACTCCCGTCTTCGAGTGCGGCCCACTTTTCTATGAAACTCATTTGCCAATGTCGCTCGTGAGCATGACGGCATGACTACGCCTGCTTGACGACGACGAAGTGACGATGATAGGATGACGGAGAGGAAATGTCGTCGATGGAACAACGGAAGTGGTATGGCGACGATGGCATGGCGACGATGGCATCAGGACACTAGGATGATGACGAGTGTATGAAGACGATGACACGACGACGACGGCTTGACGACGATTAAATTAAATTTTTGATTCAATTAGGGCGTTTCATGTGCCCGAAGCACGATTTGATATTGAGGCACACCGTAGTGGGGAACTCCGGAATAATTTGTATCACCAGCGGTTGTTTAACCTGCGCCTAAATCTAAGTACGCGGGTATTTCCGCATTTCGCCCTCATCGAAATGAGGTCGCCGTGGCAGGGATTCGATCCCACAACCTCATGCCTAGCAGCACAGCACCATAGCCACTAAGCAACCACGGTGGGCTCATGCGTGGCGGCGACGGTATGACGAGAATCGAGTGATGAAGGTGGAACGATCACGACGGCACCACGACGGCAATATGACAACGATTACAATAGTATAGCGATGAAACCGTGAAGGTGGCATGAGGACAATGAGAGGACGACAAGTGTATGACGACAATGGCGTGAGGACGACGGTATGACGACAACCCGACGACGAAGTTGGAATGACGACGATGGTAGGACCACGACTGCACCACGACGACAGTATGACAACGAATGCATGACGACAACTATATGACAACGACGCAATAACGACAATGGCATGGCAACGATACGAGGGCAATCGGATGACGACGAGGGTATGATGATGATCGCGGGACGACGACAGCATGAGGAGAATCGGGTGACAAAACTGGATTGATCATTGACAGCCTACGGAAGAACGGCCTTCCACGTACGTGCTCAGAAGATTAGCCAGAATGGTCCATATCTCGCGATACACTTTCAGGTTCTTTTTTTTTTTGTATTGATGTCTGGTGACGGGGCCGGGCCCTGTAAAAACTACGCCATTGTTTTTACTCGACTTTTCCTGGCAGCCATCTTGACTATTTCCCGTAAAAAACACAGACGTCCGTAATTTCTTTCCATGGCACTCAAATAACGCACCGTCGCATTTACAGCAATCTCCCGTAAAAAATACAGACGTATGTAGATTCATTTCATGCTACTGCAACAGCAGGCCCTCATATTTACAGCTATTGCTCGTAAAAAATACTGGCTTCTGTAATTTCATTCGGCGGCACCACAGATACAAACTCTAATATTGTCAGCAATTTTAGCAATATTTCAGTGAATTCTTTAACGATAATTTTCGATAAAACCTCGCCTGCTACATTTATTATAATCGGTATTAGATTATCCATTTTACTCAAAAGGTGTTCTGTACTACTCTTGCTGCAGATTTTTCTGCTTTACTATTCACTTTACAGTTCAGACATACATTTCATCTAAAGCAAGGAGAATTGACACATTGAAAAAAGATAGCTGACAATAAAACCAAAGCAGCAGCTGATGTCCATGTGAAACATATCACTGCTGATTTGAAGTTGAAGAAAGATTTGAAGAAAGAAGATGGGAAACAACCTAAACAAGTGAACGCGACAAATAGAACAAATTATGAAAAAGTTTAATTGTCAAATGTTACGTTTCTTTTCATGGGGTTTTACGTGCCAAAACCACGATCTGATTATGAGGCACGCCGTAGTGGGGGTCTCCGAAAATTTAGACCACCTGGGGTTCGTTAACGTGCACCTGACTCTAAGTACACGGGTGTTTTCGCATTTCGCCCCCCATCTAAATGCGGCCGCCGGGGCGGGGATTCGACCTCGCGACCTTGTGCTTAGCATTTCAACAGCGTAACCATTGAGCAACCACACGGGTGTCAAATGTTAGGCTACAGTGCAAGAATGGAGGCCAATATCTCTGACTGGCAAACTAACTTCGCGCATATTTTTGACAACCACATGTAATGTGTGCACCTGTACACCTAAAGCACGTTTTACGAATTTCCCTAGTTTATTGCTCTTTCTAAACAGCTCTTTTTTTTTTGCATTCTTAGGACCCTGAAATATACATAGGACGAAATATGGACAGTAACTTTCGTATGCACGCGCTACGCATATTAACTGAAATGAAAGCAGAAACACACACCTTGTTCTAGAATGCTGATTGCCTAGCGGTGGTAACTACAGACTCAACCTGGCAAGTTTTAGAGCGACATTTGCATCAGCAGAAATTCTACCGACATAAACCGCTATGTTAAATAGGTGAGAAGGAATAACGCAACTCGTTTATTGCGTAAAATAGTCTGCTAGCACCTTTGAAGAAAAAAAAACGTCATTTGAGGCTATATTTTGAATATCCACGCTGGAAAACACAGGGTGCTTGAGCTGTTGGGCAGAAAATGAACACAGAGTACAAATTGTAGAGCATAAAATTTTTTGCGCAGTGTGCTCTCACTACGCCACTTTTCGCTTTAATTTTCACAATCCAAGAAATGCGCTTGAGGTAAAAAAAAATATATCGTACCGAAATGTCCCATTCTGCCTGTATGATCTGATGCGAAAGTTCAGCACCTTTTTGTTAAGCGCTGGTTTTACGGTTGATTTTGTGCCACGACCTGGGTTGATCCCAAGGAGTACTCTGAAAGGAGGTAAAGCAAATAGAAAATAAACAGCAAGTACTAGATTGTATATTGTATAAATAAGCTGCAATATCGCTACGGAACAGTTATCTTAAGATTCAAGCTCTCACATAGCAAGACCAATTAAAGCGAACAATGCGCATGCAGGGCACAACGCTTCATGTGTAATAACTGTAGAGTTGATGCTGCGAAGAAGGTGCTGGCCTATTTTTCAATAAACTTTGTTACGCTGCACCGTTGATTAAGCTACTGCGAAGGGACGCACACATTTTACTTCCCATTGGTAAAGTCAAGTATGGTTACACTGACATTCCGATATGTCGAACGAAATTCCAAGTTCCGTTCAGATGCCTTAATTCTCAAAGCGGGTAAAGATTTTGGGGAATAGCCCATTTTATCATTTTACAAAAATATCAGACTTGTTCAAGTCTAAGAAACTATATTCCCAAAATTAATTTAATTGAGTTAGAAAAATAGGAACCGTCAACGCAGCATAAGCCACAATATTGTGAGACCAGGAAACAGAAGTGCGAGGTATTTTTGTCGAACAAGTGCTCTCGTTACCGAAATCATAAGCAGATCGAGCATGTGTGTCTGCTTGAATCTCGCAAGTTCTGACGATGTTCGCCTGCGTCACATGCACGACAAATACAAGAATTGACGTATACATGCCACCGGCTACACATGGCAGTGTATAAGGCGAAGAAATGGGAGTAAGCACATGAGCTGCCACACATTAACACTCAATGCGCTGTTGAAGACAATGTAAAAAATTTTTTGCCCAACGTAAAACACTTGCACCACTTCACGAATACAATCAATAACGTGACATGGCAGTCAGGCAACGATTCCTTCTCAGCCAACGGCGTCATCGAGGTACTTACGGAGCATCAGCGGACCGCTGAACGAGAACACGTAGGGCACTGCAAACGTACTGCTTTTAACTCCGCTATCGCCAAGGTTTCTTAAGTAAGCACTACTGTCAAAACACTATCAAACACAAAGTGTACTCGCACAACTGTATCGGCTCCGCAGACGGCAGTTAAAGAATACGCGCAGGGAGCTTCCGTTCGAGAAGTAGTTAGGTTAGGCTAGGCTAGGTTAGGTGCATAAGCAATTAAGGCTATGATGGTACGTTAAGGTATGTTTGCTGATGATTGCGTTGTCTATCGAACTATCACTAATAGTAATGACTGCATTTATCTTCAATATGACCTGAACAACATTACAGCCTGGTGTGATCAATGGTTAATGGTACTAAACAATAATAAATGTAAATCTATGTCAATTTCCCGTGGCCGTAATCGGCATGACTCTATCTACACAATTAATGAAATCCCAATCGACACTGTAAACTCTATTAAGTACCTAGGCATTATGATCACGCATGATTTAAACTGGTGCTAGCATATAACTAACATCATATCATCTGCCAACAAAACCTTGGGATTTCTGAAACGCAATCTCCGCAACGCTCCTCAACAGGTAAAACTACTAGCATATAAAACACTGGTTAGGCCAAAACTCGAATACGCATCACCGATATGGCATCCTCACCAGATTTACCTCAGCAACGCATTAGAATCCATACAGAACCGCGCCGTAAGATACATTCACTCGACATACTCATATGATATCAGCGTATCACCATTAAAAGTAGAGTCTGGTTTGGACACACTAGCGCACCGTCGCCGTATCGCGAGCTTATCATTATTCCATAAATTCTTCACCAGCTCGCTGCGCCACGCACCTTACATTGTACCACCTTCACGCATATCGCTGCGCACAGGCCACCCACTAAATGTTGCTCGCCCTAGCGCGCGCACTGTCACCGGCTCGTCATCATTTTTTCATCGTACAGCTAAAGACTGGAATGGCCTTCCCCACCACGTCGCTGCCATCACCACCTCATCTGCCTTCGTGGATGAAGTAAAGAGTATTCTGTCTTTAAAATAATATAGTGGGCAACCTCCTGTATTTTTGTACCACCCACCCCTTATCTAATACCCCGCAAGGGGTCTTTAAGGTAATAAAATGAAACGATGTACCATGCACTGGATAAGATTATCATCATCATCATCAGCCTGGTTACGCCCACTACAGGGCAAAGGCCTCTCCCATAATTCTCCAGCAACCCCGGTCATGTACTAAGATTATATAATTTCGTAAAAGTGCTTCAAGCAACAGAAATAATTGTTTAGAGCTTGCTTAAAAAGCCTGTTTCTTCTAGAAGCTTAAAATATCGTCTATAGATACAAGTGCCTTTTTGGATAGGATCAGAGAGGGATGAAATAGTGTTAATGTTTTGAAACGTTCATGAAGATATAGCTGTCTTGTTACCTTTAACGCCGGACATGTTGTTAAACTGTGATTGTTAGTTAGAGGTTCTCGGTAATGATTACAAGCCACTTGTTCTTCATTTTTCAATAGGAAATTGTGCGTGAAATGTGTGTGTCGAATACGAACACGACATAAAATAAGTTTTATTAAACGTTCCTGGTGGTTTGATGTCTTTCACTCCTGCAGCGTGGGTTTTACTATTTGGAGTTTGTCGATAGCTTTAGAGGGGCAATCCTTTTGCCACTTTGAGGTGATCACAGCATGGACCACCCGGACTAGTCCTTGAATGGAAGATTTATTTGTGTTAGTCTTTCATGGGCTGTCGCTGCTGCACATTGGTCCGTGTTTTCATTTCCCGGAATTCCCATGTGACTTGGAACCTAACCAAAGAGCATTTCCATAATATCCGTACTGTACTCTAAAGAAGAAAACCGCAGGAATGACGAGACCATGCTGTTGCATTTTTGATTCGACGAGCGGAATCTGTATGTCACATTTCGCGGACATAAGGCTTTTTTGATAGTCCCCTGGAGGACGTCTGCATAGATATGCTAATGGTGCAATCTAAAAGGACATGTTCGATTATTCGCGAGCTCCCGCAGGAACGATAGTATGTACATAGGAGTGGGAATATATTTTATTCATCCGTTCTTGAATTTGCAAGCAACAAGGCCGAATCCAACTGAACGAAAAAATTCCGTGTATTGCTGCTACCTGAGAAGCAAAGCGACTTATCTAGACTGTGGCAGGTGGAGAAGAGCTAACGCTCGTCCAATGCAGTGTTTGAGTGCATAGACTCTCCTTCGGCTTTCATTTTTTGTAGGCGAATTTCCGCGCAGACGAGACATCATCGCTTACAATAGCTATCATTAGTATGCTAGGCATGCCGCCAGGCAAACCTCTCCAGGATTCATTAAATATCCGTCGTCTCCCTCTCTCGCCTTCTCTCTCGCGTAATATTTGTCCCAAAAAGGCGAGCGGTATGGCACAGAACGTGACGTGGTTACCTCGTAGATAATGCACATGCCTTGAACGCACAGCTCTGCGCCGTGCATAGGACACGTTACAGAGAGGGGCCACATGATAACGCATAATCGTGGTTCTGATGAACGTCAAAGAAGGATTCTCAAAGGTTGTGTGAGACCAACAACTCACCTCATCATTTTCAGCTTGCTGATTAGACCTGGCAGCTGTTTAATTGATGTCTGGCGCTGCTTTCTCACCGCCCGTGCAAAGCAGAGGTCTTCACTCGAAGTTGCATATAGCCGACACAGTCAGGCATGGTGGTAATGCTCAGCGGTAAATAAATTGGGCGGCATTTGCACCACTTAAGTACACGCAAGTGGTCAGCTAGAAAAAAAAAACAGCACTGTTGCAGTGAGTTTGTTCTTAATACGTGGGCTGTAAATAAGGTACATATCGGTCTGGTTTCGCTTCTGCCGTTAATATGCTTCACATATAAGTATGGTCTCGGGCCAAATTCAGAAAGCTTGCCTTCGTAAAAGCTGTTTGTTATTGAGTCGCTGCCTTCTCTGATAATTTCTCTTTCACTATTGTTTCGCAACATGACTCGGACCTAGCATCCGATACTTCACTTAATCCGCCACATCACGTCAAATAACTTGGGCGGTGAGGAAGGAACTATCCATCGTGTCGTAATAATCCAACAAATCTCAAGTGCTGTACACGGCTATAACTTCTACAGTCTGACCCAAAAGCAACGAAGAAAACTCGAATCGCTTAACCACGAAGCCATGAGAGTTGTCACCGGCCTGCCGCCTTTCATACCCTTCCACCGCATCGCCCAAATGGCCCGGATGAATCCGATCGAGGTAATAGCCGAGGCTGCCAAGCACTCACATCACTTCCGACTAAGAGCCACGATGTCTGGTAGCAGTGCCCCCTCGCTTCTTCAAGCCTCTGCCCTCTTTCCCTGCTCCGTGTGATTGTCCCCTGAACGCGGACTTTGCAACCATTCCACTAAACGTGAATGCCTATCACGCATAGAGGCAGTTGACTTACGCAAGGCAACATGAAGCAGTAGTTCGCGCCGCTTCTCCCCATTGCCACGCTGCCTACAGTGACTCCGCCCTCAGTGACGAAGCTTCAGTCATATCGTACTATTACCTTTGCACCGCTGCCGCCTACTACTCCTTCCGCCCTGCCTGCAACGACCCATTAACGGCGGGACTGGCTGCGATATCCGCTGCATGCGGCGCCGTCCTCAAGCCCACTTTTGCAGCCTTCACTCATAATACTGTTGACACAAACTCGCTGGCCTCCATAAAGGCCTGCGCCCGGCTGGACTTGCGCAATGGTGCTGTCCACTCGATACACCGGGCGATGCGAATGGCTGTCGAGGCTGGCAGCACTGCCCACCTTACATGACTACCAGCTCACGCTGGTGTCGCTGGCAACCGAATGACCGACTCTCTGGCAAGGGAGCTTCTTTCCTGCCCCTCAGAGACTCGGCGACAAGTGCCTGATGACCCATACCCCATCGATCCGGACACAGTCCTGGAAGAGGCAAACATGGCTCGAAGGGCCGCGCTTTTGAACGCCCTACCGTAAAATCCCACTCCTCTGCCGGGGAAATTTACCCGTGCTGAAGGTACGCACCTGCGACGGTTCGTCACAGTGACAGCAGCGATACCAGCTCGCCGCGTCAGGATTCACCTTCAGACCAGGCAATCAGCCACTTGCCGCTCCTGTCCATGAAACGAGCTGCTAGATTAGGAACATACACTTTGCAGCGGCTCGGCTTTCGCCGAGCACCGAAGCAGAGCGATGGCTACCTTCCCCCCTATTCTGAGGCCGCAGGATTTGGACGCCTGGCGACTTCCCACTGGTCCCTCCCGGGAGACTGCGCGTCATATTCCAATCAATACTTCGATTTCTACAAGACTCACAAATGGTCCATTATATCTGAACTAACCTCTTCCTTTGTCCCTCGTCGGCCTTGATGGATCCACTTCCTAGGGGCGGAAACATTTTATGGTTATTTTCATAAACGTTTTAACAACAACACGAATGCCGGGTGCTTGTTCTTACAAACTAATCAGCCGCGTGAAAACGCGCCCCGAACACTCTTAAACAGTTTGCACCCTTTGAGGTGTATATTTCTCTCACAACAATAATCGTCATCTGTCTTACCCGAATTTGTTTTCTTTAACACGTTATCAGCATGACAGAGCTTCCCGACAGGAAAGTAGGGTGCGCAGCGTTTTCACGAAAGGAAATGCAAGCAAGGACGAGGGCGATTATCGTTGTGAGGCAAATATACGCCCCAAAGGGTGCAAGTTTTTTTAAGAGTGAAGAAGAAATCTGGATGTTTTCGTGCACACTAAAAATAGTTGCACCCTTTGTAGTGTATATTTGCCACACAGCAATAATTATCCTCTGTCTTCCTTGCGTTTCCTTTCTTGAAAACGCAGCGCTCGTTACATTCCTGTCGAGAATGCTCTGTCATGCTCATAACGCGCATGCCGTTCGTCACTTGGAAGTGCCGGGCTTGCAGCGTTAAAAATGTTGCATACATCCGTGAGTCCTGCAGAGCTCAACGGAGAGCGCAACTCAGCCGTCACACTGGCTCGCCGTATTAGCTGAACTTGCATGTTTGAGGAAGTTCTTACTTCCGCTATTTTTCTTTATCGATGTGAGTACGTTCGTTGAAAAGTGCCCCGAAACACTTTTTGAGCATAGTAAGAAAACGTTGTCGATCTATTAAAGAGGCTTATGTGAATATGTGAGCCAAATATTATTTCACTCATACGACAGGGAATTTACAATCTGGCGTCAAAATCAGTGAAATTTCGCTTGCTTCCGCTTCAGCAATGCTGTCATCCAGCGTCATCGCGAGCAGCTGGACCCACAACAGCTGTCGGCTGATTTGGAAATCGCGAGAACATTATCAGTAATACAATTATTGCTCATTTGAGCGACGTAAACGACAAAAAAAATATGTAGGTCTGCGATCTCTAACATAGCTGAAAACCATTTCAGCTTTGCACTGACGGTCTAAACATGACATTTACGCACTGCTACGTCTGCTGCGCGTGGCTTCCGAAGTGAAAGGAGTAGCGCAGACACCGCGGCCGTCACGGGGTGGCCGCTGGAGCCGCCTCGCCGCCGAGACGTTCAGCCTTTCCGCGGGGCCAGCGGGGCATTGCGCCCTTGCACCCGCTTGCCGTTTCCCCTTCTAGCGCGCTACGCTGTAACAAATTTCTTGTGAGAAAAACATAAAAAAGTAGGGCGCCTTTAGTAACACACCTTTTCTGTTTCTAACTTACTCTGTAGTTTAACAAACATTGTCTGTTGATGGCTGTTCCGTCATTCTGCAGAGAAGCTGTAGCTTTTTCAGCAAGGAAGACCAATTGGCTCGCGCATACGAGAGCTCTGTCTATATTTGTATGGCTGGAGAAGCTGCACTCAAATATTATTGAGGATAGTAAAGAGACGAAGAAATGCCATTTTGCTTGCGGTGTTCATGATATTTTTTTTTTATCTACTGTGTAAGAACCAGTTTTGCTAAAGTAAAAAAATGTATGTCTTTCAACATAAAGAAGAAAAAAAAGCAATTGCTTTTTTTATTGTCAGAAAGTTCCGCAGCCACGTGTGGAGGGGAAGATTGAGCGGTGGTTAAACGGGAGCAAAGCGCGTCGTCCTCCGTAGTACCGGCAAATGGGCATTCAGAAGCACGATTTCCCAGCAAAATGTCCCCAGATCTCTCTCTGGGAACTTTCTGGCTCGGGTAAACACGAAAAAGAGTCTTGTTATCTGCAGTAGCGCTCGAGCTCATCACGGGACAACGGCGACCTCTCTTTCCCTCCATCACCTGGAGAAACGTTACGTTTGCACATGTCATCGGGTATAAAGCTTGAACGTCATTCATCTTGTCTCAGTGTATACATAAATCAGCGCGACGGGCACAACACAAGCCGTGTGCGTTGTCCTTGCAGATGCCTGGCGATCTGCTATCCGCTCAAGTGCCAGTTGTCGACGCGAAGCGTGCGCAAGATACTTCTGGTCATCTGGACCTTCTCGGTGGCCATCACGTTCCCCTGGGCTCTTTACTTCACACTTCAGCCCATCCACCCCAGCATACCAGGCGTCACGCTCTGCGTCGAGCAGTGGCCGGACGAGCGCTCCTCAACGCTGTACTTTATCCTCGCGCACCTCGTGCTTTGCTACATCTTCCCGTTGCTGCTCATCGTCGTCTGCTACGGCTGTATTTGGGTCAAGGTATGTCCCTTTCACTTGCTTATATCAGAGAGTTTAGAATCTTGCGCGCGGATATGTGTTGAAGTAACGATATTTTTCTCTCTAACCTTGCTATGCCATCATCCCTTCTACTCTCTGTAGGGTAGACAACCCTACGTCTTTCCGGTTCGCTACCTTTCCTATCCTCATATTCTAGGTGTGTCGCAAGCATCTGTTCTTAGGAATTTGGAGTGTTTTAAAACGATGAAAAACGCAGACTCAGCTACTTATTTAGGCGGCTTGAGCGAACGTCCTTGTAGTTCAGCATGCACTACAACAACGCGTGGTGAGCTCTTCTTGCAATCAATGATTTGCCTGAATGAACGGATGGGCATCCCAGCTGAAATGATTGGGCTTCATTAGGTTTGACATATTAATAATAACTTCTTTATTTCCATCAGTGATGGAGGAGACTGCCGGTAAAAGTCGCTTTAGAGGCAAGCGACTTGACTAGAACCCGTAGCCTCCTTTACACGGCAAATATCGATTGAACAGGAGATATATATACATAGAAATTGACTACATGTGAAATATTGCCGCGACGCCATCTGTGCCCAACCACGCTGACGACGAGGACGACGACCTCGTGCGCGCAAGTGAGGGTGCTAGAGAAGACGAAGCCAAGACTGAACGCTTGTTCTAATTGTCTAGATAAAATACCGCTCTCCGCTCTTGTCTCAAGTGAGCCGTGACACTGGTGGAGGTGCTGGGTATCGCATCATCGCCTAATGATAGGGACGACTCCTGCGAGTAGCCCTCCGTCCAGTCCTTCAAGACATCATCCACGCGTCGAGACACCTGTGCACCGCGCAAGCCGCCGCCTACAAGGTCTGTGCCCGGAATTCGGTCTCTTGCAACAAACTTCGTCAGCGACCTCACCGACTCAGGAAATGGCGATTGCGAGTCCAACACAGGTGACTATCCAAAACAATCTAATCCCCACAAGCTTCCACGGTGACACGTACGAAGACGCCGAAGACTGGCTGGACCAGTACGAACGCGTAGCTAAGGTCAATCAGTGGCGTCCGGACCAGAAGCTTTCCAATGTGTACTTCGCTCTTGAAGGTAGCGCAAGGACGTGGTTCCAAAACCGCGAGGCACATTTGACAACGTGGGACGAATTTTGCCGTCGGCTACTTGACACCTTCGGAAGCACTGATCGCCGAGATAATGCACAACGCCTTCTCGAGTTGCGCATTCAGAAGCCCAATGAAAGTGTCTCCATGTTTGCCGAGGACATGTCTCGTTTGTTTCGCCGCGCGGATCCCAACATGCCGGATTCGAAGAAGCTGAGCCATCTCATGCGCGGCGTCGAAGAACAGCTCTTCGCTGGTCTCGTGCCTAACCCGCCTACAACAGTGGAAGAATTCATTAAGGAAGCCACAGTAATCGAGCGGGCGCTCCAGCAGCGTTGTCGGCAATACGAACGCCTGACTAACGATGCGCCTGCAGGAGCCGCAGTACTCACAGTGACAGACGAGACCTCACTGCGTCAACTGATAAGGGACATTGTGCGCGAGGAGATTGCGAAGCAAACTGTGACACCGAAGGAGTTTACTGTTGCTTCGGTCGCTGAAGTTGTTCGCCAAGAAATTCGGCAAGCATTAGCACCTCCTGAGCCACTCCCTGAACCGAGTCCCGGGCCTCGCTTCGAGCCACGCGCATATAGCTACGCAGACGCTGTCCGTCGCCCGCTTTCTACCATGCCGGTACAGCAGTACCACCAGCGGCCACCTGTTGCTGCCTGGATACAGAGGGAGCATTTCAGGCGACCACAGCTTCGCAGGACCGACGTATGGCGCACTGCTGATCGCCGACCATTGTGTTTTCACTGTGGCGAACCAGGGCACATTTATCGTTTTTGCCCTCATCGCCAGGGTGGCATCCAGGAAATGTCACCTGCCACTCCGCGCCAGTTTCAAGAGAGACATCCACGCTTCGACGACAGTGTCACTCGGGAACAAGGCAGCTCAGCTAATCTTCGGTCGCGCTCGCCGTCTCCATTACGTTATTCTTCGCCGAACCGTCGCAGTTTCGCCGACGTGGTACGAGGCCGCTCTCCAAGCCCACGGCGGGGAAACTGAAATCAGCGACCTCCGGGGGGAAGGTTGCAAGTCGTCGAACCGCCGAAAATCCCCCATTATTACTGAGAGACGAGCAGAGCAACCCGGAGAAACGGGACGCCGACGAATTTGTAAGTGCCGACCTACCCTTAATAATTGATGGGCACGACGTGACAGCTTTAGTCGATACTGGCGCAGACTTTTCGATAATGAGTGAACAGTTGGCAGACCGGCTTAAGAAAGTCAATATGCAATGGACGGGCCCTTATATTCGAAATGCCGGGGGCCAGATAATGATACCTACAGGAAAATGTACTGCACGGCTCCAGATAGGAAATACAGCTTTTGTCGCCACTTTTATGATTTTAAAGGAGTGCTGCAGATCACTCATCCTTGGAATGGATTTCTTGCGGGAGTACGGCGCCGTGGTTAACATACGGGACGGCGAGATAACCTTGTCAACTAATACAGACACGAGCCAAGACGAAGAGCGCCGACGTACATCGTTACGTGTAGCCGACGACGACGTCTGCATACCACCACTATCATGCAGTCTTGTCTCCGTAAGTTGCGGAGAACAGTTTGACAAGGACGGTGTAGCTGAACAACTAACTGCACTTCTGTTCCATCAAGGTATTGCCATCGCTCGGGGCATCGTCAGCCTAATCGGCGGTCGCACAGAGGTACTACTGACAAATTTTACCAATGAACGCCGGCACATCAGTAAAGGCACCGCTGTGGCGTACTTTGACGAAATTGACCACGTCCAACACTGCTTTGCTGTAAAAGAGGAATCAACCACCGATACGATGCCATCTACACCCGTCGTCGACGTTGACCCAGGTTTAGCGCCGCAGCAGAAACAAAGGCTCAGAGAACTGATTGACCATTTTAAGGACTGCTTCTCTACAACGTCCCGAGTGCGTCAAACACCACTGACGAAACACCGCATCATTACGGAGGAAACAGCAATACCCATCCGACAGCAGCCGTATCGCGTAGCTGAGAAAGAGCGTGAAGCAATACAGCAGCAAGTCAAGAAAACGCTAGAAGATGATGTCATCCAGCCGTCGAAAAGTCCTTGGGCATCGCCCGTGGTACTCGTTAAGAAGAAGGATGGCAGCCTGAGGTTTTGTATCGATTATCGCAAGCTCAATCGGGTTACGAAAAAAGATGTGTATCCCTTACCACGCATCGACGATTCCCTCGACAGGCTACGGCATGCACGTTACTTCTCATCGATGGACATAAAAAGTGGATACTGGCAAATAGAGGTCGATGAGCGGGATCGTGAAAAGACTGCGTTTGTGACGCCTGATGGGCTCTATGAATTCAAAGTTCTCCCTTTTGGTTTGTGCTCTGCCCCAGCCACGTTCCAAAGGCTAATGGATACGGTTCTCTCAGACCTTAAGTGGAAGACTTGCTTAGTGTACCTAGACGATGTGATTGTTTATTCTGCCACATTTGATGAACATCTCAGTCGGCTACGGTCAGTTCTTCAAGCCATACGGTCCGCTGGGCTTACCTTAAAACCTGAAAAGTGCCACTTTGGCTATGAAGAACTACAGTTTTTGGGCCACATTGTAAGTCACACAGGTGTCAGACCTGATCCTGAGAAAATCGCAGCCGTCGCAAAGTTTTCAAGGCCTACGGACAAGAAGGCAGTCAGACGCTTCCCGGGCCTATGCTCATATTACCGGCGATTTATTGCGGGTTTTGCACGCATCGCCTCACCGCTCACCTGCCTAACCAGAGAAGATGTCACGTTTGTGTGGGGCGAGGAGCAGGAGGCGGCATTTAACGAGTTGCGGCACCGTCTACAAACTCCACCTGTTCTTGCCCACTTTGACGTGGATGCGCCGACAATGATCCACACCGACGCCAGCAATGTCGGTCTAGGTGCCGTCCTTGTTCAGCGGCAAGACGGCGCTGAGCGAGTCATCGCTTACGCGAGTAGAACACTGTCACGTGCCGAGTCGAACTATTCTACCACAGAGAAGGAATGCTTGGCTGTAGTATGGGCCGTTACCAAGTTCTGTCCGTACATATATGGCCGCCCATTTCAAGTCATAAGTGACCACCATTCTCTCTGTTGGTTGACCAACATGAAAGATCCATCTGCACGTTTGGCACGCTGGAGCCTACGGCTTCAAGAGTATGACATGACAGTGGTCTATAAATCGGGAAGGCAGCACTTAGACGCTGACTGCCTCTCCAGATCACCGATCGAGTTGTCAGGCCGAGATGATGACGAATCCTCAGGCTTTTTAGGAGTTGTTGGTGCGGCTACCATCTCTCAACAGCAGCAAGAGGACCAGGAGCTCGCTTCACTAATTGATTTCTTACAAGGTCGCACCACAAACAAACCCAGATTGTTCTCAAGGAACTTGTCATCATTCTGCATACGCAACAGTGTTCTTTTTAAGAGGAACTTCAATTCAACAGGGAAGCGATATCTACTGGTCATCCCTCAAACTCTCCGCAGTGAAATCTTGCAGGCCTGTCACGATGAAGCTACCTCGGGCCACCTAGGCTACACAAGAACATTAGCACGGATCAAAGAGCAATACTACTGGCCACGGCTCGCAACACAGGTGAAGCACTACGTTCGAACGTGCCTTGACTGTCAGCGACGAAAAGTGCCACCTACGAAACCTGCCGGACTATTACATCCCGTTCAAGTGCCGGAAACACCGTTTGCACAAATTGGGATGGACCTTTTGGGCCCATTCCCAATATCAACTTCAGGAAATAAGTGGATCATAGTTGCAACAGATTACCTTACGCGTTATGCAGAAACCAAGGCACTTCCGAGCAGCACAGCAGCTGAAGCCGCGCAGTTCTTCATCGAAAACGTCGTTCTCAGGCACGGGGCTCCAGCGGTCATCGTAACCGACAGGGGAACCGCGTTCATGGCTCAACTTTTGCGAACTGTACTCACGCTCAGTGGCACGGCACACAGAAGTACGACAGCTTATCACCCGCAAAGCAATGGACTTACGGAGCGCCTCAACAAGACTCTCGCAAACATGCTGTGCATGTATGTCGATGTGGAACACAAGAACTGGGACCAAATATTACCCTACGTAACCTTTGCTTATAATACGGCTCGGCAAGAAACAACAAGAATGACGCCATTCCGTCTCCTCCACGGTCGAGAAGTGACTACAATGCTGGATGCTATGCTTCCTCATGATTCCAGCGATTCCGAGATTGACGCCGCAGATTTTACAGAGCGCGCCGAAGAAGCAAGACAGCTTGCGCGCGTTCGCATAACTAACCAGCAAGACCGTGATGCCCGACGTTACAATCAACGCCATCGATGCGTCGTCTACCAGCCCGGCCAAAGAGTCTGGGTTTGGGCTCCAGTACGCCGCCGAGGCCTCGCGGAGAAAGTTCTGCGCCGATACTTCGGACCCTACAAGGTTCTACGACGCCTTAGCGACGTCAACTATGAAGTCATTCCTGACAGCCAATCCTGCTCGAGGCGCCGTCAGGACCTGCCTGAGACTGTGCACGTGGTGCGCATGAAACCTTATTTTGCTGAATGACATGGGCACTTGCTGGTCGGCTGGACACCGGGTGCTACCCGCCGAGCATCGGGACGATGCTCCTTTGAAGGGGGGGCAAATGCCGCGACGCCATCTGTGCCCAACCACGCTGACGACGAGGACGACGACCTCGTGCGTGCAAGTGAGGGTGCTAGAGAAGACGAAGCCAAGACTGAACGCTTGTTCTAATTGTCTAGATAAAATACCGCTCTCCGCTCTTGTCTCAAGTGAGCCGTGACAATATGCATAAAAAATAAACGCAGAAACTCAAATTTCCTGAAGGACGCTCTTCAGTTATTTAAGAAAGAATTAGTGACAAAATGTTCAGGTAAAGCTCGTACATCACCTATATAAATATCAAGATTTGATTTCAGAAACAAATTTAAAAGTGTTGGTAGTGTGTATGTTATCTTTTGTGTAGGATAATTGGCTCGCGGAGTGACCACCTTCCACTGTTCCGTACACCTTGTGATGTACGAATGTGTGTTCCTTGTGAGATTAGATAACTCATGAAGAAACTTTAAATTCTCTTTTACCTCCCGTTTGAAAGCTTGACTTAACTTGTAATTATAAATGTTAAACACGGGTATTATATTTCCTTTTGGAAATAGGGCTGATATGTGGGCATTGTAAGGTGAGTTAAATAGTGCTCGCACAAAATTTTTCTGAAGTATATGAATCTTCTCTAGATTCGTACGTGATGTGGTACCCCACAAGAGCAGACAGTAATAAAGTGTAGAAAAAAATGGTGTATTATAAACATGAACCTTGATTCTGTAAGGTAAAAGAGGTCTCAGCCGCACCATCATGCCAACTACACGAGATAATTTGCGCAATATCGATTCTATGTGCATGTCCCAAAGCATATCTTGTGTGAATATAACTCCAAGTATTTTAAAACTATCTACAATTTCCATGTTTACATCGTCATAAACGAGGCTGATGGAACTGATTATTTGCTTAGATTTGGGCCTAAAGATTACTGTTTTTGTTTTGTTCATATTGATTTGCAGACAGTTTTGTTTTGACCATACATGAAGAATTTTCAGAGCAGTATTAGCTTTATTCTGAAGGATACTAGAGTCAGGTGATGAAAAAATATACTGGCATCGTCTGAGTACATTACGTATATCGCATCTTTATAGATATTTACTAAGTCATTTATATATACAATAAACAGGAACGGGCCAAGAATACTACCCTGAGGAACGCCTCTAGTGATATGTTTCAAATTGGAGCAGCTATTGTTTATTTCAAGATATTGATAGCGATTATCAAGATAAGATTTTATAAGGCTTACACAGTGACCTCGAATACCGTAGGTTTCAAGCTTATCAAATAGGACAGAGTGAAAGATGCAATCAAATGCTTTAGTAAAGTCAATATAAATACCAAGGACAATGTTCTTAATTTCAAATTGCGATATAATAAATTCATTTTGATGGGGTAGTGCTAATTCTGTAGACCGTCGTTTCCTAAATCAAAACTGGGCTGGAGAAATTAGGCTGTGCTTGTCAAAAAACTTTGAAACCTGCATTGCCATTAGTTTTTCTAGCCCTTTCGAAAAAGCAGGTAATATAGAAATGGGTCTGTAATTTTTAGTATCATTAACGTCACCTTTCTTGTACAATACCGACACTCTGGCTATTTGCATCCGTTTAGGAAAGATAGCGCTTGACAAACAGAAATTAAAAATATAGGTAATGTACGGGGAAATGATATCAAGCACATACTTCATAGGGCGAACCTGCATGCCTTCTGCATCGCAACTTGAGCTATTTTTTAGTGAGAGGAAAACTGATGTCACCTCGGTCTCAGTAAAGGGGTGAAGAGAGAGTGAAGATGAATCTCTGTTTGGCATAAATTCACTAATATCGGACGACGCACTACCACCAGAAAAGTTTACAAGGTAATCATTAAAAACATTTGCAAGAGCACTTCCCGATACTTCGTTTCCATCATGTAATAGAGTTTGTATTCGCGGAGCTGACTTTCGACGATTTAAGACATCATTTAGCTTTTTCCATAAGGTATCAGGTTTGTTCAAACAACCCTCAAATTCTGCATGAAAATAGGACTTCCTATGCAATTTAATTCCTTATTTAGCTTATTTCTATATGACTTGTATTCTTTTAATGCACTTGGATCCTGAGTCTTGACAAACTTGTGATAGAGCGCATTTTTATAATGAATTCGTTTTAGCAATTCAGGGGTTATCCACGGCTTCTGTAATTTTTTACCGAGCCTGAGCCTTTTTTCACGAAAATGGTTTTTATATATTCGAGAGACTTCATCAATAAGTTTGCCATACGCCATTTCAACGTTATCTATTTCTAAAATTTGTTTAAGGTCGCACCCTAGAAGTTCGTCTCTGAAGCTATCTAGACGTGTTTGACTAATACTTTGACAAAGTATATACTCATGCTTCCAGTTCTTTCTAAAGTTGCGTTTTCTTAATAAGAGAAATACTGGAAGGTGCGCACTAAGATCGTGTGACATCACCCCGGCAGTAACATTTTCAATGTCACCATTTGTTATGAGCAAGTCCAACAATGTTTCACTTTTGTTTGTAATCCTTGTTGGCGTACGCATTAAATTTTCATAACCATTTAAAGCTAAAATATTTAACATAGCCTTTTGTGCTACAGAAGTGGTCAGCATGTCGATATTAAAATTACCAGCGGATACCAAGTAATTGCTATTTTCTGCAGTAAAAGAAAGCAGCTGTTCATAAAAAGAAAGGAACTGAAAAAGATTTCCATTTGGAGGCCTGTAGCAAACAGAAAATATGTACTCATTCGCACGAGCTGTTACCATTTCAAAATTGTCGCAACAAATACAAAGGTCGGGAAGCAGTTCCCAACTTACATGCTCTTTCAACAACAGCAAAACACCGCCACCGCGGTGGTTTGTTTGGTTCACACAAAACGATTGATAATGTCTAAACTTAGGCACGTCACGACCATCTCTGCACCAAGTTTCACTGAGCATTACAGCATCAAACAAAAAATAAAAACCATTGATAAAGTCATCTATATCTGTTTCTTTGTTATAGAGCGAACGAACATTAAGGTGAAGACACTTGAATGAACCAGCATGCTGATTTGAGACAAGATTATCTACCTCGCGCGGAAACAAGGGACTGTCAGTAGCCATCTTGAAGCGGGAAAGATCAAATTCAGTACGCTCACAAGAGAGCAGGCTCAGGAAAGAAAGTCTGATCTGTGACGCACTAAGATCACAGAGTCGCCCTCGGTCTTTCGCAGCAAGATCTTTCAATTCCTGTGCCACGCGAATTCGTACCCGTTCACTTTCGCCCAGTCTTTAGCCTCTCGAAGCAGTTGCCGGTTGTAACTGGTCATGTTTTCCTGAAAGAACAACTTGGATTTCTTTTCCCTCAGCTTTGAGCGGCTGTCCAGCCACTGGTCTCGAACAGATTGCCTGAGATACCTCACAATTATACCAGGAATTCGGCCGGCTTTGCATGAGAGGCGGTGAATGGCAGCGACAACGGTTTCAGTAAGTACAGGGACCTCAATCAAAGTGGCAAGAGAATTCACTTTCTCAAGCAAATTTTCGTTGTCAGCAGCACTAACACCGTGAATTGCTAGGTTTAACCTGCGGTTTCTCCATTCTAGTTCGTTTAGATCCACCTCTAACTTCTTTTTCGCATGGTCACTAGCCTGAGAGCTCTGTTCAAGGTCAGCGCCAGTGTGTGTCGTGTTTCCTTTTGTGGTTCCTCTTAGGTGTTTGCGCTGTAACGTTAAGTTCAGAATTATGAACCAACTAGGCCCAAATGAAGTTTTACTGAATTTTCTGTTCAAGGTGTTCAGCCCTTTTTCGGATTTCCTTTCGTGTCCTTTTCTTGCGCGGCAAATCGTGCCAACCTCCCGTCATACTTATCAGACATTAGTTGTACCGACCGGTCAATGCTTGGCACATTCTCTTTAAGCGGCAACAACTCATCCAACTTTTGACTTATGTTCGCTAAAAGCGACCTTATATCAGTCAGTTCGTCAGTTGACGACTTTCCGCTTGAGCCTTAATTCATTATCCTTTCCTGCAACTCTGCACGCAGAGCAAGTTCACTTTTCTTTAGCCGATTAAGATTTTTTTATATTGTTTATCCGATAAGCCAGCACATATCCCAATGTGACCCGCCGTGGTTGCTCAGTGGCTATGGTGTTGGGCTGCTGAGCACGAGGTCGCGGGATCGAATCCCGGCCACGGCGGCCGCATTTCGATGGGGGCGAAATGCGAAAACACCCGTGTACTTAGATTTAGGTGCACGTTAAAGAACCCCAGGTGGTCGAAATTTCCGGAGTCCTCTGCTACGGCGTGCCTCATAATCAGAAAGTGGTTTTGGCACGTAAAACCCCATAATTTTTTTGTCCCAATGTGAAAGAGCTCCTTACATTCGCCAACACGTCATTGGAGTATGCGATTTCATCAAGGCGATCCCCCCACCTCTTAACTGCCCCGCTACCCTACCCCATCCCTCATCCACCCTTACCGAGCGATGGGAGACCTTGCTAACCAGCACCGCCCTGGAAGACCAGCTCGTCCTGATCTCCAGGGGCCAGGCGGCTAGGGAAGCATATGGGTCCCGTGAAGAGGGAACCACTTCTATCGACTGCGTCTAAGAAGATGTCGAGCTCGGCTCAATAAAGTTGTTTCTCTCTCTCTCTCCCTTACATTCGCCACATGACACAGATACTTCATCTGAGCTAAGAGCTTCATTGCATGAGCAACAAGTGCCTACAGTTGCCATGGGAACAGGATACGGAAACACAGGAAAGCAGACTCGAGTGGCAGCAGCGGTAGAGTAGATAACATGAAATGAACTAAAGAGCAAATATGTTAGAAGGCGTGGACTAACCTGCTTAGAACAGGGGAATGCAAGCCAATGTGCCAGGTTCGCTACCGCTGCTGCCGAAGTGTCGTTGTCTTCCACGTCGGCGGCTTTTATTGCGAGGAATCGGGAAGGCAGTGGCACCCGGTGGTAGAAATCGTCGACGCTATCAGCTGCAGATAGCGGCTGGGCTGAGGAATTCGCACGTGTAGGTAACACGCGAACGATGCAACACCAAAGATGAAAAGGGTAGGTAGCTCCACACAGACTACCGCCGGGGACACAAGGGCCGTCGAAGAATCTGCGTAGAACAGGGGAATGTAAGCCAATGTGCCAGGTTCGCTACCGCTGCTGCCAAAGTTTACTGCAAAATTATTTACTCCTTTTGTCTTTTTCCTCGAGCACGGCGGCTCCTCGAAACAATTCCTCTGTTCGTTAAATAATTTTCTTTATACTTCATGGTTCGTTAAATACGACAGGTCCCTTAAATATTCTGTTCCACAAGCTTATGTTACTAAGCCTGGCGGCTATGGAGGCTATGTCTACTGGCTCTGAAGCCCTGAAGGCAGGTCATACGTAGCTTAGCAAAAATAGTAACACTAGCACCGCTTTCGTGATATCTGTCCCCAAAGTTTCTGAAATGTGCTTCGGTGTTCCAATTAAAATCGTTCTGTACTGTAAAAGGCGCGCTTTTGGGAAACTGTTAACTGGAACGCCAATGTATATCTAGCCCATTTTAAGGCCGCATATCTCGAAAGTATGCTTAATCTTACGATTTCTGCTAAGCTGGCATGACGTCACCACTCCTCGGCTTCAACATGTGTCCTAAAGTTAGTAATTAAAAAGTTAATTCGTATATTTTATCTAAGTAGCTAGAACATTGTTGAAATTTTTCTTGATGCTATTGTCCGCCCAGCCCGTAGTGTCTGCAATAACAGCAGTAGACTAGATACGGGTTTTTTCTTAACTTTTCCCATACAAAGAGACACTAGCATATCTAACTGCATTAGCCTGCGAGTGATGGAGCAGAAGCTTAAAAGCTAAAAAAGAACCTTGGGAGGAAGCTAAGGGCAGTGGAACAATTGATCAAGAGCGAAACCACCGCAGTAACGTTATTATATCGAAAGACAGTATCGATTAGGGATGACGCAGGTGGATGTCTTTACTTTAGATGAAGGGGAACAAATGTACTTTCGCAGGCTAAGTAATGCGTAGAACATATAAATGATAACTTCTCACGTTGCACAATGTGTGCCAGGCCAAACAATCTACAGTCAAAGGCGGCAGGAATTCGATCGAAAGATGCAAATAATGACACGTTCGACACGTCGTTTCAAGGCGCTCTAGCAGCGCTACAAAAGTAGAGTAAGCCAGCAATTAACCTTTACGACTAGCGTGAGTACCATCTGATGTTCTTTGTAGAGCCCGCAGCAGCAAGCTCTAGAAATGACTTCGTGCGATTCGTATGAAAAGGCGCTGGCCAATCGTTTTAGCGAACATATTATTAGTGCAGGTGGCCCAGCGAAGGACTAAGTCTTCTTACGAAAGTAAATATCTGCATTCAGAACCTCTGTGTACTCGGCGGGTGCCACGGCGAACACATCATATCTCTTGGACAACGTGCACTACTTTCGTGACGTAACCTTGTCCTGCAAGGCTGTGTGGTTCGCTTGGCGCTAACTTCACAACGCGTGATGTTTTTGTTTCCTGCTTTTATAGAGACTCCGAGAAGTTATCCCATGAGAGCCATGACGAAGAGTAAATTGACAGAGAGCATGCGTAACTGTGCCAAGCATAGAGTAAGCGAGCCAAGCAATTAACAAAGCTCAAGAACAGCACTGTGGTCGCATTACGTATAGTCTTAGCAGCGCATTTTGCAACAGAGGCAAGGGCGCCAGACTTTGCGAGATACTGCAGTCGGCGGTCCTCTGTATCCGAAATTCCGAGTTCGTGAAGTAGCTAAGTTTGACGTTGCTTTCGCCTAGCCGCTCGAACGGGGCGAAACACACAATATTTCTTACAGTACGACGGGACCCCGCGGTTATATGAGCCGCGGCTCGGCGGCGCAGTCCGTTGCAGAATGTTATTGGTTTCGTGTAGCATAAGCAAGCATCAGTGGGCTAATCGTGCCGACGATCGAGCAGCGCGCTGCCACAGACTGCTGTCGCGCACCTGTCATGGAACTGACGGAGCGTAACTGCTCCGCTTAGCTCGCGATACGGCTGACCCCGCGGCTGATGGGTGCTCGGCGATCACTCAGCTCGTTGCGTTGTCGCGGTGCCGCTTCACCAATTGTGTACGCGGGGCACGGTAACGTTTTCCGCGTTTTTCAGGGCGCTTCCCCGGGCACTAAGTTTGCGTCTTGGTGTGCGTGTTTTAAATGAGTAAGCATTTAGAGGGCCGTCCGTCCGTCCCTCTGTCCGTCACGTAAGATCATCGCTTTCAAGATCATCGCTGCAGCACCGAGCGAGTTGACCTTCGTGCTGCCTCTTACTTCAACGCGAACAAAAAAAAAAAAAATTAAATTATGGGGTTTTACGTGCCAAAACCACTTTCTGATTATGAGGCACGCCGCAGTGGGGGACTCCGGAAATTTCGACTACCTGGGGTTCTTTAACGTGCACCTAAATCTAAGTACACGGGTGTTTTCGCATTTTGCCCCCATCGAAATGCGGCCGCCGTGGCCGGGATTCGATCCCGCGACCTCGTGCTCAGCAGCCTAACACCATAGCCACTGAGCAACCACGGCGGGTAACGCGAACTAAGCGGCGACGACAAAGCGCACGCGGAGCTATCAGCCCTCGGCGCACTCTGTCCCCATCCCAGGTCCCTTTCAAGATAGGGCCCTCGCGGCCGCGTCATATACGCAGCCACCGCCGGCGTATGCACTTGATCGCGATTGATAATGATTGGCATTGGGAGGAGGCGGCGCCATCGACCACGTCTACGTACGTGGTCTACCAAACGTGACACTGTTCAATTACGTCACGTACTAGACCGCACATCGGCCAGTGCTCATCTTCCACGAAGCAGCGGCATCATGCAAACGCACTATCATCCAATTTGAGCATAAAGAAAAAATGCAACAAGAAGAACCAAACAAGAGACAGTGTACATAATAAGCTTTCATTGTATTTGCTTCATTTACAATATCTCTCTCATCATGTCGTCCCGCATCCACATCCTCTGGGAGTTATCTATAACATGAGTGAACATTGCTAGTACTCGCCTCTTCGTTGTCTCATGCTGGTCTCAGTTAACATTTCGGTGTTGTAACCGCGCTTCTCTGTCTCACAATTCTTCTTTCGCGGTATTTTTCGCAATTATAACAAACACAGCCACACGCAACGACGAAACAGCAGGTGATTAGTGGCAAATGCTTACGCATCATTTAGATAACTCCCACAGAAGACTCTGCGTGTAATTTTTTACGGGTGCGTGCGTCGTTGCGCTCCTTAACAGCTGGTGCCTCCTAACTGCGGCCCTCGTTAAAGGAGACAACGTCGCCCCAAACCTATTTATCTTTCAAGGTTGGGGTATCGCAGGCGCCTAATGACTGAAAATCTTCAGGAATGAAAGAGAGCTGTCCAAAAAAATTAAAGCATGTGGTTTTACGTGCCAGAGCCACGATCTGATTATGAGGCACGCCGTAGATGAGGGCTCCGGAAATTTTGACCTCCTGAGGTTTTTTAACTTGCGTCTAAATCTAAGTGCACGGTTGTTTGCCTCGGCAGTGGTCCTGAATTCTGTCGAATGACGCCTTATTCCCTTCTTTACTGAAGTCGGCATCAACGAATGTCGTGTTCTGCTACTAAGCACGAAGTAGCAGGTCGCATTCGCGGCTGAGCCAGATGCGTTGTGATTAGGACGCAAATCCTAATTCCCCGCCTACTTATTTCTTAGACCCAAGAACAATAGGATTTTGTCAAACTTGATCTAGAGGCCATTTCTGTGGCGTCTGGCGGAGTCCAAAGTGCACTATAGTGGGTCGCAAAGCCTCATAATTTATTGCTCAAGTGAGTTCTTGGTAGTTACATTGAACAATGAAAAGTAAATTGAATTGAGTTTAACGTCACAGTGGCCTATGAAAGACACCGTAGTGTGAATTTCCCGATTAATAATGATCCTCTAGAATTATTTGACGTACACTCAAAAAGGGTACACAACCGTTTTTTTTTTTTTTTTTTTGCTTTCTGTCGCCATTTATATGCGGCCGTTGGGACCAGGAATCTAACCTGCAACCTTGTGATCAGCAGCGGAACGCCATAACCAGTGATCACGGTGTCTGCTGTAAAAAAAAATGACCTGAGATTTGAAGTATCCGCTAACCAACATTCGCGTTATGCAGCAACAGCAGAGCCAAGGTATGTTTAAGCTGCAGGAATGCAGCCTATATATATATAGGCTAGGAACAAGTTGACAACCATGTCGGGATGAGACCGGCTTACCTAAACTCCTGGTATTTTTGTTGCAGCGTGAGTGGTAGAAGTCAAAGTTAGCGGAATAATTTGGAGACGTGGTTCGTGAGGTCCGCTATTAGGCCACTATTCCACTTACTTTATTGCAGTGTTCTGTGGCATTCTTTATGTGACTCATGCCTTATGAAACAACTTTATATTTTTTAGATGCACGCTTCTTCAGCTTACTACCAACGGCTTGCACCTGTGCAGTGGCGTAGCAAGAAGCAGTGGGGAGAGGCATACCCAGGCACGTGCCCGCCAAATTTTTGTGTTAGTATGAAGCCTGCTAAGCTGCCCCCCCCCCCCCCCGCCTCAGTTCCGAAAGCTATTTCTCGCTACGCCACTGCTTGTAACGTAACTTCCGAGTGGTATCGGTGAGCAGAAAACGCGAGAAATTACAATTAGGACATTTTAGTCACCACAAAAAAGATTAAAATGTAAGAAAGATTTTTGAATCACTCACAGTGGCGTTGGGTGTGTTGGCTAAAATGGGGTGGTGACTAATGACCTCGCGTGTGCCTCTACTGTTCTTTAACACATTATAATACATTTGTCTTCTCCGATAATCTAAAAGTGCTCGACAAAATGAATAGGCGCTCTGCGATAGGGGTGCTCACTCTGTGGACAATGTACACAACTGAATAATTTATGTGAGCTTGATCTGTTTGTTCAACGTGAGGGCTGTTGTGTTATAACTGCTATGTTGTGCTTTCAGTGCACTTCAGTGAAACTTTAGTTTTGCACGCAAGGAAGCCGTGCTCAATGCGCTAAACCCGCAGAGATGTGTTTTAGCGGCAAATGCCGCGACGCCTAACAGGGCAAAGTAAGACACTCTCTGTGGCTCCACAAAGATTCCCCAACACAATACATGACCTACACTCTGCCACCACGAACCACCAGCGTTCGGTAGGCATTGTAGAGCCGTTGCTTATGCTTGCTCGCAGGTGTGGCGGCGTAACATCCCGGGCGAGAGCAAGCAGACAGACCTGATGGTGCAGAAGTCCAAGCTCAAGGTGGTCAAGATGATGCTAGTGGTGGTGGTGATCTTCGTCCTCTCTTGGCTGCCACTGTACATCATCTTCACGAGGCTCAAGCTGGGAAGCGCCCCCGAAGAAGGCAGCGTTGACTGGAACCTCATGCTCATCCTGACGCCCGTGGCGCAGTGGCTGGGCGCCTCCAATAGCTGCATCAACCCGGTGCTATACGCGTACTTCAACCGCAAGTTCCGTCGCGGGTTCGTGGCTATCATCAAGAGCCGCAGCTGCTGCGGCACCCTGCGTGAGCCAAGTTCGCTCCGGGGAACCACCATCCGCTCGGCCGCCGGAGGGGCTGGAGCCGCCACCCACAGGGGCCTCTCCAGGTACGATACGCAGTGCGAGTACCTCTCCACTTCGGCCGTCTGAGGCCGTCAAGGACTTGCATCGCTAACGTTCGGCGCCGCGGGTATACTACGTATGGCTGGGCCGGACGCGTTTAACGTCCCTCGGAGCATGGTGCAGTGAGATCGCAAATCTGTAAGCAGTGAAGAAGCGAACGTCGGCATTGATGGAGTCTTAATATGCCACGCTGCTTTACCTTTCCCCCTGTGTATTAGTTTCAATACGATGGCGCTTTTCGTGAATCTGTCAACACCTAAAAGCCCGTTGCAGCACTGGGGAGATTCCAGAATGCTCGAACGATTGAAATATCTTGCGGCAGTTTGTTTCGCTATATGGCTTGCAGATTAGGCCTTCACTCAATATGAGCCCGTGGCCCTACCTTCCTTTTGCGTTTCCTCAACCAGATGGCCATGGTGACACGAGTGCGCGACGGAAGATGGATACTGCTGGTAAAAAACGTAGAACTTCATTGAAGGCACAAATCTCCTCAGACTCGTTGCTGTTATTCGTTATTTCAGCTGCCACTGTCATACTACTGCTTAACTTTAACATACTTCTTTATAACATTACATACGTGGTCAGGAAAGTGGAGTGGGAACAGAAAACGAGCCGCTTCCAGTGTCCTCACTTGGGATCATTTGATGCCTTACTGGAAGCAATATAGACTTTGATGTAATTTACCGCAAGGCATCAGGCTCTTACGCTAGTTTACAGATGCTTAGATTCCGTAAATAAAGAGCATTTCAGAGAGCCAGCTTAGATGGCGTACTGGAGGGTGTCGTTATAATTGCATAGGAGGAGTAGCGGCAGGGTAGATAAAGAATCATGCTTCGTTGTGACAAGGCTTAAATTACTTCTTTGGTTGAGCTAACATTTCTATGAGCAAAGCATGTAACTTTTCATCTGGATTAGCAAAAGCAGTCAAAACAGAACAAGCCAGGAATTAGGGACAAAAACTACTAGCGCGCCCTTGGGCCCGCAAGTGGGAGAACGTCCGGTTTTTATGGGTGAGCGCAGTTTTTCGAAAGTTATCGCAACGGACATCATTCAAAATATCCGGAGGTGATAGATTCTACCCGCCTCGCCACAGATGATAAATGAGCGGTACTGATTTATGTGGCTGAAAACTCGTTCCGAATTGCGTGCCGAGCTTAAAGGATTGGACGTGGGCCTACTGAAGCCGTCTAAATTCGGAGGCGATTTTCCGCAACCAAAAGCTATCTTCGAGGAAACCACGGCGCAGATCGGAATATTCCGGAGGTTTTAAAATTTTCATAAACTCCCCTTTTCAGCTCCCCGTAACTTCGCGTCTCGAAATGAGCAAGAGGGCTTTCAAAATTTAGGTCTTCATAGCACAGTCACAAAATTAAGCGCGAAATGAAGCCCACGGTAAGCCAGCGCGTAAGCGCGGTAAGCCAGTTCAGCCGCAGCCCAGCGCTTTCGACGAACGGAGGTCAAACTCACCGATCAGATGAATGTGGGTTCGTTGGTGAACGTTCTTTCTCCCCAGCTCTACTCAGCATGGTGATTTGCTGCACATGCTGACATACGTAACTGCTCGCGTCATAGAATAATTTTCGAATATTAGAGTTGATGGTGCCGAGCCTTGCGGCGGTCGAGCTGCACCCAATTGTCCCTAATTCCTGGGCCTGTCATGAATAAAGGACGAACGGAACGAACAAAGGACCTGTACAGCATTTATATGACGTCACGAGCGAATGGAATGTATAGAAAATCATTTGAAAGAATGAGACTTCAGTTTTTCTTTCGTTGCGCTTTTTCTGGTATATGTTTGTGCTTTCTGTTGACATGCTTTATTTTGTCTTACTTTCTTGGCATCCTCTTGTTGCTTGTGTGATGTGTCGAGATGTGTATTCGTGATACGTGTTGAGATGTGGTCAAACATTTGCATTTCAATAAAGTATTCTTTATGCTTGCTTCGTCACTTGCTAAATGCTAGCGCTGCTTTCGCTACTGCGGCTGCTTCTGTCCGTTGCGCTAATATTAGCATGCATGCTTAAGTGTTTACGCTGCACATAACACACTCCAGTTCAGTTTTCAACCATTCCGTTCTCCTTTGCATGTCTTTCCGCTTTCGTCTTCTAGCGCAAATGTGCCCACATATACAAGCTAAATTGTCATTTCTCCCGCTTTGCGCTTCTCACGTTAAAAGCCGTCGATGCATAAATAAACTCTTGCCCAATATTCCGAAAGCTTGCATCTGCATCAGACACATGTGATGCACACAAACGCGATGTATTGCAAATGCGATGCCGCTAACAAATGTGGACATTTGCTTACCAACCTTCTCCGAAATTGTTAACACAGACGCAGATGTATTGAGACCTATTCAGAAGGTTCAATTTGGTAATAATTAGTGCTTATTGTTTTGAAATGACAAAAGGCGTTCCTCTCTTATGCAGGGTGCCCCAGCTATCATGCATCAATGTTAAAAATATGCGAATGCCGCGTAGCTGGACAGAACCAAGGTAATGCTGTTTGCCGTCCTTGGAAATACTCTGATTATTTTTGACATTCCGCCTAGTTATCCAATCAGTCCTAATTAATTAATCAACTTCTCAAATATTATAATTAGACCAAAAGTGTCAATTAGAATATTGTAGACCAACATGAAAAACTCCCGATGCAGCTTCCTGTCCCTCACTACGTGCTACATAAAAGTGTTTTTCGGAGCGTGAAGGAAGCCGACGAATACACGCAAAGTGCCTCTCGCGTCAAGTTATCGTGTATTTGAGGGCTGCTTTCACGCTGGGACAAACACTTTTATGTAGCATGTATTGAGCAACAGGAAGCTGCATAGGGAGTTTTTCATGTTGGTCTACAATATTCTCATTGACACTTTTGATCTAATTATAACATTTGAGAAGTTGATTAATTAATTAGGACTGATTGGGTAACTAGGTGGAATACCAAAAATAATCAGTATTTCCAAGGACGGCAAACAGCATTACCTTGGTTCTGTCCAGCTACGCGGCATTCGCATATCTTTAAATATTGGTGCACGATAGTTGGGGCACCGTGTATATGCTTAACTGGATCTCAAACTTTCATATATGCTTAGTGGATTTGTCAAACGCAACTTCCATTGCAAAATGCAAAAAGTTTTGACGTCACGGCAGCAGCGGCAAGATCTGTTGCGAAACAATGTTGCAGTGGTCTTATAGCACCACTGATGCCCCCAAGCTCACTGCAGTGAAGATCACTCGCTCCGAGTTTCTGTGGATCCGGAGAAACGAACGTTCTACAGAAGTGACGCTGTTCATCGGCAGGTTCTCTCATACACGCAGTTTCTTCAAAACTTTTGACGACTACAAAGAGTGTAGGAAAAACTTGTAGGACAAGTGAATTATTATTGGACTGTCTTGGGGCAAGCGACTAAGGCTTTGACGCAAGAGAGAAATGACAAAGCATGCGCAATAGTCAGCTGCCTGCCTGACTGCTCGTGTAGCTCGTTTTCAGGCGGCATCTACAACATGCAACACGCTGGAACAATTAGAGCACTCGAGCTTGTTCAGCAGCAGCAATTGCGTGGCCTCTAGCCACCAAGGCTTTCAATCACCGGTCACTACACTCAAGCTCGAAACTATCCTGCAAAAACCATGCTGTTCCATTTTACGGCCCAGCCGGCTGTCTCCGTATAGTACGTCTAACCCGAAGAGTTGACACCTCGTCGTCGCGGACCTGTTGTTAACGGGAAGAGATTACTTCGCTGCTATCTTGCGGTGAGGTGAGGAACACGTTGCTCTAGAACGGGAGCCTCGTATTCGCAAAATGCTACTGGGCACCAGGATTATTCATAAGAGCAAATTACAGCCGATCCTGATGCTCAACGTATTAGCGAAGGCCGCCGGCCAAAGCTTTGTGAATATGGCCTCAGGTGTGTTGATTTCTCGAAGACTCAGCAGATGCTATACCAAGTTATGAGGGTAAGAATAAAAGCCAGTATCGACGTGTCCGCGTAAGATATAAATGTGCAGGTGTGATGTAAAGCTGGGACTTTATTGCTCACTCGAGCGGGCCAGTGTGTACCAGAAATACAGGCCTGCAATTTGCCTGCCTTTTTTATGAGTTAAAGTTTCCTTCTCGATTGCGATAAAGAAGTGGGTTGATGTCGCGAATTTCTTTCTTGACACATGTGTCAGGATGACGGGTCGCTGTAATATTTAGGCAAATATCAAAGCTAGAAACGCTTTAAAAAGTGAATAAAAGTTGTTTTTTCTGAAGCGTGTGTTTTTTCACGGCTTATTGTTTAAAACGCCAAGCACAGACCTTTTCATGATGGTTGCCTTCTATGTGTACGCACTACTTCATATGCGATACTCCTTTTAAATTTCGCTTTTGGAAATAAACAGTAAGGGGGAGAAAGATTAATAAATTAACGAAACACTCAGATATCGACCTACTGGCCCATCTACAGGCTGTATAAAGACAAGAATTTTAAATACCGGCACAATATGTTGCTTTAACAGTGATTGTAAATATTCCCACTAGTCAATTTTTACGTATGTCTGAAAAGGGCGCCAGCGTGGTCTTGATCTAAGCAAATAAAGAACAGCACTTTCCTTACTTTTAACGGCTTTACCTGGCAGACACTTTCCTAGTTAAAAAAACAATTGGCTTTCATGTTTAAAATAGGCGTACATCTACATGACTCAGTATCAATAGAGAAAGTATATCGAGATATTGGGCTATGGTAAAATGTTTTATTGTGTAATAGAGATAACTTTTTTTTTGTTACCAAAGCATTGCGGAACATGCTTCTTCAACAAGACTGACCGGTGACGGGTGTACCATCGTGGTTAACTGAAACCCGAACGAAAAAAATTGTAAATGAGAAAAAGAAAAACTGTAGATGCGGCTGAGCTGGATGGCACATTATTACACTTAATCAAAATTGTGACGTACCATACAGCGTTCTTTTTAAAAGTAAGCAAACTGTACGTCTATCAACGTCACCTTATTTCATGAAATTATTTAAAATGAAGCAGATTTAGCCACCCTACAGTGGTGACAGCTAATCCTTTTGACGTTGCCGTAATATACACCGGTGCATTTTTTCTTGCTCGTGTTTGATTTGTCCACGATAGTACAAGGAACACCACGGTGCGTATTCTGTAAGAATTATTTTTATTTTTCATTCTTTTTCCTCTTTGTCTGTGGCTCAAACGAATGGCTGCCCTGCTATTGTAGCCATTCGATGGGACGGATCATAAGAAATGAATGGACTCTGAAGAAAATACTCCTTGCAAGATATGTTAGCAGGTCGCACTTGCAACAGGCCCTGCATGATTTATTTCATTCATTACGTACTTTTTTTTTTTACACCACCCATTCACCAAGATGGAAGCATAGCGTGCCCATCAATATAAGCGGAAGATTAGCTCAACTTGAAAACCTAATTCATAGACTTCCGAGACACCAGATTTTATGTATGGAATTAATTTTTTTTTTGTTCCCGTGCCCGCGAAACACGAGAACAATCAGCGCACGTGAGCGCCACGAGAGTGTCTTGCAGCGCGCGCATGCGCACCACTGCACTGCTGCTTGTGCCCTAACACATCCTGCGTTGTTTGTGATCCCAGGTCTGAGATTCCGGAGTGCGTAGTGCACCCTCGAGCCAGCGCGAAAAAAGATACGTTGCTAACCAATGGCCGGACGGACGCCGAAGAAAAGCACGCGAAGGTGTCCCTGGTAGCCTAACCCATTCCGTGCCCTAGAGCCCGCTCCCACCCGCACACTCCCGCAGCCACCAACAGCACCGCTCTGCTGCCGCTGTGCTTCCGCTGCACGGCCTGTCGCGCCTGCCAGTGTACAAAAGTGCGTGCATCGGTGGAACCATGTCTCGCCGGAGTGCGGTGGCCGATGCTTCCGAAGCCGATTTTGGGGGCGGTCTGCGCGCCGCTGACAGCAGCGAGCATCTCTGGCGAACTCCTGAGCTAGCCTCAGGGCTAAGCGTAAGCTTTGTAAACCCTTAATTTATGCAATTACTTCCTTTTCTTGCCCTCCTACTATCAACGTTTGAAACAAGCTCTAGCTATAGAAGCAAAGTCACCCTCGCGGTGCTTTGTCATTTGTATACGATCGAAATAAATTGCTTTAGCTATCCTCCGGGCTCTAATCCACGCAGTCGTTGGGGAACAAAAAGCATTTGTAAGAAAGAGCAGCATCGAATGGAGGCGACGGCGGACGAGGTGATAACGGAGATGCGCGCAAACATGTCTTACGAGCAAAAATATTGGTGAATTCAGTTCCGTATGTCTATAACTCAGCGCTCTTTCATGAATGCTCACCAAAAAGAAACTAAAAAAAATCACGAGGCTTAAAGCGTGAAGCATAGTAAAATACGCCTCTGTAACGAGCTTTACTCGCCGTTTTTAGAACGGTAGGTATGGCCCTTTTAACGACGGTAATGCTGCATCTTCGTCGACGACCAATTCTAGATTGCATCAGTAATGGCACGAGACTATTGACAACAATTGTAACGCAAGTAAAAAAAAACAGAAACAGAGGTTTTGTTCCGCAGTTTCACTCCCCATTTACTCCAACTATTTCGTGCCAAGCAAAATAAAGAAAAGAGAGAGAAAATTATAGAAGGGGTTTGAAAATAAAGAAAGAATCTTGGTGAGAATAATGTTCGGCTGCCGATAGCGTTAACGTCAGCCGTAGCGCTTAAAAAGAAAGAAACGAAGAAAGAAAGGAAAATAGTTGATCATCTATTCATCACATTGCCTCCTGCTGAGGAAATGGTTAACAATGTCCCAGTTAATTCTAAATAAAATGCATTCAGCGCTGCAGCAGTCGTCTCTGTGCTCGTAGTTTTTCATGTTGTTAGTCCTCTGCTCATCTGTAATATGTGATGTCAGCCATTGCTTTTATTCCTTTCTCTTTATTTTTGACTCAATTTGTCTCCCAATCTCCCATGTACTATATGACGCTGTAAATCTCTCTCGGGTGAAACGCAGAACCTTCTAGATGTGTCATTGAGCTCATGAAGATGGTTGTTCATCGTGTCCACGTTTGTTTTTACTTGAGAGTTTCCAACCAGAAATGAAGTTTCAATAAACTTTCTGTAATATAGCTCGTTGCTGTCAGCAGTTGCTCGACTGCACCGGTCGGCGTATGTTTCGAAGCCTGTATAGCTTATAATCTGAGAGAATGAAGGCGCCCTCAACATTTATATATAGGGCGCCCTAGACACCAAGACAGAAACAATAAACACACAAAGCAAACACAACATGATTTATTGTTTTGTACTTGGTTATGGCCTGTACGTATTGTGCGTAAGTATGTGTATGTCTGCGTGCGTGAAGTATAAGTAAATAAAGACTTTGCTCAACACTGGATGTTTTCATTCTTCGTAAGCAAGGCCAGAACTACTTTCCGTGTGGGTTCGCCTCCAACCGCATTCAGCGATCAGAAGTCCGAGAACGACACCAAACCATCAAGGACGACACCAAGCCACCGTAAGTCCGTAAGTCCCAAGTGCAGTGCGGAAGTGCTTAATGAATTGGCGCTCACCTTACGTGGAAATCACATGAAAACATCGCTTTATCTATAAAAGAAACGCAATACAAATTTCTCTCAAGCTATTCGCCAAATCCACAAATGTAACTCTTAAATGGTCAAACTAAATAAATTTAGAGAATAAGCTCCACAGGGTGAGAAACGCGAGCTCCGATGGCATTGTGAGATGCAATTAGACTTCTTCGGTGACATCCAAAGGTAAAAAAAGCTCTTTCACTTTAAAGAAAAGTATCAGGCGATAATTTTTCTGTTACGTAATTGAAGCTGCGAAAGCCTTTACCGATGCAACGAAGTGGGCGATACAGAGCACTTCATATGGTCCTGCAGGAGCTTCTGTTCTCAAAGGACGCTTGTTGGTTGGATTAGAGAACGTTTCGTCTCTAGTGTGCAGCAAAGTTAGTTTTCCCAGGTGCACCGTGGCTAGTGTGCAAGGAAGTGTCGCACATTTTAGTTGCACTTTGCGAGGGGCTGAATTGCTCTACTGATGGTGACATATATTTGCGCCATCGAAGGAGACGCGTTCGGATGGCCTAGTCTGCCAACGTCACAAACATCATCACCCGTTTACTGCTCGGCCACAGCGGATAGCATTTCTTTTTGCGTTAACGTTCGATACGAGTAGCTTGTTGAATTGATGGATAGATGGAAAAACTTTATTGACAGTCTTGAGACACGCGATTATTGCGCAGCGGGCTGATCCCACGTGGGGACGGGCAGGCTCTCTGGACGGCGCAGATTTGAAGAGAAATAAAAAAAATACCACAAATTAATCTCACCTTTTTCTGATAATTCTATAAGAACCTTCACAAGTCGTTCGAAACAGTTGGGCTGTCCATTACGGCATCAAAAAAAGAAGAAAAGAAGAAGAAGATAAATGAAAACAAGAGAGAAAGAGAGAGAGAGAGAGAGAGTATAACCCTTTCCTTTCCGAGCTGCTTTAAGAACTTGAAAAAAAAAATTGAAAGTTTCATATTACCTGCATATTAATAAAAGATTAGGTGAAAATATAAAATTATCCCACATCTTTTAACAATAAATTGAAGGTTCTTCTCACTAACTGCAAAAAAATGACTGTGCTATAAGCAGCAAATGGTTCTTCAGATTTCTTAATTCATAATCATAATGATGTGACATATGGCCACCGGTTATTTGAAAACTAACTTTGTGACACCGAGGGAAGCTTATATGCATTAGAAGCAGGCTCCAAAATTAGAGCGTGGCGGCCTAACCGCAGCGTCATAGAACGCATGGACATTTCCGGAATTTCACGGAAAGCCATAGTTATCTGTGGAAAAAGTCAACAAATTATTTAATTAGCATTGCTGACACTCACATTTCAGAAAGTAATTTTGTTATTTGATTTTCTCCATGTGAGATATTTCCTGTATAACATGATTCCTACAGGAAACATGGAACCAGAATGGCTTAAATGTCAAATTTTAACCAGGGGCTTCTGCATGTAAGTTGCAGCTACTGCTAGTTCATTACGTGTAGAAAAAAATATAATTGCCAATGTTGAAACAATTAATTGTTTCCTGACGCCACCTTTAATTTGCTCGCGTTTTCAATTCACTCCAATTAAGTCGATCAAGTAATTTTCTGACCTACAGTTAAACGCCGGATTAAGTCACCCTAATCGTGTGTCTGGTCGAGCCAAAGTTTAGCAGTTTATCATCGTTCACAACAGTCTTAACTGTTTCATCATGACTGGCCGAGTACGGATTCGAATAAAAGCACAGAAAAGCAAACGAGCACCCAAGAGAAACCATTGCAGCTTTGTTAATGCCATAATTAAGTGTGCTATATAATCGTTGATGAATGCAGAATCTGTCACGCTCGGATTAGACGCGCATATTACACAATACATAAGGCAACTGGGGCTGTTTTGCATCATTTTTCATTCAAGGAGGAGAACTGAAACAGTCCAAAACATTCTGCTTCCAGCACGTCTTTCAGTTACTGCGCTTAACGTATTGCGCATGCGCATGGCATACTGATAGCACCGGCGCCGCATAGTGCAGTGATCTTCAGTGCAGTACATGAAGTGTGCCCATGGCCACCGGTACTAAGACGACGAAGATGACGAAGCTCTACAGAAGAACAGCAGAATTTATAAATACGAAAATAGCTTAACGTCCGTATCTAGTAGCTTCCATGAGTATGATTTTATGGCAACCCATGCAAGAGGGCTTTGCGGAATCTGAATGCAGTTCAGCCTCATCATATTCCAGGTGAACAGAGTGGGGCTAGTTGTCTTGAGCGTCGTAATGCAGTTGGCCACTGTGAAACATTTTTTAGTATTATTGCTCGTTTACTATTATTTTTTTAATCAGTGTGAAACCAAATATGCCGTTCATTGATCACGAGACGGTGATTCCAGAAGCCGTCACGTTTGAGTTTCAGATCACGATAGGGCCCCTAGCCGCCCTTTATATTTATTGCTGTCAGTCCAGCCGGGAGGGAGAGCACGTCGTGCATGCTCGAAGTGCGAGTGTGTGAAAACGCCATTACCGGGAAGAGGGCAAAATGTGTACCCGCCGTGGTTTCTCAATGGCTATGGTGTTGGGCTGCTGAGCACGAGGTCGCGCGATCAAATCCCGGCCATGGCGGCCACATTTCGATGGAGGTGAAAACACCCGTGTACTTAGATTTAGGTGCACGTTAAAGATTCCCAGGTGGTCTAAATTTCCGGAGTTCTCCTCTACGGCGGGCCTCATAATCAGAAGGTGGTTTTGGCACGTAAAACTCCATAACAAATGTGGGTTGATCCAAATGTTGAGCATGCGAATAAACTGGACCAACAATTACGCTTCTCAGGACCACGCCAATTCAAGCTGGAAACACGATTGACCAGCTCATTCTTTTGTGCCGTATAATCGCCTACTTTGTTTATCCCAGTATAATGTCGAATGAAGCGAGAGGAAAAGCCGTTTTTTTTGCCGGCGTGAAGGGTCCCTCGCCCCCGTTTGAATACTGGCAGAAGTGAGAAAAAGTGCATGAAAAATAAAGAATAAGTCATGCAAAGTTCACGTCCCGCCACGTTCCCTAGCGAGCAGATTCGAACGCCGACGGTTGCCTCCTTTCTCGTCGGAGCAAGCAAGCGCCCGTTTGCGTTGGGCGCGTGCGACCGTTGATTGTGTTTACTCGTTGGCGAGCGTGTCGTCGTCATCCCGCAAGCTTAGTACACAGTGTTTTTGCGTCATTCACTGTCCACAACAGCATCGAAAACACCGAACACTGAGATCAGTTCGCGAAATTGCTTATCGGTGGGAAATTCGCAGATGAGACAAGCGCCGCGCTGTACACAGAGCGAAATCACACATTTGTTTTCTGCTTGTGCGTCTTCTTTTGATAAGTGTCGTGTGATAAATCCAGTGTCTGTTACGTGCACAGCGACATAGTCCGGTATAGCTTCGTATACATATGGGCGCGTTCACGCAATGCTGGCCACTGTTGGTAAGAAGTGCGCTGTATGCGACCGGCTGATGAGAAACGTTGGTGTGGTTAAGTGCGCACTTCGGCAACGCAGTAAATGCAATAGCAAGTTTTCGCAACAATGAAAAGGGCAAATATGTCATGGGTGTTTTCTGAAATTCTACCCGTGGTCTGCGAACCTGTGAGGCGGTCGCGTGACGGAGTGACAGTTGTATCAGTTGACAGAATCGGTATATGCGCACTGTTTATTATAAGACACTCAGTTTAGTCTTTGCGAGCCTGTGTAAGTCATGCACTAATAATTGCCCGGGACCATCTCCGAAACAAAGACCATTTATTATACTTAATAATGCTGTTCACCTACTAATTAATGCTAATCGTTATTGAAAAACGCGCGATCAAAAGTACGAGCGCCTTAACATTTCCTTCTTTTAGAAAGAAACCCACAACGACGTTGTTATTTCACAATAGAAATTTGTGTGACGCAGTTTTCTAAAAATGATTGGGCCTAGTGAGATATGTCACCGCTGTATGGAGAGTCATTGAAATCCGTTGCACGAGACTGCTATGCCTGTCATTTTAGGATGTCAAATAAAATGTGCACAAAAGACAAAATTACAAACGCCAAATGTTTCGCACGTCGGCAACAAATTCTTTTGCAACGTCGACCTTGAAATGTAAATTATGTGGTTCCACGTGCGAAAAGCACGATCTGATTATGTGGCACGCCACAGTGAAGGACTTCTGATTAATTCGGACCACCTGTGGTTCTTTAACGTGCACCTTAATCTAAGTACATGGGTGCTTTCGCATTTCGCCCCCATGGAAATGTGGCTGCCGTGGCCGCGATTCAATCCTGTGACCTCGTGCTTAGCAGCCCAACTCCACAGCCCCTAAGTATACACCACGGCAGGTCCCCCCGCCTCCGGATTCTTGCCCGCGATGGAAGACTGCGCGCTTCGTCACCGCTTTCCTCGCTCGTGTGCGCGAGATTGAGCCGTTATCGCCGGCTCACCCTCACACGCTTTCACTCGCACGTACAGCACACGGCGCGTGGCGACTATTTTATCGCCCTTGGACTTTACCCGGAACCTCACGGCGACGGCGATGGCAGAAATGCGCATGAAGTGTCAATATAATCGCTATCACAACAAAATTAAATTTTGTGGTTTTACTTGCCAAAACCACGACTTGATTATGAAGCATGCCATGGTGGGGACTCCGGATTAATTTCGACCACCTGGGGTTCCTTAAAGTGCACCCAATGCATGGTACATGGGCACTTTTTTCATTTCACCACATAGAAATGCGGCCGCCACGGCCGGGATTCAATGCCGCACCCTCAGACTTAGTAGCGCAACGCCATAGACACTACGCCATCACGGCGGGTCAACGGGTAGGGCGTACCCCGCTTCCGACAGGCGAGTATTTTTGCATAGAAAGCTTTCCATCATGCAAAGATCACACAACTTCCTAAGAGCATCAAAGTACGAAGGAACACACATTGTTCACATATCACTTGGACCCTACGCGCTGGCAGTACTCACCACGTGGCGACAAACAGCTCTTACCCTTTACGTCATCCCATTGCAAACTGGTCAAACGCAGGATTGTGTTTGACTGTGCTTTGATAATGCTCTAAGGAAATTGTATGCTTATTGCATGATGAAAAGCTTCCTCTGCCAGGCTACTCGCCTCTCAGAAGCGGGGTATTCCCTTTACGTTCAATTGTGCATGGCACAGTCCCTTCTTAATAAGTTGCTTTTGTGTCAGCGCGAACACTCCGGTCCGCTCTGTTCACCCAAGTTAACTGTAAAAGATTTGCTTTCACGCCTCACCTACAGAAGATTTCTGACCACCCTAAAAAGCTAGTACAACGCACCAACGTTAAGGTTGCCTTTTCCGAGCCCTCCAAGTTAGATAAGCTACATAGTATCAGTAACCCTGCTACTGACACAGGAGTTTGCTTTTAGCAAGCGCCATTGAACGCGCTTTGTAAACTGCAGATATTGTATCGTGTATCAAATTCCTCTTTCATGCGGAATGTTTCATGTCGACTAGACGGGACGCTGCCTAAATGACAAATTAAGAGAAACGAGAGAGAGAGAGAGAGAGGGATCAAGGAGAGACAAGCAGGGAGATCAACCAAGTGAGCGCACGGTTTGCTGCCCTACGCTGAGGTAAGGGAAGGAGGAACAAAAGAGGCACGAGTGCACGTGGGATGATGCACAGGGACAATATAAGTGCTCTTTTAAAATGGCGCGCTTGAAGTAGTGTACTAGTGCACGAATCGTTTTTTGTACCAGTGACGGGTGTAGTAGCTTTGACTTAGAGAATGGTCTCGAGTCCAGCCGTTTAACGTTGCCTTGAGAGAGACGTACTGTATGTCTTAGCGAGGACAGGTACACAATAGGCGCAACAGCAAGGTTGTTTCGCTGCGGGAAAGGCTAGATGGTAGTTGTAGCCGTAGCAAGGGGCCCAACTGATGCAATCGGTAGTTCAAGGCAGTTGAAATCCAGTAAGCTTGTAACTTCCTGCGTGCAAGCAGGCGAAGTTTCCTGGCAGTGTCCGTCCTCGCCAAAGGTGTTGGACGCGTCTGGGTGTCTTCGCAGGCAGACCGGGCAGGGCTGTCAGCAAAGTCGTTGCCGACGATGCCACAGTGAGCAGCAATCCACTGAATGATTATGTTGTGCCCTGTTTCAAGAGCTTGGTGGTGTACTTCCCTGATGTCGGATATGATCTGCTCGCATGTTCTGTGATGTAAGGCAGACTTGATACTGTGAAGAGCTGCCTTAGAGTCACAAAATATGATCCATTTCTGTGCCGGCTCTTTGGTGACGTAGGTCACAGCGGCATGGAGGGCTATAAGTTCTGCCGACGTAGATGAGGTCATGTGTGATAATTCGAATTTAACTGTAACCTGCTTAGCTGGAACGACGAATGCGGCAGTTAAGCTGGTAGTTGAGGTCGAACGGTCGGTATATATATGTATGCGGTCATGATATGTCTTGTGCAGTGATAGGAGCGTCAGTTTCTTCAGAGCCAGCGACGAATAATTGGCCGTCTTTGTAAATCCGGTGAATAGCAAAATTCACTTGACGGTAAGCACTCTTGATGAGCGCAAATCACTTTTAAAAAGGTCGCTTGGCGTCTCTCGGTTTGTAGGTAAGCCAAGTGACGGTCGGAGATCCTTGGCAGATGGTGAATGTGCGCTCTGAGAGAGTCGACAGCTACGTGTGTCTGGATCATATGTTCTCTCGCGACGGTACTTGTTGCCGTTGTTGAGGTGCACTGAGGCAACCCTAAACACGTGCATAGGGCTTGTCCTTGTATGCGCTCCAGAGAGCGAATGTTCGTCTGCATGTATTTGCCAAAACTGGTAGACTGTAACGTAGGAGTCCCAGGACTCCTACGTTTTACTTTTTAATGTAGGAGTGCAGGACCCTGTACAAACGCAGCATAGAATGGACTGAGGTACCCCAGTGTTTCCCGTGGAGAAATTTGAAGACTTGAGCAACGGCAATTAACTTCTTCAGTAGACACAGTGAGGGCTCCAAGAGAGGTTGCGGTCAATGATGACACCCAGAAAGCGATGCGTCTTAGCATAGGACACAGCTTGAAGTTGATTGAAACGGGATACAACGACATTTGTTTGCGCGTAGAGCCCACCAATGCGTACTTTCGGTAGACACACTGAAGCCTTGTTCTGGGAAATAAGACGCCGTTATCGTTGCCGTGTGCTGAAGCCTGGCCCGCACCTGTGGACGAGTCACCGCAGAGACCCAGATGCAAATGTCATCGGCGTATATTGAGAACAAAGCTACAATGTAAAGAACGGATATGATGGTTGGATGACTGCATTGTAGCAGGTGTTGTTACGAGCCACTGTTTGAAAAATGTTTTGTCATTTCTTGACACAAAGATCAACTCACCAGGCTGATCACTGAAGCAGCCAAAATAGCAAGGGTAAACGATAAGCGCATGACCATGCCTTCGCTTTCTTCTTCAAGAAAGGAAGTTTGTTTTTATAATGTGATATTGTGTGCACATGACATCGTTGCTTCCGCATTAGTGTGATATATATGTGCCATATACATGTGCTCCTGTTTTAGATAAAGCATTGTTTAAATTTAGCGTTTGTATGTGTCTGGTGTCTTACAGTCGTTGTCATAGCCTAAACAATCCAAAGTAAGCCATACCAGCAAGGCCGAACGTCTACGCTCGTCATGATCGGCAACGTACACCTTCAAAAAAGATCGCCAACGAGAAAGGTACTGCTTGGACATAAACAAGATAAATAAATAAATAAATAAATAAATAAATAAATAAATAAATAAATAAATAAATAAATAGTCGTTCAAAGTGGCACTTATAATGAAATGTAAAACGTGTTATAATGACGCAGATCTTCACCGCAGGGTTACCAGCTGCGGTTAACTCACCGAGTACTGTACCAAAAATGACTCCTCCGCATCATGGTCTTGGCTGAGGTCTTCTGATGAGATCAATGTGATCCGATTTCTTTGCTATCATTTGATACAGCAGTCTTTGGTAAAAGTCTATCAATAGATGCGTAAGATATAAAAATAAAGTTGGCTTTTTTATTCTTTGGCATTCAAAATAACATTAATATTTGTGAGTATTCGTTTCTTAAATATACGACCTGGGATGAGGCCAATATTTTTTCTACGCGACTGCCGTGGTAAGTGGGCAAATATTTAAATAGCGCTGCTATGTAACGTGAATCGAGAATCGGTAGCAGGGTTGCGGAGGGGCAACTCCATAGTTGTAATGATTTCTGAATCCAAATTTTGAAACACACGGAATGGAACGGGAATGAAACGATGGCACAGATTACATCGTTACGGAAGGATAAAAGAAGACAAAGGAAGATGATCGCGAGACGCTGGCTGCTGCATGTTGTTGGTGGTCAGCCATCTTGTCTACGCTGACTCATCCTGTATATATATCCTAAATACAGTCTTTATATACTCCTAACATCCCCGTAACATTTTGGTAGAGGTGCGGGATATCACGGCTGGAAACGGAGCTCCGCAGTGGACGTCGCATCACCGCCCGCACCATGAATGACGGTGAGCACGCAGGATCAACGTCGTTGCCGCCTCCAACGTAACCGTCGCCACCTACGTCGCTGTCGCCTTCGGTTGTGGTTGTGCAACCCAAGGATCCTGGAACTTTCTGCGGGACCGATGGCGCTGACGTTGAAGAGTGGGTGGCTATGTATGAGCGCGTGAGTGGAATAAACAGATGGGACGCTTATGCTAGCCAACCCATTTGTTCTACCTACGAGGCACGGCAAAGGTGTGGTACGAAAACCACGAAGAGGAGCTCACCAGCTGGGACCAATGCAAAGAGAAGTTGACAGAGTTGTTTGGCAAAGCAGCTGGCCGTAAAATTGCCGCAAAGCAGGAACTGGCCTCCCGTGCCCAATCCCCCACGGAGTCCTATGTCTTGTACATACAGGACGTGCTGGCATTTTGTCGTAAAGCCGATCACGGCATGGCAGAAGCTGAAAAGGTCGGGCACGTGCTTAAGGGCATTGCTGACGACGCCTTTAATCTGCTCATGTGCAAAAGCTGTTCTACAGTTGATGCCATCATTAAAGAGTGCCGACAATTCGAGCAGGCTAAAAGCCGACGCGTCTAGAAACCATTCGCCAGACTTCTCAATACTGCCGCAACGTCGAGATTTGAAGATCAACCCGCACAGCAGCATGCGTCGCCATCAGAGGACGTGGTGCGAATCGTTCGGCGTGAACTAGATACGATGGCGCCCGCAGCTTTCTGTTCGCGTAGCCCTGATGCTACCACATCTTCAATTCCCCTCGTACACCTGAGCCGTAAACCTGAGCCGTTTTAATGGAAATGCCCGCATTGTTTCGCCCACCACCGAGTCCAACAGCGCCGACAACTCTAGGAACACGTGGTACAGTCACTCATCATCGCCGCGCGGACACCAGTCGCGCTCACCGCAAACACGTCGCCCAACTTCCCCGTTGGCCGCAGCCACGTCGCCTTGCGGCCAAAGCCCTGCGGCTTTTGGCCGCAACTTCTCGGAAAACTAAGAAATGTAGCCCTCGGAGGTGGTGCTGCATTGTCTACTACTGCAGCAAATCCTCTGTCTGTGCCCACAAGGGGAAGCGTAATTGACGTTCAAATGGACGGCGTACTTGTCCAAGCACTCGTCGACACTGGAGCCCACGTTTATGTGATGAGCGCTAGCTTACGTAGACGTTTAAAGAAGGTCCTCACCCCAGCAGCTGCCCGAGTGCTTCGTGTGACAGACGGCAGCGTGCTGGTTGCTCTTCGAGCGTGTACTGCGCGTTTAAGTATAGCCGGCCACCCTACTTCTGTTCTGTTTGCTGTCATCGACAACTGCCCTCATGACGTTATCCTTGGATTGGACTTTTTATCCACTCATTCGGCTCTCATCGAGTGCGCGACCGGCGTTCTTCAGTTAGAACTGCCTCAACTCGCCGATGCTCCGAGTATCGCCCCACCGCACTTGCGCTCGCTTCACGATGTGTGTCTGGCACCCGAGGCAGCTACTTACGTCACTTTGACCGCTCAGCCAGAGGTTCCTGACGGAGAATTTGTGTTTCGCCCCGTCGTCGACGTGCTTTTGAACCGTAACCTTGCTCTTCCGCATACGCTGGTCAGGGTTACTAATAACGACGTCGTTCTACCGCTTCTGAATTTCAGCCTGTGCGCTCGAGTGATTCCGGCCGGCATGTTCTTGGACAGCGTTTCTAGTGGTTCCCAATTTGACATAAAGAGTCGGAATGCCCAGAGTGGCCTCTTAGCGCCAATCGCAGCTCACAGCTCTGGTTCCTTAACGGATGACCTCACGAAAATGATTGCGTCTGACCTCACCTCGGCGCAGGCCACGGACATACGTCTCCTGCTTGAATCGTACAGTGACATCTTTGATTTCGGTGACAGGCCTTTAGGCCAAACATCCGTTGTTCACCACCGTATAAACACTGGAGACACGAACACTATTCGTCGGCGTCCTTATCGTGTATCGCATGCTGAACGTCGAGACATCCAATCAGAAGTGGACAAGATGCTCTGCAAAGGTTCATTGAGCCATCAGCCAGCCATTGGGCTTCGCCTGTCGTCCTTGTGAAAAAGAAAGGTGGTACCTGGCGTTTTTGCGTCGACTATCGCCACTTAAACAAGATCAAACAAAAAGACGTCTACCCACTACCACGCATCGATGACACCTTAGACTGCTTGCACGGAGCTAAATACTTCTCGTCCATCGATCTTCGATCCGGCTACTGGCAGATTTCAGTTGATGAAATGGACCGCGAGAAGACGGAATTCATCACGCCGGATGGCTTATATCAGTTCAAAGTCATGCCCTTTGGCCTATGCAATGCTCCTACGACATTTGAACGTATAATGGACTCTCTTCTGCGAGGCTACAAATGGACCACCTGTCTTTGTTACCTTGACGAAGTTGTTTTTTCTCCCACGTTCGGCAGCCACATTACCCGACCCGCTGACATTCTTGTGGTCTTCCGAAAAGCCGTCCTCCAACTAAACTCCACGAAGTGTCAATTCGGGTGCCGTTAGATTACTGTGTTGGGACACCTGGTTGACGCATCCGGTGTTCAACCAGACCCGGAAAAATTTTGTGCCGTACGCAGTTTCCCTTTGCCACGTTCTGCTTTTGACGTGCGCTGCTTCGTCGGCCTGTGTTCTTACTTTCGCCATTTCGTCAAAAACTTCGCCGACGTTGCTTGGCCTCTGACAGACTTTCTAAAGAAGAACACGCCATTCTCATTGGGCCCGGGAGCACGCTCATGCATTCGCCGCCCTCATCGGGTTTCTGGCCACCCCTCCCATACTTGCCCACTTTGATCCATCTGCACCAACTGAAGTCCACACTGACGCAAGCGGCCGTGGCATCGGTGCTGTTTTCGTCCAACTACAGAATGGTACCGAGTGCGTGATAGCTTAAGCCAGCCGCCTGTTGTCACCTGCCGAGAAAAATTACTCTATCACCGAGCGGGAGTGCTTGGCTTTAGTTTGGGCTGTCGCCAAGTTCCGGCCATATTTGTTCGGCCGCACTTTTTTGGTCGTCACAGACCACCACGCATTCTGCTGGCTGTCTTCCCTATGGGACCCGACTGGACGGCTTGGTCGCTGGGCTTTGCGGCTCCAGGAATTTTCATTTAGTGTCCATTACAAGACTGGACGTCTCCACAAAGACGATGACTGCCTCTCGCGTCACCCCGTGGATCCTGCCGATCCTATTGCGCATGATCCGGTGACCTGCGTGATGGCTTTGACTGACATGACTGACATGCGCGCTGAACAACAACGCGGCGCATCCTTACACTCCATCATCGCACGAGTGCAATCTGGCAGCACTGACGGCACGTGCCGCATGGTCGTGCTGCACGACGGCAACCTCTACCGCCGCAATATGACCCCTGATGGCCCTAAGTTGCTCCTTGTTCTTCCTCGTCATTTGCGATCCATCGCTCTCGAACAACTTCACGATGCACCGACGGCGGGACACCTTGGAGTTTTGCGTACATGCGACCGCGTACGACGCCGGTTCTTCTGGCCGGGTCTCTACCACTCCGTGCGTCGCTATGTCGCAACTTGCGAATAGTGTCAGCACCGGAAGAAACCTCCCCTGCCACCTGTCGGACGAGTCCATCCAATTGAAGTTCCCTCTGAACCGTTCTTCCGTGTAGGCCTTGACCTGCTTGGCCCTTTTCCGACGACGACTAGAGGGAATGAGTGGATCGCCGTCGCTACTGATTACGCGACACGCTACGCGATAACAAAGGCGTTGCCGACTACTTGCGCAACCGACGTCGCCGATTTTGTCCTTCATGACGTTCTTCTCCCCCATGGTGCGCCTCGACAGTTACTTACAGACGGCGGCAGCTCGTTCTTGTCTCGAGTTGTCGACGACCTCCTCCGCTCTAGTGCCACTGAGCACAAGCTGTCCACCGCCTACCACCCACAAACGAACTGTCTTATGGAACGTCTCAACCGAACAATCACAGGTGCTGTCGATGTACGTCTCCAACGATCACCGTGACTGGTTGATCCACGCTGGCCTACGTGGCGTTCGCGTATAGCTCGTCCCGACATGACACCGCAGGATATTCGCCCTTTTATCTGTTGTATGGTCGCGAACCCACATTGCCGTTTGACACCATTATCTCTTCTGTGCCACATGTTGCAACTGACCACTTTCGTGAAGCCATCGATCGCGCTCACATGGCACGTGAAGTCGCCCGATCCCGTTTATTAGCCTCGCAGCATATACAAGGACAGCGTTATGACCGGTGCCATCGCGATGTTAACTTCGCGCCAGGTGCTTGGGTGCTCCTTTGGACACCATGTCATCGGGTTGGCCTCTCCCAGAAGCTTCTCTCTCGCTACACCGAGCCTTATGAAGTCCTAGGTCAAGTCAACGACGTAAATTACGAGATTTCGCCGCTACAGTTTGATGCATCCTCAAGTCCGACGTCTGCTGACGTCGTGCACGTTTCGCGGCTGAAGCCATACTTCGCTCGCAATTCTTCGCCTACCAAGCGCCGAGACCACGCTTTACCACCCGGGGGTCCTGTTACGGAAGGATGAAAGAAGACAGAGGAAGAAGAAGATCGCGAGACGCTGGCTGCTGCATGTTGTTGGTGGTCAGTCATCATGTCTAGGCTGACTCATCCTGTACATATAATGTAAATACAGTCTTTATATACTGCTAAAAGCCCCGTAACAATATAGATGGAATGGGAATGGAGTGTGAGTCCGAGATTCCGGAATGGAGTTGGGATGATCTTGGAACGTTAATGAGGATTTGAAGAAAAACCAAACTGGCAAATTTGTCATTTGGACTGGACTTGGCTAATATATTGTACTTCTCCTACGGGTTATTTTAGTTTCTACCTATAGGTAACTACCTACGCCGCGATAAATATAAACAGCACCGTATTCTGCACAGTGCACACTTTGGAAGGCATGGAAACCTCTCTGCGTTACAAGAATGAAGTGCAAATAAAAACAGGAAATTCTACATGTCAAGAAATATGATTCGGTTAAGTAAGATCCCACTAGACGTACGGCATAAGGATGGAGGCCAAAAACAACCTCGCAAACGTTTGCACCCTACATGAGTCTACGGTGATTTCAAACGCGCGTCATGTTTTTTGGCACACATTCAAGTATCCTCTAAATTCAATAACAAAAAGTCACAGAGGTGTCCTGAAAAGAAAAAAAATACTGTGCCCATATTTATGCCCGTAGATGCGACACAAAAGAGATCACCTTGCCAAACTCATGAATGCGTTATCTTTTATATCAGTCCGAAAAGTGACAATAATCTTGCTAGGTGCATCACATATACAACGCTCCAAAAGTACATTCTTCTTCGCTTTCCGCGACTAAGGTACGGGTAGATAAAAGATTTTTGGAAACGGTGGATTTTATTTAGAACGCAAGCCTTGCTTGGTGTCGATGCGTGCGATATGGGTGTGAACCACCTAACACGTGTGCATCAAAAGGGAAACTAACTTAAGTCGCCACAGACTGACAGTTGTAGACAATAGTATTTGAAGAATTGGTCCGCCATGATGTCAGAAAATAGTGTTAGGTTAGGCTTAATCCTAAATTGAAGAAAGACTGCGTAGACACGACGAGGCGTAATTACACTTCTGAAGGCCTCGATTATTACAGACTATATTTGAAATTATAGTTTTGAAGAAGGCTAGAGAGTGGCCTGTGTTATGTCTTTTCGATTTATTTTGTCTAAGGAGGCAGGGGCTTGGAAAAGGGGACCGCAATTCAGATTGTCACGACGATTTGACGTGTTTTGGAGATATTTTATTCGCAAGAATGAAATATATTTGGCAATCACATCACACACTTGTGGTTCTAAACAACGCACGTAAAATATATTTGTTGTTGCTATTTGACAAGGTAGACAATAAAGTTTATGCGATTATGTTTTAGGCATTTCTTTGTGTCGCTCTATTACATGTATAATTGTCTTGAGTGCAGATTTTGTATATGCGTTTGTTAAATAAGGGGCCGTATAACGTAAAACTATTCCAATATGTTTTTATTTCAATCTCCTGACGTGAAATTTCCGTAACCATCGATGCAAGCATCGGGCAGTGACCGGCAGGGTTGTCTGAACAAACCAATCAAATGCTCCTCTCGTTCATAGGAGGTCACTTTTGTTTGCTCGAAAAACGAATAACATTGCCTGCGCCGAGCGGATTGTCTTATCTAATTGGCTCACGAGAGGCGAGGAGCATGCTAAAGTGGAGAGGGATTCGATGGGGCCGAGTCACTGCACTGAATATCGATAACCGGATGAAGGGGGTGGTGCCGGCGTCTGCGATTGGTCCGCTTTCTCTTACTTAGATTGAGGTGGCTCGTCGACAATCGCGACGGCATGCCACGGGAGCTTAAGAATGACACTAAAACGGATCCTCAGCAAAGAACAGTTGGCAGAACGAGGTCGTAAACGTGCCGAAAGTTCTCGAAAACGTTACACGGCCACGCCAAAAGTCTTCTTACACCCAAATAAACCCATGCTTTTCGGCAGGTGTCAGTAGCCAGTGCCTGAGCGATCGGCGGCAGCCATCTCTTTATTCCTTTCGTAACGGGGCAGCCTGTGGCTATTCAGAAGAAAATTCATTTTTGTTCGGCATATTAATGCATATTTTAGCGCGTAAGCGTCACTTTGACACGGTAACCTTTGCGGTTTTGTGACGTCGCGTGACAGGCAGGTGAAGTAAGTGCAGCCCGAAAGCTTTTGACTAATAGCCGTGGGGTAATGGCAAAGAGGCGTCGAATCAGAAATAACTATTTTTGTTTTGTTGGGTCAAATTATGCATAACCAGTGTGTACACGTCATATCAGATGGGGAGCTATCGCGGTTTTCGTGACGTCCCGTGACAGACAGGTGAAGTGGGGGTGGTCCAAAAAGTTTTGGCAAATCGTGGTGGGGTGATTGCAGAATTGGAATAGAAAGGTTTGGAATAGTTTTACGTTATAGCGCCCAAGGTTCCTTGTGCATGGGTACTGTATCGACCAGTTATGCTCTCTATACCATCAGTGTTCACGCAATGCATATTTTGGGGGCTCGTGATCGTTTTCCCAGCGGGTAGGCAGATAAATTTTTTTGCGGAAAGCAACATTCATCAAAGGCTTCTTTCAAAATTTGATGCTGATCCAACGGGCATGTTCGAATCTTTGTGAAGCCAAGCGTTCGTCAAGCGGTTAATGAAACGATGTTATATTGCACCTTTCTTTCCTGCCTCTTGTGGGTACAGGAAACTGTCCCGCGTGCATGTTTTCTCGCGTTCCCGTGCCTGCTGCGCAATGTGACGCATGCGGTGATCAGCTGAAAAGAGCTAGTTGGCGCTGGCACGATAGAAGGTACATGAGGTTGTCGCCTTGTGATTGTGGCCCGAATGGACAGACAATACAGGAGAACAAAACAGTGCGGCCTGATGGCTAGAGCATAGGGCTATACTGTGTTGGTGGATCGAGAATCAATCGCGCCATTGAATGCGTAATATTTACCTTTTCTTTCTATATTTTTTAAGCATCAGCTATTCGGCCAGGCAGCAGCACTTAGCTACGGTCGGGAAAGTCCGGGTTACTTTAAAAGAATAGATAATACAGATAATACAGGTAACTACACACTGAAAAATTAACACCTCACAAACACGTTGCCCGTGAGAAAAAAATTGAATATGACGTTATTTACGGCATTGTTAAGAATTCAAAAATGTTTTACTTACAAAGTACGCTAGCGCAAGTAGTAAACAATCCTACAGAAAGTGTTAAATTTACTGCAATTGAAGGAATTGAATGGTTCAGTCTAGTCACTCCAGGAGTGCGATTGGTTCAACTATCTCGCATTTGCGAAGAGTTAGAAGGAGCGGAATTAGTGAGAATTTCCACTGAGCGGAATGGTGTGCGAATTGACTGGAAGACCCGACTCCGCAACTTTAATTCGAAGTGGAGCTGCTCTCCTAGGATCACTTTATCATAAATTTGTCCACAACTGGCTTGCATTAGACGTGCAGTCAAATTTTTCTGCAGACGAAATGTTCTTATAATTCGACAGGGGTCATTGTAGGAAAATGAAGAAGCAACAACTTGGAATAAGGTGGAAGATTCACAAAGTCTTTAAAGCAGAAAATGGAAAATTTACGAGCCAAAAAAAGGAAAGACAGAGTTTTGAATGGCGAGCTTGCAGGCATCCGCAATCTTAGAGGTTATGGCATTGCGCTGCTAAGCACAAAGTCGCGGGATCAGATCATGGCCACGGCGGCTGCATTTCGATGGGGTCGAAACGCAAAAACGTCCTTGTACCGCGCATTGGATGGACGTTAAAACCATCACGTGGTCAAAATTAATCCGGACTTGCCACTGGCGCGCCTCATATATAGATCATGGTTTGGGCTCGTAAAACCCCAGAAATAAATATATATATATTTTTTGGCTTGGACGCACAGGAGAAATACTTGGATGTTAGAAACAAAATTGTTGTGATCATAACAATAGGGGTTCATTTTAACATCGCAAGTAAACAAGATAATTGGTTCAGTCAGCTTCATTCCGTAGCATTTGTTATTTGTTTCTAATTTTACTGCTGTACCGCTGTCGAGCACTGACATTTGAGCAGTTTGTGCGCGCGCGCGTGTGTGTGCGTGCGTGCGTGCGTGTGTGTGTGTGTGTGTGTGCGTGCGTGCGTGCGCGTGTGTGTGTGTGTGTGTGTGCGTGCGTGCGTGCGTGCGTGCGTGTGTTTGTGTGTGTGTGTGTGTGTGTGTGTGCGTGCGTGCGTGCATGCGTGCGTGCATGCGTGCGCGCGTGTGTCTCACATACTTGCGTTATATGGCGTTTCTGATATTAAATGGCAGGTGTTCGACACCGGTAGAGCACTCGAGAAATGAATGAATACAACAGAATGAAGCAGGCTGTACTAATTATCTTTTTCACTTGAGAAGCGACAATGAAGCCATTATGTTGTCCTTCAGAATGTTTTTCCTGTACATGCAAGCTCATATTGCAGGGCTTTATTTTTGCTTTTCGGCACGTAAGTCCAGCCTTTTTTGCTCTTAAAGTTATTGCTTCCTGCATGTGACCGTGTGCTCGTGCGTGGGTATTGTTACTGTCACCAAAACGCGTCTGCTATTTAGCGTCATGCGATGTAACTGAAGCCAGTCCTTGATAGTCTTATCGCGGTTCATTCGGAGAGGACTCTTATATAGTATCGGCTTCCAAAGCTTTCGGGGGCGTTTTCTGCGCAGAAGCTAAATTTCGGTGTTGTTTGGGTACCTAGCCTCGAAAAAGTTTTGCGCCGTGTATTGATCGGACATATTACAGACTGCAGCTCCAAATTACAGGCTTCGTGCGGAGCGTTTGAGGGAGTTTACATTATTGTCCTTGCAGATGCAGCACCCCACATGGGGGCGATACTATACTTTCGGTGTCGCATTCGTATTCGTGCATGCGCGAAACACGCTGTATCTCTGGTAAGTGTTATTACGACACTCGGCAAAACAGACCGTTTATCCTTTGGGTGAGACGCATAATTTGGTGAATTAAATTAAAAAGACGGCTTTCGAATTACATAAGAAAAACGATAACAGAAGTCAGTGTGTTATTATGGACATGATATAAATGACAGGATGCATTTCTTTTTTTTTTTCACTGTAATGCTTAAATGCATAGTTTCGGACTGTAAGAAAGCGTTTCCCACGTCTAGTAAGGCGAATAGCTGTCCCCCCCCCCCCCCTCAACCTTTTTACCAATTTAAGAAGCAGTCATACTGGTTACATAAGTGGAAAATTCTGATCTTGTTTAAGGACGGTCAACTGGTTCAGACATGACTAGCTCTTAATTTAAACAGGGCCACTGACGTGCAGGAGGACTAATTGTGCAGAAACGCTCATTAGCTAATTCTTACTTCAGAAAAAGCACTGTGCGAGTTTACCTTAGTACCGACCGACATACTAATGCAATCACCCTAGGCACGCCACATCAACACCAGAAGCCCATCGTTTCCGTGAGCTAGTGCCAGGGCACCTGAACAAGCTTCCACGTTTATTTGCAAACCTAATTTTGTGCGCCGTCGTCCGATCCGCATTAAATCAGAGGACGGTCACCACCACTGAAACGAATATAATACATGTAAGCAAGCACACCCCTTTCTGCTTATTTCCCTTCTTCTCCCCGTCTCCACAGCAACCCTCTACTTGTAGGCACAACATCGCTCTAATTTCCGCTCTGGAGATCTTCTCAAATAGCAACGGTCACTTAACTCAAGTACGTCTTCAGTTTTTGGTAGCACTTTCTGGCCTCGTCCGCTTCCGTAAATTAAGTTGACGTGCTTGTTCTTCTTGTACCAGAGAAAGCACTCAGATATGAAGCGTTAGGAAGAAAAAATATGGCCTTCGATCAGATATGAAGCGTTAGGAAGAAAAAATACCCACTTTGATTTTAAGCAAGGAGAAAGTAAGAACTCTGAAACAAGATATGATCTGGGTGTGTTTTCTTTGGAGTTGGAATTTGTAATCGAAAACTTGAAGACTGAAAGTGTGGAACGTGAAATGGGTATGGAGATTATCCGCGAAAGAAAAAAAAAGCATTAATGAGGCACGTGAAGCAGCGATCGCCAACGGCTTTCTGTAACCGCCCACCCTGGGTAAAGAAAGAACTCTTTCACGTTGATCCTTGACATAAATGCTTACTCTCTCTCCGATGACGAGGAGAACGTCAGGCACAGGCCAGTTGCACCATTAGGAAAGAAAAGGAAACCACACGAATGAAAGATATGGTTACGTAGGATAAAGAAAGGAATCAGCAAGGTTCACCGATTTCTCCATACCTGAACTGATTTACTGCAACAGTAGCAGGCATTCACAGCAGACACTGCCATCTTCTCGAATTCAATTTTTTTGTGTGTGATGCACTTATATCGCGTCCTTGTCCGTCTACAATATATTGTCTGTTGTGGCCTTCGCAGTACACGCGAACAGACGCCACCACTCTTCATGTGGGTCGCCGAATGCCGCTGAAATGGAGAAGCGCCGAAAGTGCGCGATAGCACAGTGGTTGGCGCGTTCAGTTCCGAAATGTCGCAGAGTCACGAGTCCAAATCTCAGTGGCGTATTTTTTTCGAATTACAGTGACATTGAGGTGGTCTGAAGGTGGCCTGGAGATGATAAGTGACGTTGTTGTCAGCGCACCGAAAGCCACGGACGTATGTACACCACACACAGAGTTTCAAAGTTTTAACTGCAGTCGCAGTGAAAGGAACGATAGAGACATCTTTAATGAAAATTTGCCTGGTCATACGGCCTTGCATGCTAACTCCAGATGCCAAGGATGATGCGTGAAATGATCCATGCATGGATAGTACACGCGCAACTGAAAAACACTAGCCCACACAGGCCACCAGAGTGTAGCACAAGTCAGTGTCACGGAAAAAGGCTGAAAGCGCCTTCGTTGCGGCCGAAGTGCGAGCACGGCTGGTTTAGGGCAGGAAGCTTGAGTGGACATGAAAAGTGCGTTAGAAGAGTTGAGACATCACAAGCACCACTAGGGACAAAACACGCGGCAGGATGCCAGTTTGAGTTACGAGATATAATAGCAAGATTAAGGAGGAAATATGCTGCCGACGCATTGCGGCACTGGTTAGCCATGGCTCTCTATATATGCTACTGGATTTTTTAATAGGGCTGTATTTCGTTTTCAGAAATAGAGTATACGTATACAAGATAATAAAGAACTTAACTGCTGCTTTTTTACACTCGTTATTTGGTTTTGCTTAGACTGAGATTGTGTGGAAGTACGACGGGAAGGTATCAATAATACCTACGATGCACGACTTGGTAATGGGTCTCATTGTTTACACCATAAAGAGCCGCGGTGAGGCATCGAGGTCGCTTTCTTTTTTGGGGGGGTGGGGGGGGGGGGCTCGGGACCTGTACTCAGAGAAAAAAAAAGGAAAAGTTCTTACGTTCAAACTGTTCGAGCGCCAGCCCATTGTGGTATAGTGGATTCTCGCTGATACGAATCTGCATTATACGTTTTTCGAGATAATAGCATGTTTCTTTATTTTCGCAGCCATTGGTGCCACAGGAGCAATATATTTTCGTATGGCTATTGTGATCACGTTTTAATGCGAACGCATCATATGCCCCATTAAGCAAAAATCCGGCGTTGCATTCGGCGGCGTGACCAAATGATGGTACCAAGAAATGGTCGACGGGAAAGAGCAAAATCACATAAAAAATACTCGAATTGACGTCAAATTTCTCAGAAAGGTTGCTGTAAACAAAGTAGATTAATGCCTTTGGATAGAATATTAGGTATATTTCGGTACGGGCGGGAAACGAACTCGGGCCTCCGGGGCGCGAGACGAGCACGCTTCCCCGACGCCACACCACGGTTTTGGTTGACCAATAGCGTCCTCGATCACCCTCAAAGGTGCGCACCGGGGCGCCTTGGTGCGCACTTTCATCCTCGGTCACCCGCACCGGTGCGCACCGGGGCGCCTTGGCGCGCACTTTCATCCTCGATCACCCGCACCGGTGAGCCCTTTCATCCTCGATCACCCGCACCGGTGCGCACCGGGGCGCCTTGGTGCGCACTTTCATCCTCTATCAACCGCACCGGTGCGCACCGGGGCGCCTTGGTGCGCACTTTCATCCTCGATCACCCGCACCGGTGCCCACCGGGGCGCCTTGGTGCGCACTTTCATCCTCGATCACCCGCACCGGTGCGCACCGGGGCGCCTTGGCGCGCACTTTCATCCTCGATCACCCGCACCGGTGAGCCCTTTCATCCTCGATCACCCGCACCGGTGCGCACCGGGGCGCCTTGGTGCGCACTTTCATCCTCTATCAACCGCACCGGTGCGCACCGGGGCGCCTTGGTGCGCACTTTCATCCTCGATCACCCGCACCGGTGCCCACCGGGGCGCCTTGGTGCGCACTTTCATCCTCGATCATCCGCACCGGTGCGCACCGGGGCACCTTGGTGCGCACTTTCATCCTCGATCAACCGCACCGGTGCGCACCGGGGCGCCTTGGTGCGCACTTTCATCCTCGATCACCCGCACCGGTGCGCACCGGGGCGCCTTGGCGCGCACTTTCATCCTCGATCACCCGCACCGGTGAGCCCTTTCATCCTCGATCACCCGCACCGGGGCGCGTTGGTGCGCACTTTCATCCTCGATCACCCGCACCGGTGCGCACCGGGGCGCCTTGGTGCGCACTTTCATCCTCTATCAACCGCACCGGTGCGCACCGGGGCGCCTTGGTGCGCACTTTCATCCTCGATCACCCGCACCGGTGCCCACCGGGGCGCCTTGGTGCGCACTTTCATCCTCGATCACCCGCACCGGTGCGCACCGGGGCGCCTTGGCGCGCACTTTCATCCTCGATCACCCGCACCGGTGAGCCCTTTCATCCTCGATCACCCGCACCGGTGCGCACCGGGGCGCCTTGGTGCGCACTTTCATCCTCTATCAACCGCACCGGTGCGCACCGGGGCGCCTTGGTGCGCACTTTCATCCTCGATCACCCGCACCGGTGCCCACAGGGGCGCCTTGGTGCGCACTTTCATCCTCGATCATCCGCACCGGTGCGCACCGGGGCACCTTGGTGCGCACTTTCATCCTCGATCAACCGCACCGGTGCGCACCGGGGCGCCTTGGTGCGCACTTTCATCCTCGATCACCCGCACCGGTGCGCACCGGGGCGCCTTGGCGCGCACTTTCATCCTCGATCACCCGCACCGGTGAGCCCTTTCATCCTCGATCACCCGCACCGGTGCGCACCGGGGCGCGTTGGTGCGCACTTTCATCCTCTATCAACCGCACCGGTGCGCACCGGGGCGCCTTGGCGCGCACTTTCATCCTCGATCACCCGCACCGGTGAGCCCTTTCATCCTCGATCACCCGCACCGGTGCGCACCGGGGCGCCTTGGTGCGCACTTTCATCCTCTATCAACCGCACCGGTGCGCACCGGGGCGCCTTGGTGCGCACTTTCATCCTCGATCACCCGCACCGGTGCCCACCGGGGCGCCTTGGTGCGCACTTTCATCCTCGATCATCCGCACCGGTGCGCACCGGGGCACCTTGGTGCGCACTTTCATCCTCGATCAACCGCACCGGTGCGCACCGGGGCGCCTTGGTGCGCACTTTCATCCTCGATCACCCGCACCGGTGCGCACCGACCATCCTCGATCACCGGAAGCGCACCCTGTTGGAGCGGTTTTCTGTTTCCCCGTCTCGCACCGAGAAAATCGGCGGTGCGCCGGGGTGCAATCCCAGCAAGCACTGCGGGACGCGCCACGCGCGCGCGCACTGCCGACTGCAGAATCGCGGACGCTCTGGCCCGATAGCTGCAGTTGCAACGGAGTTGACGGAGTTAGCTAGTGGAGATGTCGGCAATGAGAAAGGAAGTACTGGTAGCTGCCGCAATCGATGAGCTTTTGTCAAGTTCGTCTGAGAGCGAAGACGACATGCTGATCGACCTCGTCCAATAACAATGTGGTGAATAGCGGCCGAAAGTGGACAGGTTCGTTGAACGGGTCGTCAGGAATGGGTCGTCAGGATTAATTATAAAATCTATTGGTGTTTGCTTGCAACCAGGTATGTCGGAGCACGCAGTTTGACAAGGTTCGAGCGCTTGCCGCGGATGCTCAGCACCTGTAAGCGATAAAATGTGCGCGCGCGCGTGTTCGCGCACGCTTTGTGCGCCAGGGGCAAAGTAGCGCTGCCTGCAAGCAACCTGCACGGGGTGCAGTTTGGTGCAGTTTTGTCCTCGATGTTGACCCTCCGCAGTGCGCCACCACTGCGGTGCAAAGCGCACCATTCTGGTTTCGGCGCAACCCCGGGGCAAGGTGATCGAGGACGCTATAAATGTGTGCCTAGTGCGTGCGTCGTTGGGCACTTGACGGTGCAGCCAATGGGTAGGAGGGAGCGCCACGTCATGGGTGTATAAAATGAGTGTATAAAATAAAAAGCATAAGTGTTCAATTGAATACCGCTGAGCGGTCCTTCGAGTTACGAACTCCTCGCGGGCAAGAAAGCGCATTGAGACGCTTGGCGCGTTTTCACTTGGCCTTACCGAGGCGCAGTTAAAACGCAGGTGAGAGCTTGCGCGGACAAGGAACGCGCAGAAATAAAACACTTCACCAAAGCGACTAGAATGCTTTCGCATTCCCACACGTAAGCAGCCTTAAATGTCTCTGCCGAATTTTTCACGTGAAATTGGATAATACGGCGGCTGAAGCAGGCTTTTACTGGTATTTCTAAAGATCACAGCTTTATATTCCAGTGTATACTAGCTTAAGTAACATTCCAACGACCCACGAAGGTCACGCACGCGGCGTGCCGCCGGCGGTACAGCGCTGTTGCGACAGTGCAGCCACACTGACCGTCGGTGCGCCACAGCTCAATTGAGTGAGGTGACTTCGGCTTTTTTTTTTCTTTAACTACCACAATAACGTTTTAGAAGACGAGGAAAGTTGAACGCTAACTGACGGCCTATTTCAATGTTGCGGAATAAACTGCCTTGACTGCGGTTTGTGTGACATCAAGTGATCTGCTGCTCCGCACAACGTTTTATGCGAAGCAGTATCACTCGACGCCACACGAGCCTTTGCTATTGAGTTTGTCACCGACTACGCCTATTTTCATAATTTTTGGAGCCTACTAGGATAATACGGTTTTCGGATGATATGTTTTATTTTCCGCTTCCTGTGAAGAATACACTGTAGTAGGCATTTCTGATTTCATTTCTGTTTTTTCTTTACTCTTTGGCCCGATTAGGTGCTAGAGGAAGGATGAATTTCGAAACTACGCAAACAAATGTTATTACATGCGAGTTTACAAAAGGTGATAGGAGACTGGTCATTTAAGCTTTAGTGGATCCGCGATGGAGACGGCAGAAGTGGACAGGTGGTTGCAGTGTAACGCGGTCTTCGGAACGAATCAATTTTGGTACTGGTCAGTTTTTCATTGTGATATGTGAATTTTCGTGTTGTGGTTTCTGCGAGATTGAAAATACGTTGAAGTAGCAGGGTTTTTTTTTCCTTTAAATTGTGCTTTGTATAATGTATCTGATGGGAAATCCATAACTGAGAGATGCGACTCTGTGTGGTGAAATCTGGCACATTAAGTGCGTTTTTCATTTGTGAAGTGCTAGCATACCGGGAATTGCTGAACAAAATTATTAACCATATTGTATTGATTCAAGTGAAAGGATAAATGTGTTATTAGGGGGATCCACTATAGAAGAAGCATATTCTAATTTCAGGCGCACTTGTATAATACTACCTTTATTGGGTAGGTCTGGATGAAAAGTTCCTACGTATAAAACCAAACGTGTGGTTGGCATTGTTAGTAATATAGCCGGTATGTGTCTTAAAAATTAATTATGAGGTTTTACGTTCCGAAACCACTTTCTGATTATGAGGCACGCCGTAGTGGAGGACTCCAGAAATTTTGACAACCTGGGGTTCTTTATCGTGCGCCTAAATCTAAGCAGACGGGTGTTTTCGCATTTCGCCCCCATCGAAATGCGGCCGCCGTGGCCGGGATTCGATCCCGCGACCTCGTGCTCAGCAGCTCTACACCATAGCCACTGAGCAACCACAGCGGGAGGTATGTGTCTTCCAGGGGCGGTTAGCATTAAATCTGAGATCAAGCCACTTTCAGCTGTTTACGTGTGTTTAGTAGGTCTCGTTAGTGGGTACAAGCATGGAATATGTTCTTTTGCCAAGCAGAAAGCAAAGTAGGCAACGTGTTAAAAGAAAGGCTTTCTTGGTTGACGTTTACCGCATGTGTAATCTGCTCCAACGAAAAGATAACTACGCCATTGAGAAGTGTGACTTAACTTCCAGCAACGGTAAAGGCACTTTTATTATTTGGAGCCATTGTAAGTATAAGTTGAATCAGGGTTCGCGTTTCGAAAAAGAAATGACAAGAAGATGCACATATTTGTCGATTAGATCGCTCGCTTTGGTTCTAAGCAGAGAAAAATTTTCGTGACAGGAACATTGCCAAATATATGTAAAAAGCGACGTTTACAAAACGTTCAAATTCAGGGTTATTGGTCCTAAAGTTTGCCTAATAATAATTTCTAATTAAAACACACATTTTGGAAGCGATATTATTACCAAATGTGGTTGGCCAATGTCCAACAGCTCCTACGATGCAAAACGCTTGTGAATCCGGCCCCCAATGATTTATAGTGGTGACAATCGAACGGCATAATTCTGCGTCAGTATTCAAAAAAGATATTACGTTACAATTGTTTGTAATAGCACATTCCAGCCAATCCTGACGCTGGGCAATAATAACATGAGTCGCAGAGCAATATCAGCGAAGACTTACGGGAAAAAGGTTTTGTGAATCCGGCACCGGGTCTATGTACACGCATAGTCGAACACACAGGGCTGATTTTGGAAGTTGTAATCGATAGAAAAGTACGTGGTTCCTAATCGAGGTTGTTCTGAGGGATAAGTGTTAATGACTTAGCTACACGGTAGGCGGTTATTATTCTGCGAACTTGTCTATTGTGGCTTTTCGTTTGTTGAGAAAACGTTGTGAGGTTAATAACAATGTCGAGTGAGAAAAGTTAGCGAGGAAAGCCTGCCATGGAGGCGGGCTAGAGATGTTAACGCTTGAGATACAATTCTGGACGCGCAAGGACCATGGTTTTTGTCATTTTTCTGATCCAACTTTCCAGAGCACTAGAGCGTTAAGCAACCGAGCCCGGCAGGAATATTGCCGGCTTTAGCAATGGTACCAGCCGAATTCACCTCCATTGAAGGGCCGCTATGCCAGGACTTGTTGACACTGTACAGTAGCACTCTTCTGTCCTCCTGTTCAAGATGTCCCAAGGCAGCGTAGGTGACGTCGTCAGGGCCTGGAGAGGATGATCGTTTAGAGGCAGCCAGTTCAGCTTGGAATTCTTTGAAATTCTGCGGTTGCTCGCCTTCAGATGCGTTCGCGATGGCTGTGGACAACAACCCTGACATCAGCCAACCTTCTAACACAAAGGCTGACTGTGTGTATTGAGAAATGAGTGTAGATAGCCTTTCATAAGGAAATTTACGACGCCCGTTTCCATTAATGCGCATGCTATTAATTATGAAAATGTCTATCGATTATTGGGTCTAATAATCGGCCGAGATCCTTCGGGGAGCGCCTAAGAAATCTCAAGAAACGACTGTGCTCGATTGTCCATGTACTGAGATTCATATTCGGGAAAATATTGGGCACATCTGGACAATTCATACTTAAGTTATACAGAGGTCTCCCACTGCGGTGACCATTATGTGGGGACCCCAGGCGAATGTTGGCTGACGTGGTAGATGTCATCGTGATGTTTCGTATAAAGATGAAGTGTGATAAGATCGCTCCCTGCACGCCTTATGCTGTGGATGCGTGAGAAAGTGCGACAGTGAGTCAAGAAGGGTGGTGGCGTCAGACACACTGTCTTCCCGCGAGCCTAGTGGTTGAGGCCACGTAATCTGAAATTTTACAAACGCGGTGAAGCGAGAGGTAGCCCGAAGCTTTCGCTTCCGGCTGCCAGCGCAACACACCACCGTTGTGACAGCGAGTGTTCGGGGTGCGTTCAGGTTTGCCAGCGAACCATGCATGTTAACGTAATTAGTAATCGAATTTTTACTGCAATTTATGCGACAGATAAGCCTACGAACCTTCTTTGTGTAGTTGTCTAACACTTTGCTATCGCTATCAAAACTTATTTTTACGAGCGAAACTGTGACTTTCTTTCTGGAATTTCTACGCTACAGCTTCCTAGTGCTGGCCAATACATGAAATTACTATGATCACTCATTAGAGAACGTACACGATTGAGCATTGCACACCTGTTTGGGACTTCCTCGCTGTGCTTCAACATCTGCAAAGATAACCCGATCCAAAACATCCGTCGCTGTGAATTGACTCAGGGCGCACATTCTTCATATATCCAGCGCCCCCAATCACCACTCGGCCCTCTTTCCTTCGCAGAGACCTCGTACCACATTTTCGGTAGTTATCGTCACCCATCAAGGTTGTTTTCTATCAGAACACGACCCAGCAGCAAGGCCTTCTTCTCGCGGTTTACAAATTGATGCCATGTGAATCACTTTGCCGTATCGGGTGCGTTTCAAACCTATTTCCTCGGCCGATCCCGGAGGCAGTGCACAGCCACGCCAATAAAAAACATAATTTTCAGGTTCGAGCCTGTTATTGTCTCGCAATTTTAATATTTAAGGTTGAGAAGATTTTAGATAAAAGATATGTGCTGTAGGTGTATTGTTTCATGACATTTGTTTGTGGGCTGTCGTTGTCGAAATTCTGTGCAATAATTTTGTCAAGAATGTAAGACCTGGTGTCAGCAACTTTAGTGTTAGAATGGTGTGGCAATATAACCCGCATATACCGCATGCCCTATAGCATGGCGTCGCATAAAGCACACATACACCTAAATATATACGGAACCTCACGGAGACACCGAAGGCGAAAATTTGTTTGAAGGGTCCGTATAACTGCGATCACAATAAAAGTTGACAGTCAGTTTACCATATACGCTAAAGAGGATAAAGGCGAAAGCCTGCGCGCTCACGAGACATTCATTAAATTATTCTGACATTCTCATTAGAATGCGCTGTTACTTCCTATTACTTGTTTTCTCTATACTTGTTCTCTTTTTCGGTTGCCTAGACACCGCCACTGGTTCTGCGCGGTTAATGGTATGCTAGAACGTTCGTGGCAAGTCTATGAAGACAATTAAGACACACTGAAGGATTTTTTTTATTTTAACACTTCAATCGACTAGGGTAGCTACACGGGCTTGAGTATATGGTGCCTTCTACATTCTTGTAGCGCCGACAGAATGAGAAGGACACGGAAAGGTAAATTAGACCAATACACCGCGCTAACTTTCAACAACGGATTATTTACAGTTCCAGCGGGCGTCCTTACGCTCCTTAAAGCGTCACAAAATATGTGGACATTGCTCGCCAAAGCACAAAACCGGGGAAAACCACACGCCGACACTTTTGGCGACACAGCGATTATTTAGAAGGGTGCACGTTCAACAGGAACAGAGATAATCGATCTCTCCTTTCAGTGATAAATAAATACTGGCGCATGCGCTTGAATTTTGGTATCACAACTACGGACGGTCAATTTTTCGACCCATGAGCCATCTAAGGCCTTTCCTTAAAAAAGAAAACAAAAACAAACAATAAAAGAACCGTAGAGCCAACATTGGGTTGACATCTTCGTAAATAATAGCATTGTAAGCGCCCCTAGCATATGTTATGTAATAACGCACGCATACACACATATATCTATGCATTACATATCTACATAAGTACATATTTATTTGTTTTCACAATAGTTTTCATTAAACATTCATACCTTCTTCGTTTCGGTCTGCGGTCTGAAACCTCTTCAATCCGGTCCTCTTGAGATTGCCGTTCTTCTTCTTTACTACTGCTGAAGCTCTATCTGGTGATGGCACAGTTCAGATGCCTGTGTTGGGAGAAATAGTTGACATACCTTTCACAAACACGTGATCTATTACGACTCTGGTTCGGCGCGCAGGTACAAACTCCTCCGACCACCCTGACCTTTCTGCCTCGAACACGTCCGTCAAAAAATCGGTGAACCATGGTTTTTCGGCTTTCGAAATGTTGATCTTAAGGTATCCAGTATTTATCGTCAACATATATGTCACGACCCCGGTTTCGTAACACGGGAGACAACCGTATTCAAGGTGGCCTCTTCGGCGGCACGTCCGTGATCTGCCCAATTCTACTCCTTTTCTTCTCTTCTCGTTGGGCGGCATATAAATACAGTTGACCTGCGCAAGGCACCGTTTGCGTTCATCCAGATCCTCGGGAGAGTCCTTCGGTTGATCCATAGCAGATGACCGAGCAAAAGGCACCATGGAGGGCCCCTGTTATATACCGCAAAACGCGTATCTATTTTATAGGTTGAACCGTTCGCGACGCGTACTGCTGATGTTGATGTTGATTCCATTTCAACTTGGCACATATCCACGAGGAGGACTAGCCACACAAAATAATTTAAATAGGTATGTATAAATAGGATTTGGGAAAACAAGTTAAAGTAAACATACTTATCAAAAACTTTTCAAAATCTCGTGATGAAAATAACGTGTAATAATATCATAGCAGAGAGATAGAACCCCTAGCAACGCAACCGGCTTGATGCTTCTATAAACTTACGGAGTGCATTGCAAATTGCTCTGTGATTGCGGCCTAACTGCACAGCTCCAAATGATTAGAAATTTCGCATAGTCATTGGGAACGCAAATTCACAGAGAGGAAATTCAAGGGAAATATTGCGCAAGGAGATGAATGGGCAGCAAGAAAGACGATAATGATCAATAGTTTTCTGTTCGTAACAGATGCAATGCTTAGAAATGGAAAGTACAGACCAATAAACGATTGCAATTTAGGAGCGGGACCTTGCATCGGAAGCTGGTCAACGTAACCGCGCATTGACGTGATATGCATTTATGCGCGTTCCATTGGTAATGTAAGCGAGATGCGTTGGAACACATCAAAAAGCTTCTTTTTTCTTCATCGTCAGCTATGAGAGGCACATGCTCAATTTTTCATAAGTAAATTGCTGCTATGCGACACGCCTAACGCTGTTGCCATGCAACGTGCCTGATGTACAGAGCAAGCATCACTTTCATCCAGCATCAGAACGTGTTCAATGAGAAGGAACGACATGCTTGGCCTTGTGGGAACACGCCACGGCGCCGCAGTACGATGAAAGACTCGCAGCGAACTCAGGGTACGACCGCGTCCCGAAACGTCCTAATTGTCATCTCCGAGATGCAAGCTCTCACTTTTTATTGTGATAGCAATCATATTGTTATGCAAACGAGGGATTAAACACTGAATTTAAACATAGCAGAGCAATAGAGTGTGAGGCACGCATCATGGACGACGTCAGTGGAATGCGGTGCCGATGAGACACTTGCGTGGATGGGGGCAATTTCACACTTAACTCGAGAAACGGCACGCAGCACTTGGTATAGGCCTATGTACCGATAATATAGTTTTTCTGACAGCCCAACCACAGCAGTACCAGAGATCCAGGCGAAAAGTGCACGTCTTTGCGTTGACGATCGTCACAAACGCCGTTGGTTCTCTTGGAAGGTCAGGAGGCGAGCGTGGGCAATTGCACATGCTTGGGCAGCCCTAGTGATGGCGTCAAGGGCATATTCGCTGGCCTCTGCTGCGGTGTATGTAAGGTATGTGTCCGGTGGCAATGTGGGTTCTGGGCCATACAACAGAAATAACGGGGAATAACCGGCAGTGCCGTGGCGCGAAGAATTGTATGCAAATGTGACACAGGGCAGAGCAAGGTCCCAATCAGTATGGTCGGACAAGACATACCTTGCAAGCATGTCTGTCAGGGTTCGATTCAGACGCTCCGTGAGATCATTAGTTTGTGGCTGGTAAGACGCAGGTGCTTGGTTGAGCAGGACTACAGAATGCCGGCGATGACTTTTGAAATGAATGTCTGGTGACTGCCAGTAAACAGTGGGCGCGGAGTTGGATGTTGTAAAACCACGTCGTGTAGCAGAAAATCGGTGACATCTGTGGCACAGCTTGTTGGAAGTGCTCTGGTGATTGCGCAGCACGTGGCGTAATCTGTTGCCACAGCGACCCAATTGTTGTGACACGTTGATAGAGTGAAAGGGTCAACTAAGTCCAAGCCAACGCGAAAGAAGGTCTCCGATGGAAATCGAGCAGTCGAAGGCACCTGGTAGGGAGCGTCGATGGTGTTTTTCGTCGCTGGCATTTCTAATACACAGCAAAGTATTTCCGAATGGAGTGGGCAAGGCCTGGCGAGAAAAAGCGTCGGTGAATCCGGTTGTAAGTGCGGGAGACGCCGAGGTGACTGGCGTCGGGAACTTCATGGAGAACAGTTGGCCGGAGATGCTTAGGAATAACGAGGAGTAGGGTAGAACCGTCATGGTGAACGTTGTGCCGATATACTACACCATCCCGGAGGACAAACAAGTGAAGGGAGAATCGGAAGGCGAAGATTCCAAGCGGTCAGTGATGGCCCGCAAGGTGGCATCACGGCGTTGTCGTCCGCAACGTGGAGAGGTTGAGAAACGGAGAAAACGCAAACGTCTGTATCGGTGTCAGGGATGACGGGTGGTACATCCACTGGATAACGTAATAAACAGTCAGCGTCTTCGTACAGACGGCCCGACTTGTGCAGTGCTCAGTGACTGAAACGCCATACTCAGACATCATGGTGGCCTGCACTCTTTTGTGACATCGCTGGACGCTGGGGACATTTAGCTGATGCACTTTTTTTGTCCCATGAAAACGAGAGAAATTTTGATGCATCGTGACGCAGTTGGGGCCCCTCAGCGCTCACCGATGGCGCAAGAATCACTGGCCGCCATGCTGTTCGAGTATCACGTTTCAGTCGCTGTACACTGTACATGGCGATATAGGAATATTATTGTATCCGCAGAGCCCAGCGACCAAGCCGGCCAGCAGAATTTTTGAGCGACGAAGGGCAGCAAAGCTTGCGATGGTTCGTGATTACAGAGAAGTACGTGCCATACAAATATGGGCGAAATTCGGAAACCGCCCAGACGAGAGCCAGGTATTCACGCTGTGTAATCGAATAGTTGCGCTCCGCTGCTGTGAGGAGGCGGCTAGCGTAGGCGGTGACACGATCTTGTCCACGTTGGCCTTGGGATAAGACAGCTCCACTCCCGTAACCACTGGCATCGGTACGGACCTCTGTAAAAGTGGACGGTTCAAAGTGGGCTAGTATAAGTGGTGTGGTGACAATAGTGGTGAGGTGGGCAAATGCAGCGGCTTGAGAGGGACCCCTCGTATACGGCACATCCGTCTTCAGAATATGAGTAAGTGGTCTGGCAAAGGCTGTGAAAATTTTCACGAGCCGTCGGAAGTAGCAGCAAAGTCATACAAAACTTCGGACATGGTTCAAAGGCTGAGGTAAAGGAAAAAACGAGACAGCACGAATCTTATCCGGGTGTGGTTGAATACGAGAAGCCTCGACGAAGTGGCCCAGCACTGTAATCTTCTGGGGACCGAAGTTACACTTCGATGAATTCAATTAGAGTCCAGCCTTGCGGAATACCTAAAGAATAGCTGATAAGCGCTCCAGGTGTGTCTTATATGCAGGGGAAAAAAGAAGAACGTCATCTAGGTAGCAAAGGCATGTTGATCATTTCAACCCTTCGAACAAAGAGTCCATCATACGGTCGAACGTTGCTGGGGCGTTGAATAGGCCGAATGGCATAACTTTGAATTGATATAGACCATGAGGGGTGATGAACATGATTTTCTCTTGGTCCTTTTCATCCACAGAAATGTGCCAATAACCAGAACGAAGATCTACAGAGGAAAAGTAGTTGGCACCGTGGAGACAATCGAGGGCGTCGTCAATGCGAGGCAAGGGGTAGAAGTCATTTTTGGTAATTCGGTTTAGATGGCTATAATCTACGAAAAAACGCCACGTACCATTTTTATTTTTAACGAGCAAAACCGGCGATGCCCAAAGACTTGACGAAGGTTCAACAATGCCTTTGGCAAGCATCTCGTTCACTTCATCTTGAATAACTTTACATTCTGATGCTGAAACTCCATATGGTCGTCGATGAATAAGACTAGCACCACCAGTATTTATGAGATGCTTAAGAAGTGAAGTCTGACCCAATTGAAGATTGTTGAGGTCGAAGTTGTCGCTGGAGGACATCAAAAGTAGCATAGAGCTGCTGCTTGTTCAGGCATTAGGTCCACAGCAATCATCGGACTAAATGTGACATCGAGGCAAATTGCATCCTGTGGATATGCTGAAGAATAGACGCAGACGTCTACTGAAAAAGTCGTGAGCTGTTCATCTGCTATAGCACACAGCGTAGCAACCGATATACCTTGGTGTGGAACCTGCTTTGTGAGGCCAAAACTGATAACGGGGAGGCATGTCCGGTTATCGGCAATGGGTACGATGGAGTAGGGCACAATTATATGGCGCAGCAAAAGGACATCAGGAGGAGGTGTGACGACGTAATCTCCATCGGGCACAGGGACAGATGAGATCAAATCGACAAAAGTCAAGGTGCTAGGTGGTAGACGGACGAAAATGGTCGTACAAGGGTTAATCGGGAGTTCGGTACGAGTATGCGGGAGAAAAGGAAGTTCGAGACATAGGGTACCGGTAGAACATTCGACCACAGCGTGACGCACCGTAAGGAAGTTTAGTCTGAGGATAAGGTCATAGGGACAATTGGTCAGCATTGTAAAAAGAACTGTGACGTGGCGGCCGGCGACGCTTATAGTGGCAGTACATAGTCCAGTGACGGCAACAGGGCTGCCATCGGCGACGCGTACGGCTAGTGTAGAAGCAGGTGTGAGAACCTTCTTCAGTCGACAACGTAGGTTAGCGCTGATTATGGACACCTAGACTCCAGTATCAATTAAACGCTGTCAAAGGGACACTGTGGACTTGAACATACAGTGAGTTTTGGTTCGTTGGGCACGTCAGTGTGCTGTGTAAAGTCCAAGTGCGATAAGGTCCTATCACGCCCCACACATCGTATGTTGTAGGCTCGAGGGGAAGTGTGCGACGGTAGGCCTAGAATGATGGTGGCTTGATGCACAACATCTCGCGCGCGCAAGAAAAAAAGGGGGGAGGGAAGAGGCGAGTGCGTGGTATCATGATCAAGGGTTCGCGAAGAAAGGAAGGGTGTAGATGCGGCGGCAGGTGAACTGGTTGAGCCTGGCAGCCGCGCCTTATCTTGGAAGTAATCTATGGCCGCGGCAAAGAATTGGCGAACCGTGTTGGCTGGTGGCTGGTGGTTTGTTGCACTTCACAAAGCAAAAGCTAGAAAAGTAGCGATGAATTCAATAAAAACATGATAAAATATCGAGATGACTTTGCACACCTGCTTACACAACATTAGCGAAATTGGTGATGCCTGGCGCGCAGACTATGTTAACACAGCCAATGGTGTGCTGTATTTACTTCTCCGAATGTTACAATTGATATCACTATGAGAAAGTAAACAATATTCGTGAGAATATTTTCGCCATAGTAGTGCGCTGAATTGCACATGGAAAATCTTACTTCTTCGACTGTTTCATCTGGACATCTGGGACATCTAGTACACCCGAAGAACAACATACGTACAAGGAGCGCCGGAGGGAACAGCAACGAGAATGTAAACGGCGCCGGCGCGAAACGACCAGCAACGAAGAACGTTCCCGTGATGCTGAATGAAAACGACAATCGCGCGCCCGGGCACCTCCGAACGAGCAACGACGTGAGATTCGCAACGCAATACGGCGGCAGAGGTACCGGATGGACCGAGTGAATGACTTCAAAGGTACGGATGCCAAGTTGCGACGAGACTTCCTCTATAAACATTGTGTGCTATACAAACGGAAGAAGGAATCATGATCTTGACGGTGTACATCTAGTCCGCTACTTCCAAGTCCGAAATCAAAGAGTTTATGACCACGTATATCAAGTGCATACGTTAGAAAGGATGACACCACACCTGTGATCATCAACGGAGACTTCAACATGGACATTTCTAAACCAGAGAAGAAATGGTTCGTGCTATACATGTTGGATAAGTGTGGCCTGCAAAGTTACTCGAACCCCATAATACCTACCACGCATCACCGGACCTGCGTTGATTTGATTCTAGCCAAGAACCTCTCTAGGGTGGCAGTCGAACCACTGAGTGTATATCATAATGATCATAAAGCAATCTTGACTACCCTGACAAAATAAAAAGTCTCAATCGAACATCAACAACTGTCTTTGCTAAACAATCCATTCAAACGCATCAACTCCCATCATCAGACACTTCAAACAAATGACAACCATTCCACTCTGTGTAGATAGAATGGCAGCGAAAGCTGACGACAGTCAAAGCTCTCAAACACAAAGCAAAGTGCTTTCGCTGTCATTCCATCTTCACAGAGTGGAATGGTGCCATTTGTTTTTTGTTTGTTTTTTTGCTATTCCACGTATTGGAAAAGCGACATGTTTTCGGGAGAAAACAAGCAAGAACGACCGCTATCACCATCATACCTGCAAGAGAACGCCACGTGTCGAGGAAGAAGTGCGCCAGTGCACGAGCTGCATGCGCAGTGGCGCTCGCGGACCCTGCTCGAACGGTCGGACTTCCACGGACGAGCGGCTGCCCAGTGTTCTTCGGAGACCAGCACGACGTCCCCTTGGTTGACGACAGCACTGCGTGGACGCTGTCGCGTAGCCTGGGTTGAACAGTTGTGAAGGTCATCCGTCGGCACACCGAGTAGTGAAGAAGGTCGATACAAGGCGCTACCCACAAAGCGAACCAAGATGCCGTCGGGACGACTCAAGACGCAGACGCAGGTGAGCGTTCCATCAACCTCGCGTATGCTCACGCGGAGCCAGGCAAAAAAACTCGCGTTGATGGAGCCCAACATAAAGGCGACGTCATCTACCGGGCTGGCCCCACCGAGTGAGTCTACCGTTCGCATGCCCCAAGCCATGAGGACTGGGAGGCGACCTGTTCAGGACGCATTTACCCCGTCCAAAAGTGAGCCCAATGCAAGGGCACCTCCTGGTCCCTCTTCGTCACGCAAAGGGAGAGAGCAAAGTGCCAGAAAGCGACATCGACCGATTAACGAGCCCTCGGTCAACAGCGACGGCGAAATGAAGAACGCGACGGGTGTAAAGGCAAGGCGTCCCTGCGACAACGGCGGGAGCAAAACTAGGTTCACGAAGCTGCAATCGCCGACCATCACGTCGTCGCACCGCGACAGTGACATATTCTGGACCAAGAGAGAAAGCCTTCGACAGTCAACATCAAGTGCCACTCAAAGCGAAAAGAAAAGGGTGGAAGGCTATGGAACACCCAAAAGCAAGCGGCTTTCCCTACACTTCGACTTGGTTGGGACTGAGTCTCGTGGAAGCCCAATCTTTGGCATGAGAAAGCCAAACGTTCGATGTTGCTTGCGCACAAGCACAACCGTCAGTCAGGGCAAGAAAACTCCACAGGCTTGGACAAACTGGAAGACCACAGAAGACAACCCAGGTATAAAAGAAAAGTACCAAGGTACTCCATCTGGATCTGCTAGAACGCCGAGAAACACGAAGAGTACAGGAAGAAAGTACCAAAGATGCGGGAGGGAAATCTTCACGGAACCTAACTCAGACACTAGGATTAGTGCATCAAGCCCTTCCACAGCTTCTGATGCCGAGCCATGTTCTCCTTCGATTGGCTCATCGCAGGAGTGGGGCTTGCGCTGTGTGCTGATGTAGTACCGTTCCTGAACAGCAGAGCAAGTTGTCAAGTTGTGCCCCGCTAACGTGATCGCACTGTACGAATAAAGTTATGATCGCTTCTTCGAGATAAAACATCTTCTAATCAATGTGTAGTAGAGGTTCAGGCAGCACGAGCTCCGCTCTCGCATTAAATGTTTAACCGTTATGGCCGGTGTCCTTTACTGAGCTTGTTCCAGTTATGAATGCATACGCAGAGAAACCGCTAAGCAATGACATTGGAGTCGCACCCAAGTGTACACGAGAACGCTCTGTACAACCTGCGCAGGCATATGAGTATCATTCTAGTAGCTTTTGTGGGCTACATAGTGCAGTAATTACGCGCCGACTGTTCTAAGCACTTTTGATTCACGAACCGAGCCCAAGTGCGCATCAGGATTCCCAGCTGATGACCTGCCGTGGTGGCTAAGAGGCTGTGCCCTGGCACTGCTAAGTAAGAGGTCGCAGGATCCACTCCCACACGTGGTGGCCAAATGTTTATAGGAGCGATATGCAAAAACGCAAGTGTACCGTGCATTGGGTGCACGTTAAGATCCCCAAGTGGTCAAATTTATTCCGGAGTCCCCCACTACGGGGTGCTTCATAATCGGATTGCAGTTTTGGCACGTAAATTTCGCAATATATTTTTTCATTCTCAACATTTGATACGAGTGGCAAAACCTAAGGCATGACGAAGTTTTAGGGCATTTTATACTTTATTCGCTTAATCGCATTGTTTGCATAAATAGACGACGTTTGGACCGCCACATACCAACATACCAGAACCGTCAGTACTTAAAATTCCTAAGTTTATTTCGATTTGAGGTCCGTCTTGCATTTGACTAATATTACGACACGTTTTTTTTTTTCAGAATTGCATTGCTGCCTTCTCCGCAAGAGAATGTGCCACGCTAACTACTGCACAATCACTACTCTAAGCACGTGTTCGTGAAATTTGGGTTTTATTGAGATGCGGTCTATAGACGTGATCACATAAAGCCAACAGACAATGAAGCCAAGGAAAGCATCGGGGAAATTAACAGTGGTTTAAATTGGAATGTAGAAAATAATGAAGGAAAGGGAAATGTAGCGGACGAAAAGAGAACTTGTCGCCGGTAGGAGTTGAACCTACCACCTCAATGCGGAGTTTGTGGGTTCGGCTCCCACCGGTGAAAATTGATCTTTTTGTCCACTTTCATTTTCCGTTTCTTCATTATTTCCTACATTCCAATTGAAACGGCAGATAATTTCCCCGATGCTTTCGTTGGCTTCATTGTTGCCAACGAACGTGCTTCATTGTGGCTTTACGTGGTCATGATTAACAAAACTGAGCCCCTCAGTTCCCTTCCACTTCACTTCATAGACGTGGCTCTCATGATACTATCATGCCTAACAAACGAGTACAACCAGCATGCGCAGCTCGTACTTCGTCTTCATTTAAACAATAACTAGCAACAACATGACGTCCCAGTGTGTAACGCGGGAAAGCGCACATCCGGATTGGGAAGAATGCCTGTTTAATTATTTACCTTTCAGGATAAGGCTAAAACTGTGATTGTATAAAGACTAATGACTAGTTTAAGGGGCGTCTAAATCACCTCAAAATATTTTTTGCGTCGCATTGAGCGTGTCATATATATATATATATATATATATATATATATATATATATATATATATATATATATATATATATATAAAGGTGAGATGCACAACTTCGCGGTTAATTTTGGTTGATTTACCCAACAGTTTCAGTCAGTAATCACTTTCGATCCACCAACCGAAACTCTTGGGCAAATAAGACAAAGATGACCGCGAAGTTCTGCTTCTCATCTTTCTAATCACGTTTGACAGATCGAAAAATCGAGTTGCTACTGTATATATAAATATATATAGAGGGAAAGACATACATAGTTTTATTATGATTGCAAATGTACGGACACTCCAGGTGAATTTCCACCTTCGTCGTCCCCGTGAGGTTGTGCCCGCGCCCGATATGCTGTGGGTGGGAGGGTCAGCAAGGATGGTGGGTTGATGAGCGCTGTCTTCCCGCGCGCGCAATGTTGGAGGTCAGATGTACAAGACTCACACGCCGACGGTGAGCTTGTAGGTATTACTGTCGCAACCTTTATACCTTTAACTCATTAGCTACACCTTCAGCTGCTGCACAGCGCAGAAACTATGGCACCCCGTCGTACACAAATAATAGAATGCAGCGTTGGGACAGAGGCACTGCCGAAATGTTTAACCAAGAGGGCCAGGTAAAAGAGACAGCATTGTAATAAAGAGCTCAGGCGGAACAAATTCTTGTAATTTGCTTGCATACCGCCTTCAGTCACGGCGTACACGTTTGTGGACGTGACCTATTTTCGCCATTACAGTGCAGTGGTTGCAAGGAATAGACAACGAACAATAAAATTTCGGTAAATTGAACTTTCTGCTTTCCTAATGTGCACCAATTTCACTTCTGAGTGAAATGTATCGCTTCAGACGACCGCTTTGGTGAAGGCGCAACCGTCGTTGACGGGACGTTTTGAGTGCGACGTTTCGGTAGTTATTGCGAAATATTTTTTCCGTTTTCTGTAATGCTGTCACCCAATAATTAACCTGCGCATGTAATTCCAATTTTTAATGAAGAAACGTAGCATGACTGACTGTACAATATATGAAAGTTAATTACTATGTAATTATGATGGGTCTACATAAAATGCAGAGTCATTCTCATCCCACCTTGACTTGGTTTCTTTGGAGTTTCCAGCATCTTGGAATAAAAGTATCTAAATTTCACGCATTCATCGACAGTTGGTCGTAATTCGTGATTGAAGAGGATATAATATAGCACCACCTGTTTTTTTACAAGCCACCAACTCAAAACTTGCCACCGCAGGTTTTCCAGACAGCAACAACTGCGGTCCGTTGTTCTCGGGCGCCAGCCTGCAAACGTCCGGACCTACCTCTTAACACAGATCGTCCAATATAATCCTAACCCTGCCCATCCGATGACAAATATTTGCGGCGTGCTTAAAGGCGAGGTACGGTCAGGGAATCATACCCCGAATGCTCGATCTGTGCCCACCTCAGCAATGCGCATTATTGCTTTCCGCAGCGTAGAGAACAGCTTCCTATTGACGTTATCCTGGCAGGAAATTCTGAGGCGTAATTGAGATTATAAGACGAGCCAAGGCAGACTTTCGAGGCATATTATTTTTTAGTGTGTTCACAGAGATGCCTGAAATACGCGCCGAGTATGCTATAGTGAAGGTTCTTTTATTATATTAAAGATCGTCCAAGACTACAAAGGCACCGAATTCAAATAAAGGTTAGTATGGAATGCCGCATACTTGTATTGACTACACTTGGGTGAGATGAGCGATGACAGCCTAAAAGTTGACTTAAACACGGGCCCTTAAGTTTGACGATTTCCTTTTTGTTCATAGTAAGAGAGATAACGCATGGAGCCCCCCCCCCCCCCCCCCCTCCCCTCTCGCCGTCCTGGGCGTCGAGCATTCCGCATGTTTAATCCCACCCGCGGTCTTAGCGCTCGCAATATGCTCGCATACCGAGCTAAAACAAAGGCGAGCGCAGCGGGTCCGTACCGTGTGCACATGAGAATTTGCGGAGTCGGCATTCGCCGAGAGCAGCGCGCCTCTTTGGGGCAGAATTATTCTCGATAGGAGTACACAGGAGGAGCTCGTGCCGTTCAGCGCATAAATTGATTGAACCGCACGCACGACCTTCCGGGAATCCGTTCCGACAAGAATCCGCTCGGAAAGGAAGCCTGAGCGAATGTCAGATTCCTGGTACTTCCCGATGGCACAAAACGTTTTGCCCTCTGGTTACAGTACCACGACACGCGAAACAATAAACGCCTGCTGACTGTACCACGTATTTATCGTGGTTTGAAGTATGCCCTTGTTCCGTCATTATTCCCCCTGCTGTCTGATCATATATCAGGTCCTATATAGTATCGGGCGTTGAGTAGAAATACTTCGTTATAGGAACCGAAAACGACTGCTAGTCTTATTTAACGACAAGGAGAGAACCATTCAACAACTGTATGCAGAGCCATCGCTAGGTGCACGCACAAATAATGAGCACGCACGTGCTCATTAGTTAACAATTTCTCCCTGTTGACAGGTGCAGCTGGTTGGTTTTACAACGGCACGGCCGCTTAGTGGCAGTAGGCAACAGGTGTAGCGGATTTGGAATGAAATGCCGTTTGCTTTGAATGCGATAGCATTATAGGCGGACTTCACTTCTGCGTAGCCACTCGCGCTGGTTGCCCATGTCACTGGTAACGAGCGGCCGCGCCCTTTCGCAAGTGCGTCAACAGCTTTCGGCGTGCACTCTCGCTCCTTATTAAACGCCAAGCCCGCTGGCGTCGTACGCGCGTAAGGTGCCTAGCGTACTAGTTGACGAAGGGACGAGGGTTACGTTTCAGACCACTGCTTCCGCTGGCGCGTGTACGCGCTCGTACGTGGTACTTTTTAAGGATTTCGTGGGCTGTTTGTTTTTAGGCAGAAACAAGGATAACGCAAGATCTAAGGTTGCTTTGGACGTAGCTATCAGACATTTCTCGACATCCTCCACAAAGTTTGCATTGACGCGTTATCGATTAGGTAAGGTAATTAAGGGGAGATGCTACTCGAAAAAATAATTATTATTTTTACTAGAGACTTGAAAATACTGGCATTCATAGAGTTTTTCATGTAGACTTCAAATATGTCATTAGTTTTTTTAGCTTCTATATTAGCTGCTATATTTGTTTAGTTATGTCCTATACAACGAAAAATTACAGGCTTCTTTGGAGGCACTTCCTTGCGTATTAGATTTTCACGAAGAGCATCATGTAGTAGCTTATTTACCTCTTCGTAAGTGCAAAGAGCTGATATCTATCCAAACTGCATGTACAATTAGTGGAACTATGGGGAAAAAAAACAATACATTAGCGCCCCAACTAATTTTTTTCACACTCCTATGAGAATAACCTTGTTCACTTATAACTGTCCTATAGTAAGAAAATTCGGCTTACATACACTTCAATATATGTATAAGGCTGACATCTATTTGAAATTTCAACATCTTTCGGCAGTAGTTGTGAAAGCACACGGTTGTATTTCATAGGAGTGTGAAAAAAAAATTTGTTAGCGTCCATATTTTTTTCTTTGCGTAGTTCCAGTAAATGTACTTGCTGTTTGGATGAATATCGGCACTCTGCGGTCTACAACGAGCGAAATAACTTAGAGCACGATGCTTTTTCGGATAATTTTGTACACGAGGAAGTGCCTCCAAAGATCACTATATTTTGTAGTTTTGTAGGACATAACCAAAGAAATATAAAAGTTACACAAAAACTAATGAGACATTCGCAATCTACCCAAAAAGCTCTATGAATGGAAGTATTTTCAAATCTCTAGCACTAATAATTAAAAAGAAAGTTCTTTCCAGTAGCTTCTTCCTTGAAAAGTTAGCTAAGCAAACTTGCCTGAATATACGTATATTTCCGCAAATGAGAAAAACACATACATACATACATACATACATACATACATACATACATACATACATACATACATACATACATACATACATACATACATACATACATACATACATACATACATACATACATACATACATACATACATACATACATACATACATACTGGCGTTTTCTCTTTTTCTACACCAAACACTTTTATTTTAAAGAAATCTTTAAAAAAGTCCGAGCGAACACCATACTTGCAAAAAAAATGAAAGCAATCTGTATACAAAAGGAAATAATTATATCATTAAACGTGCACCTACAAACTTTAAGGCGCATGTTATTATTCGAAAGTTGAAGGAAATCGTCATGAGAGTCTGGTTCCGTGTTTCAGAGAGAGAAGGGAGGAAGAAAACGCAAAGAGGTTAGACAAACTTTATCCAATTTGCTAGCGTGCACGTGGAGAGGGCGATGGGGGAGTGATAGAAAGAGAGATAAAAGGCACGAGTCTTTATCACACTTTCACAAGCACTAAGCAGGTACAGCATATCTAAAGTCGGGCACTCAAGTCTGTCGCTTTCAGTTACTATGAAAGAGCTCGAATGCCTTTCTGGGCTGATCAGCTGTGAGGCCAGGCTCCCAAGACCTTTGTTTCTGTAAATGGCCTATCGTCCAGTCTATTCAAGGCACACTTCAGAGTCTGGCGTTGTTTATCGAAGCGAAAACAGTGGTACAGAAGGGGATCGATGGTCTCTTCGCACTTACTCTTAGCGTACAATGGTGAACCCGCCATTTTAATGCGATAGTTGTAGGAGTTAGTGAAGACTGCTCCTACCTACTGCCGTCACACAAGTGCTGCGTCACGTCATGAAATATTTGTTCGTAATTGCAGTTTCAGTGATAGCTAGGTCGAGCCTGTATAATCGACGGTTAGAGTTCTGCAGAGAATGCCAATAGCCCGACGTGATGGTACACGCGAGATTGCGAAGCTCTCTTGTAGCGTCTACTCTCGATTAAGGTAGAAAGATTGTCGGGGCTGCAGCCTGGGCACATCAGGCAGTGTCATTGGCGAAGTGATCATCAACAATGCCACATTGTCCCGGCAGCCACTGAAAGGTTATGCCACGTCCTCGTTCAGAAACACAATGACAAATTTCTTTGATTTGGGACACCAGTTGTTCGTAATTTCCACGTCTTAAACTTTGCACGATATGGAGAGGTGCTTTGCAATCACAAAATATTGCCCATTTTCTAGGTGGTTCTTCTTGGATGCATCTCGCAGCAGCGCAAAGAGCGGCGAATTCTGAACCTGTAGCTGTCGTGACGTGTGAAGTCTTCATTTTGAAGACGACCGATCGAGATGATTTAACAATGGCGCCCGTTGAACCTTCTCCGAGTCTGAACTGCCCCTATAATCACAGATTCGGGTAGCCTACGAACAATGCAAAAGCTCCAATGTGCTTTTTTTGAGAGCCACGGAGGTCAGGCGAGCCTTCTTCGCACTTCTTGGAGCAGCAAGGTACACAGGCAGCTTTTTCCGGCACCACAGAGGAGATGGTGTTCTTGTTGCGGACGAGTATCTCAATGACAAAGAGGGCTGGTTAGCCGCAACTGATCTGGAAAACGCTGCCTTGGTCGCTTACTCGGGCAAGTGAGTGGGATGGTGGTCAAGAACTCTGGATATATGGCGAACATGCACCCGGAGTGCGTCGACAGATTTATAAGTCGTTATTAGGTGGTGTCTTGCGATGGCAATTGTTACTCCGACTGAAGCACATCGCGGTAGCCCCAGATACGTTCAAAGGGCTTGGCCTTGAATGCACTGCAGGACACGAATGTTAGTTTTGTTAGCATTGGACAGCAGTTGTGTGCTATGTCGCAAGTATCCCAGGAAGAGCATCCTGTATAGTTGAAGCATAGATGCCACGGATGTACCCAACGTTTTACCGGAGAGAAACGTTAGTATATGAGCGATATATGTAAGCCCGTTCTTCACTTATGAGATGTAGGGGCTCCATGAAACGTCCCTGTGAATAATAACAGCTAGGAATTGGTGAGATCTTGCGTATAAAATAAAAAATTAAATTTTGGGGTTTCACGTGCCAAAATTACTTTCTGATTATGAGGCACGCCGTAGTGGGGGACTCCGGAAATCTCGACCACTTGGGGCTCTTTAACGTGCACCTAAATCTAAGTACACGGGTGTTTTCGCATTTCGTCCCCATCGAGATACGGCCGCCGTGGCCGGGATTCGATCCCGCGACGTTGTGCTTAGCAGGCCAGAACCATAGCCACTAGGCAACCACGGCGGGTGCGTATGAAATTGTTTGGTGGTCAATAGAAACAAGGTAGCATGTCATGGGTGCTTGTGAGTACAAGTGACTAAAGTGCACTTCAGTTGGAATGCTGATTGCATTGGGCACGCAGGTACGACGATGTCAGGGTCCCTATTTTTTGGAGCCGTACATGCAGCTGGGGACGTGTAACTGCCAAGGCCCAGATGCATATGTCGTCAGCATAAACGGAAAGGTTGATCGCATGTGCTCGAACCTCGGCAAGTCAATGATAGCAAAGTTGAACAAAGTGGGACTGAGAATCCCGCCCTGCGGGACGCCACGGCAAGTGTAATGGTCAGCAGTTCGGCCATCCGCACTTTGCATGAAGAAGGATCTTTTGAATAGATAGCTCAGAATCCACCGAAACATTCGTCCACCAATTCCATTATGATCTAGGGCTTCAAGAATACATTCATGCGTTACATGAATGTATTCTTGAATGAAAGAATGTATTCATGCATTACATGAATGTATGTTTTAACCTGATGTAACCTTGAGAGAGTTAATAAAATATATATTGCATTATCATAGGCGCCTTTTACATCGAGAAAAAACGCAACCGATCTACTTTTGAGCTGTTTTTCGTATTGCACGGACGTCACAAGGTATGTGACGTTGTCGTCAGAGGAGTGGCCTCTTCTAAATCCGGCCACGGCCTCGAGGTGTATGTTGTGGCGCTCAAGGTACCACTCGAGGCTTGTGAGAACCATACTTTCCATTACCTTCCCAACGCAGTTGGACAGCGCAATGGGTCGATAGGATGCTAGGTCAAGTGTCGGCTTTCCAGGCTTCAGAAGTGGTATCAAGTGGCTGGACTTCCACCGTTCAGGAATGACGCCATCATTACATGACTGATAGTATCATTCCAGAAGTCGACCTCGACCATCTTCGCCTAGGTGGCACAAAGCTGCGTAGGTGATGCCTTCCGGCCCTGGCGATGATGAGCGCCTACATGTGGCCAGAGAAGCGTCTAGTTCCTCCTGACCTCCGATTCTGAGAAGCGTGTCGCAGGAACATCGCCCAGAATTTTGTTATTGACGGTGACCACACTACCCGCCATCTTCACACAGAAATCTTCGGCTATAACACCCTGCAAACAGCCTTGGTGGAGGGCTATAAAGCGTAGAATGGATGCCGTTGTTGTGGAGACGAGCTCAAAGTTGCGTGTAGATAGAAAAAGCTGTCGTCGAATTGCGCGCACTCGCATGTGGCAGTCACCTTCGCCTTATCAAATGAGGGGGAGTGCGGAGGCAGCTTCACTTGACAACTCGCGCGCCTAATGAGCTGAATTGAAGAAGCAATTCGACGGCAGTATTTCCATCTAGGCGAACAGTCTGAAATGCTAAAGCACGGAACTAGACTTTTATGACTGCTCCTTGCAGCTTTCTAATATAAACATCATAAAGTTTGTAATTGAAAAAGGTTCTGACGTAATTAGTTTATTTAATGATTCATGACTCAATTGCGTTTGTTATTCTTGCAAGTGATTTAAATAGAGTACACAGAGATAAAGAGGAAAAGCAAGGAGAGCAAAGGCAAGGAAGTCAACCAGAAGAGCGTCCGGTCTTCTACCCTACATTCGGCGTAAGGGCGATCTGAAAGAAGAAAAGAGGGAGATAATGAGCACTGCGTGCACGCGGGAGGATGCACAGGGACACTATAAGTGGTCACTCTGGCCGATTGAGCGCACGCCAGCGACGTATGGGACGACGTGTGTGACATATGTCAGACGCAGAAAATGGTCTCGAGCCCAGCCGGTTCAAGGTTATTCGAAGAGACAACCTTTCTCAAAAGTATGTGGGTTTTCTCAGCGCCTTTTCTGTTGTGTGGCATGGCTCCCTTGGCTCTTGTTACACTCTAGAGCTCTGGATGGTCAGTGTGAGAGTTATTTTTATTCCGCAGGCCGTTGGATACGGCACACCAAAGGAACTTTCTTGTACAGCCTGTAGTCAGCCGCGTGATGGCATGAAACGTAGTCCCTATACTTTTGACAAAACCTGTACGTTGTGTAGCCCCCTTTTCTAAAATTACAAAGTGTGTGTATATAAATATACATACATATATATCCCCAACACGTCTATTATTGAACAAAATTTCACTAATAGCTGTTTAGTTATTGACTTTAGTAGACGTATAAGCTCAGAACTGAAGTAAGCACAGCACCAGGCAATGCCATTCTCGATGCTTTGTCGGCTATTGAATACAGTTTGAGTGGTTCATGTTGAACACACGAAATAATTATTAAACAGAAACGCAAATTCAGTTTATACTGGTCAATTATTCTTTCACAACTAACAACATATTGTTTAAAAATAATGCCTATCATTACTTGACAACATGGTGGCAAAATTTCCTTTTCCTGAATTTCGCGATAAAATCTCAGCGGCAATGTGTCACTGTGACGACACCAATTTTAAAGTACTTTCGCCTGTTTATTCCGCTGTCGCACGGAAAAAGTCATCGAAGCTTGCTATGCCAGGTCATTAGCACATTTAGTATGCAACGTTGTCCTTCGATCCTTACCAATAAACAACTAACCAGACGCGAGCAGATTGACGGTGTGCAAACCTATGGCGTTACGATGCGCTGATGCGACGACTTCGACATCGGAGTCGCCACCCACCTATAATTTTTGCTTGTTTCTCTGGCTCCCCTCACCACAAGTGTGGCTATTTCAACATTGCGAAAGCGTATACTTTACTAAGGCAGCTAACTTCTCTTTGGTGTCCCGCTAAGCTCGAAATAAGATTGTTTTTAAACTCGTGGTTCAACTAAAGGACATCAAAGTAGCAGAATTCGATTACACTGTAAATGATGCGTAGCGAACAACCGCATTTATGCTTTCATTAGCTTCCCTCCGGACTCTATAGAGTAGAAAAAGCTCATCACTAGGCGCGTTAAAAAATAAGAACGCTGGCGCTCACATGTGAGGCCATTCTTTACCGTAAGTTACCGCGGAGCACGTTAAACGAATGTCCGCCCTACCACCGCTCCCTTCTATCGCTGAATATATTTAGTTGCAGGCAAGCGCTTCGCTCAAAGCGTCGCGGAAACTTAGTGCAGGCAAGCAAGCATGGAGACTAGAGATATGGGCGACGTGTATAGGCTGAAGAATTCCATGTATATAAGGGGGAGGCTTCTCGTCAAAAACATGAATCAGAAAACAATTTTCGCAGGTCTGCCGTAAGGGTAAAAGAATCGATAGCCCTCTCAGTGAAGGCAGCCTCGAGGCGTCTTTTGTCTTTTTCCGATCACCGCGTAATAAATTCGCTTAGGGAGCTTATGTCTGCCCCCTTTCCTCGTTCTTCTTCAAGCTGAGACTAAATTAGTTTTGGAAGCAAGTCAAGGGGAAACTCAGCATCTTGTGGGCATTCAAGCTGTAAAACACTGTCGGCTGTACATATGCAAAGCTTGAAGCCGAGCTTCGCGAGAACAGCAATGGTGAAAGAAAATAAGTTACTTTCAGTAGCGCAAATAACTAATTAAACGACAAGCCCTCTTTTGCCTCGCTCCAAGCGTTCAGTCTATAAAGCCTCTTACTCGAAAGTTAAGCAGCTCCCTATTAAAACGGCACGCCTCCGCCTAAGCAAAAGATGTGCAGCCAGGACTTATCAGGGCATTACGAGCGCCTCAAGAGTGTTGAAATGTGACAGCCGCTCTGGTTTCCAAGCGGACCAAAAACAATATCTCTCTGACAGAAAATAGCCCGAAACAGTAAAAGTGTTCAAATGATGTATGTGTGCGCTATACATAATATGACCAAGAAAGTGAACATATTTGCAACGATGTCCAAGTCTCTGCCTACCAACCTTTAAACCAGGAATGGGGTCAAAATCTAGCTCAATATTTGCGCAGTAAAATGAGGCTTAAAGCATAGCTATTGACAAGAATACCATTGAACTCGGAGAAATAACAAGAGGAGTGGCATTCTTAAATTAGTCGTGGGGCTTTTTCCAGAAATATAGCAGCTCGTTTCATCTTTATTGCAGGAACTTGCCGTGATGATCATACGACCATGTTTAGATTATACTACTATGGCGGCTAAGAGGGTTATCGTGGTTCGTCAGCATGAATTTTGGCAATAAAATGTACCTGTTTCCATTGTTGCCTTTCTAAACCAACGCACGATGGTGGCGCAGCTGTATATAGGCTGTACCACGTAGCTTGAGCCAAACATTATAAATCTTCAAATTCCGCGTAGCTGGACAAAACCAAGCTAATGTCATTTGCCGTCGCTTGTAGATACTCATATAATATCTTGCATTCCACCTTATTACTTAATTAGTCTTAAATAAGTAATCAACTACTCAAATATAATCAGACGAAAAGTGTGAATGAAAAAATTGTAGAGTAACACGAGAAAATCCCGATACAGATTTCTGTTTCTTAATACGTGCTGCATAAAGTGTTTTTTTCCAAGCAGGAGAGAAGCCCGTGAATACACGGAAAGTGCCTGGGGCGGCCAGTCGCGTGGCGCTATCTATATATTTAATGAACGAGAAGAAAGTGGACCGAGTCGCCCGATTTTTTATTACTAATATCACGAGAAGACAACAAACAAAGACACCTAAGACAACACAGGAGAATTATGATATGCGTAAGCGCATATCAGCTGAGCTCTCTCTCGACGTGAAAGGCGGGTATGGCAACGTTGCACATGACGCCGTCATCAACTCCCTGGAGAATATTGGAATCAGCGACCGCATGCTCTGCTGGTTATCCCACTACATAACTCGCCGATCGATCTTCGTACAAAAAGAACATGGCCCCACAGCTGAATATTACACCTACTACGTCGTGCCTCAAGGAGGAGTATCGTGTCCCACGTTGTTCAATGTGACACTGATTGTACTAGCTGAAGTTTTACCTAAAACAACCTACCTCTCGATATAAATAGATGACATCTGCCGTGCTGACTGACTTCTGCAGTCACTCGTCCTCAGGTTCGAGCGCAATTGCAGCGGGCAGCAACTTTGACATCAGCATACCTTCAAACACAAGGCTTGACTGTATCGAAGGAGAAATGTGCATTGATTACATTCAGACGTAAACCTATGACACCATACCCAGTCTCCATTAATGGGCACACTATCACCCATGGAAATACCCATCGAATCTTGGGTGTAATAATCAACCGAAATCTTTCATGGAGCCCTCACTGCACGTACCTGAAAGAAAAACTGTTGTCGATTGCTCAGGTACTGAGATTCCTGTGCGGGAAAACATGGGCACATCTGTACGCTCCATGCTTCACTTTTACAGAGCTCTATTCCTAGGCTATTTACACTACAGCCTTCCAGTGTTGGCCAGTGCGTGCAAGTCAAATATTCGCTTATTGGAGAGCTTACAGGGCCAACCACTGCGCACGTGTTTAGGACTTCCTCGCTGTGCGTCAACAGCTGCAACAATCGTGCTCGCCAAAGATCATCCCATCCAAACATACGTTGCTGTGTACTGTCTCAGGACGCATATCAGCCATCTTTCCCGCATCCCCGATCATCACTTGGCAGTTTTGCCATCGCAGAGACCTTGTGCAACGATTTCTGAAGTTATATACACCAATACAAATTGTCTTCCATTAGGATACATACCAGCAGCAAGGTCTTCATTGCCCTTGTGGTGCCTCCAACAACCTCAGCTGCGACTAAGTATTCCGGGTGTAAAGAAGAAAGCCAATCACCCAAAAATAACTCTGAAACAGATGACGCTGCTATTAATCAATGAGACATACGGGGACCGAATACACATCGATACCGATGGTTCGGTCTCACCTACCAGCTTTTCAGGTGACGTTGTCATTCCGGATACGAAACCACAATGAAGTTGAAACTGTCATACGTGACAACATCAACGGCAGCAGAGCTTGCTGCCCTGCGTACTGCTCTCAGAATCCTCCTGAAAGAGACACCCTAGAAATGGGCGTGCCTTTGCGACTCTAAGGCAGCATTTCAGAGTCTGCATTTTGCCCTATATCATAGGACTCATGAGCACCTGACATATGAAATAAGAGAAGACCACAATCAACCTCGCTAAAGGGCATGAAATTATATTCAAGTGGCTACCTGGACATACCGGCATTGCTGGTAATGACTTCGCCGACGAAGCCGCCCGGTCTGCCCATCTGGAAGCCCGACCAATTCCAATCCCTTTATGAATAACAGACGCTGCAAAAAAAAACCTTCATATCGTGGCTAAAGCTTTAACACGCAAATAATGGTCTTCTCCCAACCTCCCCAAGTGTCATCTATCCATCTTGATCCATCCTTAAAGCTACAAGTGCCATCAACAGTTGCCTGCTCCTAGGCGACAGTATTGTGCGGCCTCTTGCTCGGGCTGACATTTACGAAAGTCTACTCTTTCCGCATTCTCATGGGCCCATGTGCGACACTTCTGGAACCAGAACAACCATTGAACACATCCTATGTCTCTGTCCCCAGTACGAGGTCGAGCGTGAAGCTCTCCGGACAGCATTGAACCAGGTGGACTCTAGACCATTTTCGGAAATGAAGACACTTGGACCGTGGCCGTACTCGTCGATGGCACAGAAAGCCACGAAAGTGTTGTTGAAATACCTCAAGACAACAGGTCTTGGCAACAGTGTGTAGACTACTTGCGAACCTTCACATGAGCGCCTAGCTGTGCTCCCGCTATCTCCTCTCTCTCTTCGTCCGTATACCCTTACCCCAGTGTAAAGTAGCGAACCAGACGTGCGTTTGGTTAACCTCCCTGCCTTTCCATCTTCTATCTCGCTCTCTCCCTATTCGTACTTACTAATTTAATTAAAGAAATTATAAATTAGTGGATATTAAATCGGATGAAGAAACAGCTGGCCACAGGTGGGATACGAAACCACGTCTTCGCATTACGAGTGCGATGCTCTACCAATTGAGCTACCGCGGTGCCGTTTTCCCATCCAATATCTCGGGTATTCATCTTTTACTAAGAGAACTAACCCGGGGACTGTTAGCCAGCGCCACCACTCACAAACCTTGGTAGCGGATGTGGAACATCCTTTCAGCCACAGACGTCACGAGTGCGTGATCTTACATGGATGACGACAACTCGTCAATAAACCGACACATGCTTCCTGAAAGCATCAATGTTGCGGGATTCGAGACCATCGTTATGTAATTAATTGGAAGAAAGGGAACCGAGTTTTAGTAGTAAAACATAATTACCCCAGAAAAAGGATGGGAAAACGGCGCCGAAGTAGCTCAATTGGTTAGTGCATCGCACGCGTAAGGCGAAGACGTGAGTTCGTATCCCACCTGCGGCCAGTTGTTCCTTCATCCACTTTCTTTTCCATTTTTTTGTCATTTCTTTAACTCAATTAGTAAGTATAAGTAATTTCCCCTATGTTGTCCTTGGTGTCATTGTTTGTCGGCTTCTTATGGTATGATTATAAAAAATCGGGCCCCTTAGTCCCCTTTCTTCTCGTTCATTGCATACGAGGGTCTCCAATCCTGCAACGTCGATGCCTTCAGGTAGAATTTATGCATTTATTGACTAGTTGCCGTCACCAAAATAAGACGACGCAGTCATGACGCCTTCGGCAGAAAGGATGTTCCATATCCGCTCCCAAGGTTTGTGAGTGGTGGCGCTGGCTTCTCTCCCAAGGTTGGTTCTAGTAGTAAAACATGAATACCCCAGTGAGTGGATGGGGAAATCGCACCGCGGTAGCGCACTTGGTAAGAGCATCGCACGCGTAATTCGAAGATGTGGGTTCGTATCCAACCTGCGGCCAATTGTTTTTAGTGGAACGAGCATCGAGTGACACTCCTGTTTCTTGCGCAGCACTTCCGGTTCGCATGTTGAATCGACCGGGGACGAAATTCAAGATAAACGAAAAAAAAAATTGAAAGAAATAATAGCAGAGAACAAAATTCAAGGTTTTCATTATTGATATGATATTAGAGTACAAGTTTTGTTACAAGTTGAGTTACCTAAGTCTCTGGAATAATTATAATTAATTATACATCACTGATAACAGTATACCAAAGCACAGAATCGTAGTCTTTTGAGACTGGCCACGTGAGCAAGACTTTGGTGAAATTTCTGAAAACCGGGAAGTTGAAGACGGAATTAATGACGTCACTAATGATGTCGCACGCAAGAAGGCGGCATGATATTTATCCAGCTAATTAATGGAAAACAAATGCCTTTCATAGACTACACATCTGCCTACCAGAGCGGATGTGACTTCACTCCCTCCTATCTCGCTTTTCCTCTCCCGGTGCTCACCTGCTCGCTCGCTTGCTCGCAGCAGCTGCGCGCACGTGCCCGCTACATGCTCTGACGTCAGCACCGGAGAGGGCGCGTAAGGTGCACTTTGTGAGCCGCTCGCTATGCGACTACGCCCCACCAGGTGGTTCGCGCTGCGATTCCTCCTCGCCATCCCTCGTTCCTCGCCCGCATATCGTGATACGGAAAATGCGTTCGCTCGTTTAACCTAACGAACACCAACGCCGAGGTGCGAGTGCCATTAAGAGACGCCTAAGTCAAAGATTAGGGTAGCCTACCATTTTTTTTTCATCCACTCCTATTTCCATTAATTTATCATTTCTTTAATTCAATTAGTCAGCACAAGTAATTTCCCTATGTTGTCCTTGGTGTGTACACACCAAGGACAAGATGTAGAACGACACCCATGTACTTAGATTCAGTTGCACGTTAAATAACCCCAAGTGGTCTAAATTTCCGGAGTACCCCACAACGGCGTGCCTCATAATGAAATCGTGGTTACGGCACGTAAAAACCCCATAATTTATTCTTATTTTTTTAATGGGGGCTGAGAAGTTTGGTTGGAATATGTTCGTATTTCTAATGATTTGTTCGCAACTTCGCGTCAATCATATATTACCTTGCTAATCTGCTCGGGATCTCCTGAGACTTACTATGTTCTCGAGACTGCGACACTCCATTTAACACTCTTTGTCGTCATTTACCATCACCTCCTATATTGCATTACTTCGAGCCTCATCCACCTAAAAATTCCCACATAGACGCCAGCGGTATTGGCCTTGGTGCGGTTCTTGTGTATGGTACACGTGATCGCGGTGACCACATCATCGCATATGTGAGTCGCACACTCGCGAAAGCCGAATACAAGCACAGCGTCACAGACAAAGAGTGCCTGGCTATCGTGTGGGCGCTCGGCAAGTTGCGCCCTCAACTTTAAGGCCACCCTTTTGACGTGGTCACTGACCACCAGGCTCTTTCTTGGTTCTCCTTTTTGAAAGACCCTTTTGGCTCTCCCTTTCGTAGGCCTCTTCAAATTCAGGTGTACGGCATACCTCTATTATTCCGATAGGGTCAGTATTACGTATACTCGGACGCAGACGTTCGGTCTCGCTCGCCACTGTCATCTAATTCCACTGACTGCTTTTCCACACCTGACCCCGTGTTGTCCTCCATCGATGTCGCCACTATTGCTTCCGAGAAGCGACGTGGCTCCTGGATGATACACACAGACTTTATTACAGCGAAAGCTGCGTATGACTAACCTTCCCTAATTTTTTCATCGTCCGGCAACAGAAAAAAGCATCATGTGGGCCGATCCTGGTGATAGTGCAGAAAGGATCCAAGCCTTATGGCACATACCCACAAGGGTATTTGCCACAGGAGTCAGTGTATGAGCCATTAATTATGGGGGTGTGAGCCATTCAACAGCTGCGTTATCGATGGCGCGTACACGTATTTTTCGTACACCCGAAGAACAACATGCGCACGAGGAGCGCCGGAGGGAACAGCAACGAGACTGTAAACGGCGCCCGTGCGAAACGACCACCGACGAAGAACGTTACCGCGATGCTAAATGAAAACAACAATCGCGAACTCGGGCAACTCCGAACGAGCAACGACGCCCGACTCGCAACGCAATACGGCGGCAGAGGTACAGGGTGGACCGAGTGAACGACTTCAGAGGGGCGGATACAAAGTTCTGACGAGACTTTCTGGATAAACATTTTGCGCTATACAGATGGAAGAAGAAATCATGATCTTAACGGTGTACATCTCTTCCACTACTTCCAAGTCCGAAGTCAAGGAGTTCATGACCACGTATTTTCATTGAGTTAGAAATCCAAAATCAAGAAAGGGGTTGACAGATGGAATAGCACACTGTGGTATAAAGTTTGTAAACAGGGATAAGGTGCGTCAGAAAGGCTGGCCGACGTTTCGATAGGAGGACCTATCTTCGTCAAAGGCGGCCTTGTCGTCCTCGGCATGTTAGTTTTAAAGGGTTAGTGCAGTGACGTCACGTGCGTTTGTCGTCGGTGGCTGTTGGTAATAAATGGAGAGACTTCAGAGGTAATGAGCGCTGTCGCCTGACGTCTGTGAGCGTCGTTCGCAATACGAGGGGACAAGAGCGGGAAAGTGGGAAGGCTAGGAGAAAAGAAAAGAAAGTGGGTTAGAAAGTGGGTTAGAAAGGATGGTACCACACCTGTGATCATCAACGGAGATTTCAACGAGGACATTTCTAAGCCAGAGAAGAATTAGTTCATGCAATACATGTTGGATGAGCTTGGCCTGCAATGTAGCTCTAACTCCATAATACCTACCACGCATCACGGGACGTGCATTGATTTGATTCTAGCGAAGAACCTCTGTAGGGTGGCAGTCGAAACACTGAGTATATATCACAGTGATCATAAAGCAATTGTGACTACCCTGACAAAATAAAGAGTCTCAGTCGAACATCAACCACTATATTTAATAAATCATCCATTCAAGCCCATCAACTTCAATCATCAGACACTTCAAACAAATGACAACCATTCGACTCTGTAAAGATGGAATGGCAGCGAAATCTGACGACAGTCAAAGCTCTCAAACGAAAAGCAAGGTGCTTTCGCTGCCATTCCATTTGCACAGAGTGGAATGGTTGTCACTTTTTTTTAACTCCAGCGTTTGACATCCGTAATCAGCTCCTCTATCACCGCACACGCCCAATAATTTTGGAAGTTACCTTGCAGCTATCTGTCGACCTTCGCCGCAGTGCACCAACGTAACTAAATCTGCAGCATTTTCAAAAATTATGCTTCGGAAGACCACAAGAATCTCAACAACTTTCAGTTAAAAACGTCGAGAGGATCCACCCTTCCAATAACTAGCACATCATTCATGGTACGTAGTCGTAACATTCTTGCTGGTTATAGCAGCATTTTGCTCAGGACTAAAATATTGCTACAACGCTGCCGGAAAGGTACGTACGAACACTGAGTACCGTAAATGCGTATTTTATTAGAAGTACGTACCGTCTTGACGCTGCTAACTGAAAGTTGCCGAAATTTGTGCGGTCTTTCGAAATATTTTTTTAAGAATGCAGCCTGTTGAGTTATGCTGATGCCTTGCGGTCAAGTTCGACAGATGGTCGCAGGGGCAATGTCCAGAATTCCTTGGGTATGACTACACGCCCGACAGTCGTAGATGCCTCCCCATCATACCTAAAACTTCCCGCCCTGAAATCTGCGCCTCCTTCCATATCTATCCATAGTGTGCTTATGCCGGCCTATTTGAGACTTAGTAGTGGCGCAGCATATACTATCGGCGTCAAATGAAACGTGAACAGCAGAGCGCATGGTCGAAGCATAACTAAACATATAGTGCGCGCCCTCCAGTCATCACCATTGACAGGCGTTGACCGCACTGCGCGATGATGCTTCGCCTATACTGCAACATTTTCTTCTCGGTTCTAGTCCCATTTTATTATTGAAAGAAAACGAAGAGTTAGAATATTGCAGTATACGGCGAGTATTATCGCACAGTTGGGCGAAACCGGATGTGCTGATGAATAAAATGTGGAAAGCGGTGTGAGCAATAAAGTTTGCGCCGTCTAACAGTCATCATCAAGAGATAGATTCACTTATCCGGTTTCGATGCACTGTGCGATAATACACGGCCTATTCTGCGATATTCTGCATTCTGTTTTCTTTGATTTGTCTGTTTTCATTTCAAATTGATTTGACTTTTCTCTCTGTCTCATATCTAACGGCACGAAAGGTGTCCGCTTTTAAAACAGTCGTTTTCCCTTGGTAACTGTACAACGGAGTCTGACGACTCTCTCGGCCTATCATAATGGTCGAAATGTTCGCAAAATCTCACCCTTGGTCGCAACACTTTGCTGAACTCCGCCTCTGATGTCCAACCTCGGAAGCAAGCACGCGGCAATGTGGAAACAGGGGTTCACGCTCCTTCTATGAAAGTTGTCGACAGTGGTTCCTTGCTCTACGTAACGGTCAACTTGCCAGCGTCATGAGACTGGCCGTTGCGGTCGTTACCCCTTCCACGGAAGGTGGCGGTTGTTGTCGCCTCAAAGCGAGCTTCTTTGTTTGCGCGTCACAGTCTGTGTCGGCCCCGTGAAAAAAAAAAGAAAGAAAGAAAAAAAAGTGATCTATATATTCTTTTGCTGATAATCAGCCGATTACTGCGAAATTCCCGAAATTATAGTTCTGAAAGTGCTCTTTATCAGTCTCAAATGAATAAGCGTTTCTACTTAGTTTCCCTTGTGTCCCAAAACGGCCGTGCGCATTATGCTCCCCACGAAGCAACCGTGTCATCAGCGGGCGCCGATGACGGGGCAACCTCGTGCACACTCTTGTGTGACGTCACGAACTTGAAACTATGTTTTTTTGTATTTGGCCCGTTGTAGCTCAATGAAAGTTCCTGAAAGTTGCCAACTTTGTTTTTGACCTTTCAGAAAAGCATACCGTCTAACTTTGCCGATAAAAAGTTAACTGGGGCCGAGCAGACGCCATCAAAATCCGTGACGTCATGGCAAGCTGTAGCGGCATTTCAAGGTGGCGTCGCCACCCGTCTTTCATTTTTGTCACTTTTCTGGCTTACCAAAATTCTTGTCATCGTAAGAGTTACGTTGCTGGTATTGTGGAAGGATGCTTTACTATTGCAGCTCAACTAATTTTCCTTTTTAGTGTATCTTTAAGTTTGACTTATTTTCACACGTTTCTCTTTCGCGTTTGGGCAAAAATGAAATCGTTGCACCTGGACGCCACGCTCATTAACAGTATCTGTCCCAAGAAACCGAAAGCGTTGTCAAACGTTGCCGGAATTTTAGGCGCAATAACATATGTGCAGAGGCTCCGCCCCTTTAGCTTTCCCTTCATTGCCACATAAAATTCTCTGCGGATATATCTGCAGAGAATGTATCTGCAACAATGTATTCATTGGATATATCACACCACACCTGATTTTTCTCGAGACTCCCTGGTGTGGCTAACGTCGCCCTCCCATGGACTACTGGTCTCTCTCCCAAATTTAGTTTTAAGTATGAGGCTCTTTCGTATTCACATGCGGTCATGCCACGCGCAACAACGGCAGGCCTAGAGGAGGATACATGCACTCACCTCCTCTAGAGCGCACTTGACCACGTGATTTCCCACATGGTGCGGGCGGTAAGAGCGACCGTATCAAGCAGCCATCCTAATTCGGCTAACGCTCGCACGCCTTTCTTCGCGCCCACACCAAACGGCGCGCAGGGCACAACCTTGTCGCAATTTAGGATTGCGGGGACGACGCCGACGACAAAAATTTGCCTAGTGTGTCCATATAGTTGGTATCACTTTAAAAATACCCTTTGTCGTGCACAACTTTTCACGCGCCACTGGCTGTAGTTTCCCCTGTAGGATGTTGTTGGGAAGGTGAACACTACCACAACTACTGCCCTCACCGACGCACATCTCAAAAGGGCAACGCTCATTTTCGGACTCTGTGTAGCTCTTAGTCCTCACACCACTAGGACCTTCTCTGGAGTTATCAATCTGGTTGATTTGGTGCAACAAGCTTCCTTATAATACATATATTTACTTATTGTTAGGGCGATAACATATATTTACAATTGCTTACAAGGCAAAAACGAGAACTAGAAACGACTGATTCAAATTTGGAGCATGCCTCCGGCCACTTTGTCTCTCTCGTCGTACTCTGTCCTACTACACCGGTTCCTCTTCTGTCCTGTGACACTACCCCCGGAGCGAGTGCCGAGCCGGCACTTGTGGTGACATAACATCGGTCGTCGGCACATACGGATTAACTCTCATGACGTGTACGATAGCAATCGGAGGCCGTGGGGACCGTGCTAGATCCATCCCTGGTTCAATCTCGCAAGTACCGTTGATGACTTTGGGTAACACCCTGAGCGCCGTAGCGAGAAGGGAGTTTTTCGGAAAGACCGACATGGTGGAACAGACACCATAGCAGCAGAAAGGAGCCTGGAGAATAAGAGACGTTCTTGTGGTGGAAATCGTACAGAGTTGTTAAGAAGCGTTGAACACCGTCAGACGCTGACTAGTTGTCGAAGGGCTGTGCACAGCCCGCGCTGTGAAGCGTACGTAGTGAATATGAGCTTAGAGTGGCGGAAGTAAAGTATGGAGGGGCAGAGAAGGTTCGGGTCGAAAGAGATGATAAAACGGTGAATAGCTGGTGGTGTCTTGCCTGGACGATTTGTAGACGAAAGTAATGTAAGGCAAAGGCGGCCGCCGTGACTTCCCAGTCAAGGCGGCCGGCAGAAACGTAATTCCCTGAGCAAAAGTATTCGCCTTAGCGATTACGCGACAAAGGCGATTTTCATCTCCCCTACAACCCTAAGAATTTAGCTTAAAATTGAGGACTGCAGTCCAAACATGACATCGTTAAATTTATAGTGCACTCGTCAATGTTAATTTGGCGTCTGAATTATATATAAACTCTGTTTTTTTGTGTGTGTGTGTTTCCCTGTAGTTTGTTGACTTTTGCCCGTGGGTGTACATCGGCGAGACTTTGCGCTCATGCACTAAGGAGGTTTATTGGTATTTACTTGCTAAGCGGTTGTGAGCTTGTGGTGGGTATAGCAGACAGCCAGAGAGAGAAAAGAGAGAAGGCTGGGATGCTAAGCATAAAATCACCTGCATGATTGGCTACCCTACGCTGAGCGAAGAGGAAAGAGGAATCGAAAGAAGATAGACAGGAAGGTGGTGAATGTGCGCACGTGTACGGACCACGTCATCAAAGGCGCTCGCATTAGATGTACGGGCCTTGATCGGTGAGGAGTAAAGACTCGATGTTCAGGGCACTACAAATGCTATTTTAAGCGCTTATACAGGCAATGAAGCTGTCATTTAAGGCACGTACAGATAGATATAGGAGCCTCAAACTGTTCATTAGGCCTATGTGTAGGCTCAATAATTAAGAATTTCCGCGGGGGCATCTGAAGTTAAATTATAATTTTCTAAAAAACACAGCCCAATAAACCCCGGTTTTGTGATGCTAATTTTATTTTCTACATGAAAAGGATCGAGGCTAGTTGCGTAGGTTTCAATATTGCTCTAAAATATAGTTTGACTAGACACCGCGAGAAAAGTTATGATCTATAAATTACGGGGCTCATGTTCTGCCTTTATTATGCAGCATATTAGTTTGTATGGATCAAAGGATGACACTCAACATCCACTGAAGTTAGCAGCACATATTTGTACTTCGGAGCGTTGAATGGTCCAAGGTCTTTTGAAATCGCAGAATCTTCGCTTGATAGAACCTTCGACAGATCTTTCAGTAGCGAAAGCCCAGGATTTTTTTCAGAGATTAAGTGTCGAGCTAACTCTCTTCAAAGAATAAAATGCGGATTGTGGTGAACCTTCCTGAACGTTCAACATGCGCCCCACATTCCAGGTGGGAGTTACGCCTAAGCATTCCAATTTCTCGGTGGTGTCAGCTAAAACCGTGAAATGAGCGCACAGGTGCGCTAGTTCACCTTCAATTGTATCGTCGCGTAGATAAGTTTGAGCCTTTGTCAGAGCAATTCACTCGCCTGCTGCAAAGCCTGTAATGAGAGTCATTACACCGGCAAATTGTGTGTTTCATAATTTACTAATCTCCTGGTGCTTTCGACCAAGTTCCAAAGTGGGTGGTAGCATTAAAAACAAAATCGGGCTAGGGAAAAACACATACGAAGGCATATTTAGGCGCTGAAAATCTAGTATAGGCACCGACATCGAAATAGGCATTTATAGGCATATATAGGCACGATAAAGATGTCACTAAAATGTTGCTAGAACGTTCGTGCTTATACATGTATTTTGAATAGGCACGATACGGACGTAAGGAAAAAGAGGCATTTTGACTAAGTTACGGCCTCTAGTAAGGAGATAACGACGAGCGCCATGATGCCGGATGATGTCACGAAAAAGAAAGTCAGCGACATCCGCAGCGTAGCCAGTGGGGAGAGCGCGTGTGGCGACGGTGACAATTGTGGCCTGATGCTGAGATGAGAAAAGGGCCAAATAGGTCAAGCCAAACGCAGAAGAACCCTTCGGAATGGATGCCAACCGAATGTAGCTGACCGACTGGAAGACTTCCTGGCTGCTTTAGGTGCCCGCTTAAGTTGCAGCTACCGACATACTGCTGTACGAAGCGACACAGGCGGCCAGAAGATGCGGTACCTGAAGTGGTCATTACCGGCGGATGAAACCAACGTATCTGGTAGTGGGTTGATCCTGAAGCAAGCGAAAGACTGCTGACTGCAGATAGTCCAGCACAACAGGAAGGCGCTCATGGTTGTCGGGGTGCATATTGTGATGGTATAAGGTGCCGTTGGGAAGGCAGAACTGGTAAAGCGAAGTGTAGGGTGTTGCAGAGCTCACACGGTCGATAATAGAACGTGAAGCCGGATCCCAACGTTGTTCGTCCCCTATAATGAGAAAGTACGAGGTAGACAAAACGCAGGCGTGTCCGACAAAGTCAGGGAAATTCACGAGGTGCCGATACAAGTAATCGGCGTTCTAATGAACCTGACCGAACCTGTATACAAGTGAAAACGAAACTTCTTGCAGGGAGAGAGCCCAACATTCGAGAGGCATGTAAAGTATTTAATTGAATGAAAACAGCAGAGAGTATAGGGGACAATTACAACAGTAAAGCTGCGGTCAAAAAGGTAGGGACAGAATTTCGCGACACCTTAAACAAGAGCAAGGCATGTTCCTTCTTTGAGTAATTTCGCTCCGTTCTGGACAGCGGTTTGTGTGGCCGATAACGCGGTTTTATCTGGCCTCGATGGCTCTCAGCTACAGGACAGCACTGATTTCGTGGCCACTGGCATTTGTGCGAACGTCTACCGGTGCATTGTATCCAACTGTGCATAAATTGGACAAGTCGCGCGAGCATCGATAAGTGCGGAAACAACCGCATCTTGGGGCGAGACCCGCGTAAAAGCAATGTCCTGGCTTTTTTAGGGGCGCAGAGAGGGGAGGCGTGACATCAAGCGGACTCGCGGTTGAAACGGCAGTACTAAGAGCAGAACTCGATGAAGCTGCGGATATCTTTATCCGAGCAGGAAATGGGGATATTCTTCACGGAGCGAGCTTTGGCTAGGTGAGGCTGGATATATCTGCCATGTTTACAAGTTCGCAGAGCACACATACAGTGATTTCACGGCGTCCGAAGCGCCAATTTTAAGAGTTCAGCCGGAAGTCAGTATAGCGAAATAACTCTATAATGGCGGATAGGTGCTGAAGATAGCTGCTTAATGTGGCTTAAAAAACCACGTCATTGTCGTTGTAGCTCATGCAAGTTGTCCCATTGAAGCCACGAAGAAGCGAATCTATCATGTGCCCGAATGTGCCCGGTGCATTGCAAAGACCAAAGGCCATGCCCTTAAATTTATAGAAGTCATCCGAAGTTAAAAATTTGTTTTTCCCGGTCCAATTGATCAAGAACAATCTACCATTAACCATTAACCTAAGGGTCCATCAATAAAAAAAAAACAATTCTGCACTGTGAAGAGGGTCGAGTGTATCGTCCATGCACGGTCAGTGATAAACACTTGGCACGTGCCCCCACCCCCACCCCTGCCCTGGTTACGCCCTTGCTGTCAAGAAATAATTTTTATACCGAGTAATAAAGATAGTGTGAAGATGGACGGCGTAGTTTTCCGAAGCGTAGGTAGGTGACAGACCGGGTAGGGGACGAGGACCAGTGCGCTTGCAGCAAAGGAAATCGACGCCGCTGTGGCGGTGGTATATGGCGGTACCTGGAGTTCACAACTACGGCATCAGAAATCTATGGATGTAGCCGGGTGAGGAGAAAACCCGGAATGTTGCCTTCAGGATGACGTCAGGTTCCGTTACTCCAGTCCGAGGGCGATGGCAAGCGATGGCGGCAGTAACGGGCAACGCGTACAACGTAAAAGTAATTGCAAGTTAAGAGCCGATTGTTTTCCGTCCTCCAGTTAGCCGGATTTTCGTAGAGGAGATTACTTGTCGTACCTTACGATTTTTCTGACGGATTTTAGTTTGAAAAACTCGCTTAGTTCAGTAACGCCTCTGAGCTACACGAAGGGCCTGCGTGGGTCGGTATGCGTGGTTCGGGATGATTTTTCGCTCCCAAGATGTTCAGCGCCGGCGCCCGACACCGACATCAGATTTTCTGCGATACGGGGCCCTTAACACTTATCGCGTTAATATTGCATTAATTACGTGTGGCTTATTAGGTGCATCTATAGCACGTAGACTAAACACTGGATGGATCATGAAACGTCTGGGTATGAAGTGAGTGTTAATGAGTGCGTCGATGTTCATTCTTGGTCCTGGCTGATGCGACTTCGGGGTGAAGGACGAGAGACGGACTGTCGAAGCAGACGAAGAAGAAATGAAAAGCTTTGTACAAGGCGTACAAATATAGCAGAAAATAGCGTACACGTAGCGGTAAGAGCGCCCCAGACCGACTGGGCGACTGGTGGGGACTTTTTGATATGAATTGGGCGGTGGACGGTGCTGCTTTAAATGCCCTTGCCAACCCATAGTCAGTAGGAACGAGGAGGATCGGGTGCTAGCGTCACGCGCCTTATTCTTTTCGTCAAAGGAGAAGTTGGTGCTGGGTGTCACCGGGCCCCTCACTTCGACTCGCGAGTAGGGTTCAGCAGTTCAATGGAACTTTGAAGGCCCAAACTGTGGCACAGAGACAAGGACCTCGAGGTGGCAAGCAGTCAGTGGATGTTTGAAGCGTATCACAAGGGACACTACTTCAAAAGAACATGGGGGTGCACTCGTCGCCTCAATGATAGGCCCGGAGTGTGGCACGACAGTAAGTGTGGGAGGCTATAGGGAACAGCTTAACCGTAGTGCTCCTATTATACTGTCATCATTATCCTTATTCTTATCTATTTGTCTTCTTCTTATGCTGAAGCATGCCTAGGCAGGACCCGTCAGGCCAAGCAATTGTGTTTTTGTTTGGTTTTTCAGCATATGCGCTCCGTCTGACAGCTGTCGTTCTGAAACAATTTCCTGCAATCACGCCAGGCGGGCTTCAACCTATTTACAACTATTTACAACACGAATGCTGGCAGCAGACTGCACATACTCCAATCACCGTCAACAGCACGCAGTGAGGTCGCTAGGCTCACAGGAACATTGTTTCTACCGATGTGAAAAAAGCATCTCACGTGATCAATCTCCGAATGGTTAATTAAGTTACTCCATACACCGGTCTTCGATCCTGTGCTCCAAACTTCATCAAACCTTTTCTTAAATTTGAGGAAGTTGCACTTGTAAGGGTATCGGGTAACGCGACCCTTGGATCACTACGTTCCAATGTCCCTACGTCCGAATTACAGCCCTTAATCGAGTTCACCAACGCACCTCTGAAGAGCCTCAGGCACGACTTTTCTGAATCATATACCATGCGTGTTATTGAGATCCATGGCACAAAATGAATGCACACGATGTAGGAAGACCGCACAGGACGTCCCCTTATCTCGGAACCAGTTTTAACAGACGACCTGCAGTGAGCGGTAGAAGTGTCGGTTTGACAGCTAACTTAATTGACAGCGAATCCTCAGGCGCTTAGCGTCGCAGCTAAGCATCCTCAGCGAATCCTCAGGTGCAGCGACGGGCTACCATCCTTGCCTTTCTCTCTCCGCGACGACTCGAAAGGCAAAAAAAAAAAAAAGGTGTCGATATTCAAAAAAAGCATATATCGTGCTTCAGTGCGTTGTATCGGTAAGAATCACAGCCGAGCCTTTACTGGCAAGAGCCTGCCTCTCGAGTACGAAAAGCGTTGCCAAATCAGGCCTCACGGTATAAAGCGAACACCAACTGGCGCTAAAGCTTTGTAAACTCAATCGTTTGCATTTGTTTGCGGCAAAGCGCCTTCAGTCCACGTTCTAACCCTTTCTTTTCCTTCTTACCTCAAGCTCGTCAAAAGTTATTTTCATGGACTAGCGCGGTAGGGCGTTCCCTTATATGTCTTCTAGCTCATTTCATACTCGCGCCATTCGCCTGGTCGAATATAGAGAACGGGAGTAAAAATCAGAAAAAGAAAACGGAAATGCAAGACGCCAGGCGCGAGGGAAACAAAGTAGTGAGCTCAGAAGGAGCGATAAGACGCCAACTCTGAACAGGACAGGAAACACCGCGGCAAATGGCACCCAGCAACCCGCGGCGCCGAAGTTTGCCTCCGAACGGCTCGCAGAGCCTTCCGGAGCTTATGCTCGTAACTCCCCCCCTTTCCATCCGCTCCTCACCTCTTCTCACGGCTAACATACTCCGTTGCTGTCGTGTCTGATGGGCGGTAGGTCTAGATCTACACAGTGTTTGTCTCCTTTTTGATCGGAAACATTTCTTTCTCTCTACCGTGTCTTTAATTTATTTTCTTGTTCGTCGAGTACCTGCCCAGCTGGGTAAATGGAGGGACTGCCGACCTCCAGCCCTCCTCTCAACAGCAGCCTCCGCGCTGCCGTTTACCGCCTCCCGACGAGTATTCAAGATAGGTACTCGGGGGCAAAGAGCGCGAGAAAGGAACTTGTGATGCACAGGTCGGAATTACGGCCGTGAGCTTGCATTATAGAGCAGCCAGGCAGACCCGCTTATCGCATTACTAGGGCAAAGAACATGTTTTTGGCCAAAAGTGGCGCACGGGATTACCCGAGTTTCACTGCGACTTGCGTTGCCGCCTGTGTCGGTTGTAGGCTATCCAAACACCTATTAGCCGGCTGGAGGGCGAAGTATCGCTTTCAGCTGTGCTTTCCAGTTTCCTTGCGCTGCCGCGTTGCCTCACTCTCTATGTCGCGGGTCTTTCGGATACCCTCAGGTCAATTTTCGCTTGCTGATGTCGCATAAAGAGGAAAGGCTGTTTTTGTCTGGCTTCGCGTTAGAATGGAATGGTCCACATCAGGCTTAGCGATAGCCCAGTTCCGTAGGAGAAAATGCAACGCGCACCCTTACCGCCAGCCCACCCCTGGCAGAAACACAAAAAGCCGAAAGGAAATGAGGTGTACTAAAATTGGTACTATAGCTTTCGTCTCCGCTTTAGCTAGGAAAAAATATATATAGTGTCTGCATTGTACAGAAAAGGAAGCGCCATACTTTTACGCGAAAGCGTTGTTCCCTGAGCTTACTAGTAAACTCTGTATTCGCGGAATATAATGTTGTTCAAGAAAGAAAAGGAAGCCATCTGTGCATGTCAAAACAGTCTTGAGCGGGAAAGGGCCTTGCCGAACCAGAAGCCGCGAGAGCTTCGCGTGATGTGTTATGCAGGCGCCATCGGGGAGTTACGACATCACAAAGCTAGAAAAGGGCCATTGAACTTTAATACCGGGCCGGTAAAATCTGAAATCGCGGGCTAAGTCCTCAGCTAGCCATCTTGGCGTTCAAGGAGGCTATGACCCTTCTGTAGCAACACTCAAAAGTAGGTCGAACAAGAAAAAAAAAAGTAAACCAATATTATAGTTGATCATAAAACAGTAGAGGTTATAACGAGTCAGGAAACTCGCTTCGCTTCGCCTTTTCTGTTTAAACCCGCAAAAATTGGCATTTCCTTCGATCGGAGAACTTTGTCAAAGAACTTTAGGTCAGGGTGGTGTAATCGCCGCTATGCTATGTAGGCACTTGGAATAAAAGGATATTTGACGTAAGCAGTTCCTAGGCTAGGAGGCTTTGCAACAACGCTGTCCAATGTAGGAACGATGTATAATGAATTGTGAGACGGATACGGAATGCAGGACGAGAAACGGAAGTGATGAAAAAATTAGGATGACTTGTATGGACGGCAAGAGCTTATAAAATGTTTAATGCTGCTAAAGTACTCCGTGAGGAGAAATACACGGACCATAGGCTTGCCGGAAACTTGAATTTATTTGTAATTCAGACGCGCGAACTGAAATTTCTGAGTGCATCTTCATCAGCGCAGCAGAAAAATCAGCTTTGTTGCCTATTATCTGGGGCGACTTGCACCAACATTTAATGACAAAAATTACAAGGAATTTAAGAACGCGTTGTTAAGTTAAAAGAACGGGGCCAAAGCGTCAGACTTTTCATATGATAGTCTCAATCGACTGCCTATATGTAGGACATGAGCGAGCGATAGTATGGACCATTTAGCCATTTTGTGTGCCATTTTTGTCCCCAATGCTGATCCCGACCGGAGCGGCGTGGCTACGATGAGTAATGCTAATTGTCGGGCGAACAACTAGCAGGTCGGCTGCATCGTGACTGGCGACGAGGAAGCGGCAGGGCCTTTATCTCATCGGCAGCGCTTGGCCAGGAGCGTGCATTTTCGTCATCATCCGACGGGAGCCGACCTTGTTCACCGAACGCACGCTTGAGAGCAGCACGATACCACGGCGCAAGCGCTCCGTCACGTGTTTTTTTTTTTCATATTTTGCGGGCTTTCTTTGCAACCCGGAAAAAGGACCACGTGAAACGTATCGTAAAGCAAACAAGTCGATCGGTGGTTTCTGAAGGTGCGCTACAAATCTGCGTGTCATGTATACTTGGGGCCCTCAGCCAATAATTAAAAAAGTTGAGTAATTAAACTTAATAATTAGTGAATTATGGGGGGAAAACGCGTTACTATATAGGCTATTGCGAAAGGTATGCGTTCGGTTCAATTCGCTTCCGACGCGCATTTCATTTTTAAATTCTTGGCTCAAGTTATGTCGGACACACTGCATGGGGCCCGTGCTTGTGCGAAATTACACGTAATCTATGAACAATGGCGCACCCAGGACTTTCTACACCTTGCACCAGCAGCTGACTTATGGCTTATGCAGGAAGCATGCCAAGGTGGCCCACCTTCCTGCTGGGAAAATTGGATAGCAAGCACTATGCAAGACGCTTTATGTACATTTAAGTCATTGCCCTAATCTAGGAAGTTCGACGTGCAATTAACACGGGTTCCACTTATCCGCGGGAGCGCGAAGCGCAGACGATTTTCAAGAGGCCACGAGTGCTCAAGGGAACATTCAGCGACTTCTTCGTACACTCCAGGCCCGGCTCTCGAAACGATTCTGCGTAAGACTGAATCTATGCAAGCAGCCTTAACATGAGGCTGCACGAAGTCGTTGGAGGTGTCCTCAGCACCGGTGCCCCTTCGAGGAGGAGGAGGAGCAAAGAACTTTATTCTGGTCCTGTACAAGGTGTTGCCACCTGCCTGGCTAGTCCCATGTCGGGACCGGGAGGTCAAGCCTCCTAGCCCTATCACGGGCGTACTGGACAGCCAGGACTTGAGGGATATGATCTGAAGATCTGATCATGCCTAAAAACCGATTCCGGGAAATGCCAGGGCCGAGCAACCCACACTCCCAGAGCAGATGTTCAAGCGTGCATATATCCTTTTCGCATGCTTTGCATAAGATATTCATGTCTGTAATGTCATACCATTCCTTTATTTGTGCAGGTGAATAATAAGACTGTGTTTGTAATTGCCTAAGTGTAACTGCTTGTGCTCTGTTTAGCCTATAGTAAGGGGGTGGAAACTCCCTCCTTTCCATGTAGTAATGTTTTGTAATTTCATTGTATGTAATGAGTGTATCTCTCTGTAGGTTCTCCAATCCAGCAGAATCAAAACCATATGTAAAAGCGGCCCGGTCTGTAAGGTCGCGGGCGACGCTGTTAGCCGATTCATTTGGATTGACAGGAATGTCCTCAAGTGAACCAAGGTGTGCCGGGAACCAGTAAATGTAACGCGTAACATTTGTTTGCATTTGGTTAATTATTCCAGCAGCCTGTGGGGCAATCTTTCCCCTATTGAAAGCTCTAATAGCTGTTTTCGAGTCACTGTATATTTCTGTGAATCTATCGTCTGTTAGTGCCAATGCAATGGCAACTTGTTCAGCGACTTCAGGTTTGCTAGTGTAGACCGTGGCGCAGTTGGTGCATTTGCCCTGATGATCCACTACCGCCGCCGCGAACTTAGTTCGATCCTTGTAGGCAGCCGAATCCACAAAGCAGGCTCCTCTGCCCCCTTTATCCATTTTCTTGATTAACGCCCTGGCTAGTGCAACTCTCCTGTTGATGTTATGTTTTGGGTGCATATTCCTGGGTAGCGGTGCGACAATTATGTTGTCTGCGAAATCTTGATGAACTTTAGTGTAATTTGCTGGATCTGTAATGGGGTTGATCTTGATCTTGTCCAGGATTGATCTTCCCGTGCTGGTTGTAGATAACCTCGCTATTTGTGATGTTCCTTGGGCCTCCGCGATCTCCCTGGTCGTGTTGTGTATTCCTAACTTGAGCAATTTTTCAGTGCTGGTTCGGATTGGGAGCCCCAATGCGCTTTTAACAACCTTCTTGATCACTGCGTCAAGCTTCTTGAGTTGAACCTGCGTCCAGTTGTACATGGCAGCGGCGTATGAGATATGGCAGAGTACGAAAGAGTTGATTAACCTGATGAGGTTATCTTCTTTCATGCCCTTGTGTCTTCCTGCCAGACGTCTGATCATTCTGTACGCGTTATCCGTTTTAAGGGTGATTTTCTTGACTTCCGTATGGTTTCCACCATTGGCATCAGTGAAAAAGCCTAGTACCCTGATCACGTTGACTCTGGGTATATTGACACCATTTTCTGTATGTAGGTATACATTGGTTTCCGATAGAGGTTTCCAGCCCTTAGGCCTGCCCCCTTTTTCCCGTCTATAAAGTAGCAACTCCGATTTATGTGGGGAGCACCTGAGTCCAGTAGGTCTCAGGTATTCCTCCACCGTCTTGATCGCTTCAGTCAGTGCGTCCTGTATCTGCCCTTCACTGCCACCAGCACACCATACAGTCAGATCATCAGCATATATGGTATGGTCAATGCCCTTAATGTTGCGCAGCTTTCTGGACAGACCAATCCTGCACAGGTTGAAAAGGACGGGAGAGATCACCGATCCTTGGGGGGTTCCTCGATCTCCGAGCTGAAACACTTCGGAGTATGTGTCGCCGACCCTTATCTTCGCTGTGCGTGCTTCGAGAAAGGATTTGATGTATTTAAACATCCTCAATCCCAGTCCAATGTCTTCTATCGTTTTGAGGATGTACTCATGCTTGTTGCTGTCGAACGCTTTTTCCAAGTCTAATCCGAGTATGGCCTTCGTATTTCTAGAATATCCGTCGAGTATGTGGTGTTTAATTTGCTTCATGGCATCTTGCGTGCAAAGTGCGGACCTAAAACCCAGCATGTTGTGAGTGTATATATTATTTTCCTCTAAGTGGTCTTTTAGCCTATTAAGGATTGCGTGCTCAGCAACCTTCCCCACGCATGATGTAAGAGATATTGTCCTTAAGTTGTCCAAGCTTGGAGGTTTACCCGGTTTCGGTACTAGTATAACTTGGGAAGCTTTCCATTCGTCTGGGACCTCGCCTGAAATCCATGCTTCATTGATGAAGTCTTTCAGCGATTCAATTGACGGCTCATCGAGATTGCTAAGTGATCTGTTTGTTACTCCATCAGGACCGGGGGCTGACTTTCGATTTAGTTCACTTAACACCCTCCGGATTTCGGCTGTGGTGAAGGGTTGGTCGAGCTCAGGTTGAGCGGCTCCCCTGTATTCTGATGGAAGTGGTTGGTCCTGCTCATTTCTAACTGGTAGGTATTTGTCAACTAGTTGTTTGGTAACTGTTTCGATGGGCTGATCCTTAAGGGCTACGTGTATAGCTCGGACAAGGCTGTGTCTCTGGTTGGCTTTCGTGCCTTCTTCATCCAGCAGATGCTTGATCAATTTCCACGCCTTGCCGTTCCTTATTTGCCCATCGATTGACTCACAAAACTCGTCCCACTGTTGCTGGCAGAGGGTGTTACAGTGTTGTTCGATTTGTTTGTAAAGTTCTGCGATTCTTTTTCTCAACCTACGATTTAGCCTTTGGGCCCGCCACCTTCGGGTTATGGCTTCCTTGGCTTCTACTAAGTGGGCAAGTTTCGAGTCCATTATCTCTACATTAGTGTCTGTAACAAACCTTTTGGACGCTGTTTTGATGTCCCTTCTGATGCCCTCACACCAGTCTCTGAGATTGAGTTTGGTGGTTTCTTTTCCGCTTTGGGCTCTTAATTTACGAAAAAGGTCCCAATCTACTACCTCGAATTCTCGAGTTCGGCCTTTCTCAACTTCCAGTTTGACTTCTATCACGTAATGATCGCTGCCAAAATTCATGTTTGTGTTAGTTCATGAAACATGCTCTGCGTTCTTAATGAACGTAAGGTCAGGTGTGGTGTCTCTGCAGACAGAATTGCCGATCCTTGTGGGCTGTGTCTTATCCGTGATTAAGACCAGGTCTAGCTCATCCGCGTGGTTCCACAGATTCCTGCCCTTGACATTCGTCGTAGTGTAGCCCCATAGCTCGTGGGCTGCATTGAAGTCTCCTAATATAATCAGAGGTCTACTTCCAGCTACATTAGTAGCCTTTTCGAACAATCTCTTGAACTGTTGTTTCTGGTGTTTCGGATTGCTGTAGACGTTGAGCACGAATAAGCTATTGTTCCTTTGATTTTTGTGTGAAGTTGGAACTACAACCTCAACCATGAGGTACTCTAGGTTTTTGTCTATGATGCCTAAGTCATGTGAAATGTGTGTAAGCTGCTTATTTACAAGCACGTACAGGCCCCTACCAAATGTTTGACACTCTATGGCTCTGTATCCAGTGAGTGTGACATATCTATATCCTGTCTCTTGAAGTGCGATAATTTCCGGTTTAGACTGAAGTGACCTAAGGTATTGCTGGATGATGGTACGTTTGTTATTGTGCCCCCCGCAATTCCACTGCCATATTCGAAATTCCCTCTTAGTGTGAGCCATATTGCATATTCATCTCCCCCGCCTGGGGAGTAAGTGTAGCTCTCAGGAATGACGACCCGCATTGTTCCCTTACGTCCATTGACATAGTCATCATTTCCAGGGTTTTGATTCTTTCGCCGAAAGCCTTCAGTCCCTCCTTAGGGTCATTCAGTGCCGTCTGTATTTGGCCTACATTCATTGTCAACTGTGAGACACTGTCCATAAGCAGCTGCATGTTGTCTTTGAAAGACGCCAGCGCTTGTTTGACTTCCTCCATCTGTGTTTCAGTGTTCTTGAGCTTACTTTCAACAGCCCTACGCTTGGCTGACATAGGTCCCTCACCAGTAGGCGCGGGGACTGGGGCTTCATTGCGTGTATTAGTGCTTTCTTTGTTTTCTGCTTGTTTAGCCTCGCTTAAGAGTTTCCTTATTGCCGTCATCTCTCTAATCATTTTCTGATTCATTTCTTTTAGTTCTGCATTCTCTTTCTTAAGTCTTTCTATTTCACGATCCCTACTTTGCTCTGGGGGTGGGTCACAAAGCATGGCACTTACCGGATCAGTACGCGCGTCGTCGGCCCAGATAAGTCTTGTCTTATTGGTGTCCTGGTGAGGCAGCGTCTTGTCCGCTATAGCCATTCCCTTGACTTTGTCAGCCCACGTGGAACCGTTGCTTCCTTCCCCGGGTTTCGATGCAGCCTGTTGACTGCGATCTCTTGATCCGGATCGCGCCCTGGATTGGGATCTGGATCTTGGTCCGGATCTGGACACGCTTCTTCCCCGGGAGCGTGAGCGACTGCGGGACCTGGACCTGCCGCGGGACCTTGATCTCGGCGGCGGGTCGTTATGGTCCTTGTTGACGTTGGTTGCTAGTGCTCTTTCGTTTCTCCGTTTTCTGACCACGTATGGAGTTGTATAGCGCTGCTTACACATTTTGTCCGCCGTTGGGTGTGGGCCACCGCACAGTTCACACCTAGGTTGGCACTTATGTTCGTCAGTCGGATTCACTGCACCACCATCTCGGCATATTCTCTCTTGCGGAAACGGGCACACGTCAGCTCTGTGACCGAGCCGACCGCAAGCGTAGCATACGTCGACTTGTTTCTTGTATAGTGAGCACCTTACAAGGACCGGGCCGTATCTGACGAAATTCGGTACCTTGTGTCCATCAAAGGCGATGATCACCGTACCAGTATTCTTGATTCGATTAACGGCGAGAGCCAAAGGGTTTCTTGGATTGACTATGTTCTTCTCCAGCTCTGCCGGACCATCTGCTACGTCAATGTTCCTTATCACTCCTTTGCACGTGTTGTGAGGTGCAGCCTCATATGCATTGATGTCGAAGCTGCATCCATCCAGGTTAATTGACCTTATTCTCACATATTTCTCAGCATTCTCTCGTTCCACCGTACTCGCCACAATTATGTTTTGGTTGACGTTCGGGCATATGATGTCTGATGCAATGTGGTCCGAGCTCATGCCAGCTGCTTGAACGATGGTTTTACCTATCTTGGTGGAGCCAATCTTGCTAATATTGAGTCCGCCGCGTGGTCGGAGTATGATTTTAAAGTGATCTTTCGGCAAGTATGGCATTCGGGACGCCCTGGCGATCCTGTTCTTCACTCGACTGCCGTTCTCGAATGTTCTAGGCGACGTAGCCATATGAGGCCTAGCTCCTGCTGAATTCCCGCTAACACCGGATCTGGTCGAAATTCGCCTAGAAATTGCTGCCTGCCATCCGTACTCTTCGGTACACTCTTCGGGAGGTAATTCCTCCCCTTCCATCATGACTTGTATGTCTGACTCGCCTCCAATCGCCACACTCAGGCGGCACCTGGCCTAGCGCGGCGGTGGCGATGGCAGCTCGAAAAAGTCTCTTAAGATGCGAAAAGTCGACCCATCGTAGAAATCCTGGTGTCGCCGTGATCCTCTCGATGCTAAGCGTCGATTTATGTAACCGAACCAAGGGTACACTCTGATTAACGGGTCAAGGCCGATGTTGAAAGCGGGAGCCGATCTTTCTCCATGTTCTTCGATGCTTCTTCCTGCCCCTTCGAGGCTCTTGCTCTTTATCACACTCGTCGCGGAGTCGATGTAGTTACCAAGTGTATTTGTGCCTCATCTTTTCTTCCTCCTTTTTCTATGCTGCATTTTGCTTCCTATCGGCGGGCTTCGCTTAAAATCTAACCTCGGTGCTGGTTTATGGTTATACCGCCGAGGTGGCGTTATCCAATCGTAGCGCGTCAGGCAGCCATGGCGGTGAGCGCGCTCTTTGGGCGCGCCGTTCTTTGCTGGAGCGTTGGCGCAGTGGTTGAGAGAAACACTGCGTGAAAAGAGACACGTAACCCATCGCAACTAGTGAACTCACATTTGGTTATGGGAGTATGTGCAAATCAGGCAATAAAGGTAGAGAAAAGGAAAAGAGGGCCTAAGAGGTTTGACTCTCTACTGGCACTCTGCGGGCGAATTTGAATTGTCGCTAGGCACGGCAGATATCTTTTTTTTTTAACTATACTTTCTTTATAAGCTTCTCTAGGCACTTTGGAATTCCTGCGATGATCAACAGCGTCTCTCGCGAACACTAAACGAGGAAGGTGGGAGCTCATAATGTGAGCTCACTGTAAAAAATGGGGCCGAGAGCGTTGGGATCCGCCTTTATCACAGGCGTGTCGTCTTATCATTTACGGTCGTGGAGGATTTTCATCTTCCCAATGACGGTGCTCACACGACTGTCTGGCTTAAGCTCCACACTGTGGCTGAACGATCTTTTTTTTGGCAGGCAAGGTCTCCGCTACACCAGACTTATCTTATGCAAGTTGCGCAAGCGAGAGCTCTCTCAGTTTATAGTAAAACAAGTCATTTGCGCAAGCCCATAAACATGATTTTAGAACAGCGTTCGCAACGTTCCCAATTCACCACAGAAAGATGCTGCAAATGCCGTTCTCCCGAGACACATTGACATGCGGGGTTATCATTTTTAAACTTTCCATAATTTGTAAATATCCCCTGTGGCAGGTAACATATTTCTTGTCCTTGAGGTGTATTATCCGTAGAGGCGGACATTACTAGAAAGAGAAATCGAAACAGATACTCAACTAATTAACAAACATTCACGATTTAACTTCGTAATTATTTACTCTATGGTATGTATGGCATTTTACAAATTGCAGCCGCGGTGAGCTTGCAAAACGTGTGCACTTGAAATGAATCTCCAGTGTGATATCAGCTTCAAGATATTAATTCCTAAAGTGATGTACAAAATATACTGGCGTTCCAGTTACTTTTGTGCTTCAATGAAAGAACGTTTTTTTAAATAAGTAAAAGGAACAACAGTGCGTTTTTACGCAGTTTGATGGCGCATAGCTCCGAATTGGTGAGATTATGAAAATTCATTCCAAATGGAGATGCCTTGCAAGCTTACCGGCTACAATTCCTTAATTAGAATATGTGCAGGTATGTAACAAATTAAAAAATATTTAGTGTAGTTCTTAATTAATTGAATATGCGCTTCGATTTCTCGTGAAAGTAATGTCTCCTTTTTCTTTTCCTTTTTTGTTGAAATAAAAAATAAAAGACAGAGATGTAGTCTCCTTATAATGGTGACGGCTATTCCTTTTCGTATACCAGAAACAACAATATAACAAAAAGATATGTAGTAAGAAAATGAAAAGAAACCACGTAATAGAGCCAGAATTCCTCAGCACTCAGTCCTATGCGCCCACGAGCATATAAATATAAAAGGCAAAGGAAAGTCGCACCTTAATGAGTTTGTAAGCCGAGTTAGAGGCACTGACAAGCGGCCGTGATCCAGACTGTGAGGAGCATGTAAACAGATAAGAATACATAGAATACAAAATTGTATGACACGTAATAGCCAATACTAATAATTACGAATAATAGAAGCAAGTTGTAGTAACATTGTGTGACTATTCAATGTGACATCTAGTTTTTTGTAAGGATGCCTGTGTCTTCGTAAAAATGTTCAAGTGCGTTCAATGCTTCTTGCTGTACTATATTCGATGGCCATGGGCACAGCAATTCTGCGAATGAGAAAAGTCGGTGATGATCAATGGAGCTCTTTTACTAGCTGCCATCTTGGCGTCGCTTGCATGGGGCATTCGAGTAGTAGATGACGAACATCCTCATCGTCGTGGCCACAGGAGCAAGCCGGGGAACAAGACCGCTTTATGCGATGCAGATAATGTTCGGTGTCTGCTGTCCCAAGACGCAGTCGATGAATTCCTTAGTGTTTTCATTGAACTAGGTTGACATGCATAAATCCTTCTTTAGTACTGTCAATATGCGTTGCGTTTCCATTGTTAATAAAGGGATGAGTTTAATTTCTGCATCTTTATGGACAATTTTCCAACGAGTCTGCTAATTCATTGCCTGCTATACCAGCATGTCCCGTCGCCCACTATAATATCACTTCATGTTTTCTTTCAGTAACCTGAATTAAACTGTTAAGTACTGCGTATGTTATTCGTACGTGTGGTTGGCTGTCATCAATATTTTCAAGACATGCTAAAGCCGATAAGGAGTCAGTACAAACTACCCACGCTTTCGGTGTCTCATGTTTTGATAAAATAAGTGGCTTGGAGAATTGTCACTAATTCCGCTGTTGGTGACGACGAGCGTCCCAGCCGACACACGTTCTCTACTGTAAGGATGGTATAACATAAGGTGCAGTCGCACTTTCTTTGATGACAGAACCGTCCGTGTAGACGTTAATAGATTCCTGGTACTTGTCAAATAGCTGGTGTAAAGGTAATTGTTTCACAGATTATGTGCAAACTTCGCTTTTGTTTTTAAGAGCTTCGATTGATGTTTCTTTTTTTCGTTGCCGCCACAAGCCATCCATCGTAGGTAGCAGAGGTCTGAGGACCAAAAAAAGCTATCGTGGAAGTCGTGGTTTATGCTCTTGAAACATGGCGTGTATCTGTGCACCCGGACGGTTCTCTGTCAAGGAAGTGGGTGCGGATAATGTCGGCTTCCCGAAATAATCCAGCTCAAGTACTAGAAATATGTTATTTGCGACAGGCCATTTTCAAAAATACCGGAACACTTAAAAAATATCGGCTCGTCAATCCATTCTGCCCGTTCTCTCAAGGAAAAAAAACATCGAAATGCCAAAATAATCATTTCGATAGCAGGAAGGTGTGTCCACATCTCAGAAAAATAGAACAATCTTTTTAGAACAGCAGAAAAACAAGAGGGAATAATTCATGGGACCATTTTCATTTTCATCGGGTAGTCTAGGCGTGAACATGGAAAAGTACGTAGGAATTTCAGCTCACAACTATGGTGCACTAGAAAAGAGCAGTGTGTCGTCCGGCGGTGAAAACTTGGCTCTTTTTTGCAATGACGGCCTGGGGGGGTTTTATACACCAGTCAACTGCAGAGTCGTCTGTCGCTGCAGCTTGGTGTCACTGTTGGTAAGCAAAGTCATATATGTGGACGGCAAGGTTTCCGGGACGAGTGGCGCAGTTGTCGCGGAGGTCGCGCATGTACGTGCGGAGTTCGCCGACTACCGGCTGCTGTTTTTCCTGCGCATTTGCAAATGTTTCATGTGAATGGAAGACGCAATGTTTGCGAATGTTACTTTTTTCTGGCATGGTGGTTGCGGCAGAACGAGTAGACCGGGCACATCGGGTACTTTGGCTGTATTCATGCCCTTCGGAGGCCTTTCCGGGGTGAATTGTCCAAATGGTTAAAACCACGGTAGTCCAAACGATGGTGGCCGCATTCGTCATAAAGCAATCTGTTTTTTTTCTTCAAGGGAAACTGGCGACCGCTTTTCTGGCTGATGCAGGTGAAAGGATGCTCGGGTGCAACCAACCTGGCACAGTGGTTCATTCTTGGCTATCTCCTCCTCGCGTGTTTCGTCGTATAACTTCAAAGTACGTCGATAACAACAAAAAAAAAAAAAAAAAAAAAACACGCGTGCATGCTAACAAAACTAGCGTACGAGTGTCTTTTTTTTCTTTTTGTTCCTTCTTCGGTCAAAACACAAACAGATGACTGGGGACACTAATCTGTGATTATAAACGTGGAAGCTTAGACGGCGTAGAGCAGCTCTACTTACTGCAATAATATCTTCTAAAGTTCGTTTTATACGTTTTTTGAAAATTATGTTATGCCAATATTGTTTTGAGAGCGTTCCAGTTTATCAATGCCGAAAATTTCTTACTACATATTTCAATTTCACACGCTAAGTACATCGTTCGCTCAGAGCGCCTCTCTGGTGGCGTCATCGCAAGAGTGATCACGCTTTTCGCGTTCTTTTGCTGTGCGGACGACAGGTAGCACCATTCCAGTACACCATATTACAACCTTCTCGATATGTCAGGAATGTGTATTTGTGCATTGTTATTTGCGGGCATTTACGATCGAGGCAGATTCTAATTGCAAGTATATTTCTTTTCTTTCCAGGCGTACCCGGACGACTAAAACACGGGTCGTTGAGTCTATTAGACGCAGTGGCTTCGAGAAGAGATACACACGAGAAAGTCCAATTGAGCATCAGCCAAGACGTCGACATAACAAGGCGCTCTCGCGCACACTCGCAACGAAGCGCGCGCAGATGTACGCACAGAAGGACACGCACATAAACAACAGAGCCTCCAGCCACCGCATCGCGCGCCATATAATCTGTCAGGGGCTCCTTCTGCGCCATCGATTTCCATTGGCCGTTCGAAACGGCCGCGCTGTCAGACGGACAACTCTCGCGAGTATCGTCTCTCTCGTTCACTGCAAGCCGCGACTTCTTACGGCCACTGACAAACGACCTCCGAAGTGTTAGGGAGCAGTGGTCGACTTAATCAGTCGCCGTCGCTGCGATGTTCAACCTATGAAACTGCGCGCTGTCCCTTCCACCCGTCACCGCCGCCGCCGCCATCTCAGCTCGCAGCTGTTGTCGTCTCCGTACTTGGGCGAGCACACACGCAAGACGACCGGCTCTCGAGATAACCACCCCCGCAAGAAGCGGCGACCGCCACCACACAACCCGTCAAAGCTTACCGTGCCCAGGACGCCTCATCTCAGCTGCCTTGGGCATGGAAAGCGCGAGTGTGCGCAGAGAAAGGAGAAGGAGGGCTAAGGAGGGGGGGACGCACAGAGAGCACATAATAACTTGCTGGTTATTCCGGAGAATTTGTCTCGCCTTGGATTCCAAGCCAGATTATTATTGCCATCACAGAAGTCTCACTTCGGCGGCCCGCGGAATTCCGTGCGTCGAAGATTGGACCATTGGGATGGTCTAAGCAGTACCTCTGACGATATGATGGGCGTCTCCCTCCATCTTCTGACTTGCTAGCCTTTATTTATTAGTTCAGTGCCGACTGCTCCTGTAGCCATGAACCTTGATCTAAGTTTGTGAAGATAGACGTAGACTTTGCCGAAGAAGGCGGAGGGCCATCCACGGAGGATATCTTGCAGCTTCATGCTTTGAATGTTGCTTTATTGCGTACAGTGCATTTGGCCCTTATTACACAGCGGGAAAGTTCGCCTGTTTTACGAAGAGGAAAGAAAGCAATACGTAGAGTTGATAGTGGTTAACGACAATGAGGGAAAATATTCGTGCTAATATACTGACATCTTTAGAGTTGCACGTTTCGGTTCATGTGAGCGAGACAGCGTCCTTGCTGGCGATGTTACTGGAGGCTTCAGTGCTAAGACAAAGCTATTACGCTACAACGCTACAAATTCTTCTAAATTGCTAAACTTACATGCGTTATGTTGTTAATTATAGGACTGCGGTGGTTTAGGTTTTCTGTATAATTTCCCAAGCTTTTGAAGTTAGAAAGCAAAGCACCATGCCCATATGGACGTTTGAAACGCGATGTTTCCAACACATGACTCAGTTCAGCAGTCGAATTAATGTCAGAAAAAAAGCACAAGCGATTGGCTATTTCGTAATGAAGAGCATAAAGGTCACAGCAGTGATGAACCAGCGTTTGCACAATAGCGTCGTTGCATAAAATTGTAAGCTAAGTACATATCCCGCTCTGACTCATGCGATGACGTGTGGGCGAAGCTGCGAATAGTTTGAAAAGAGGGTCCATCTTTCAAAGCGGACCTTTCTTTGTCAACGCAAGGCTCCGCAGTGACTATAGACGCGCGTTATTTCTAGAAAGATTGAAATAGTGAAAAACCATGAAAAAATCGCATTGTCCAGTGAATTTCGGCAACGCTGAAAAAATGTTGGGCCATGATAAAGACGACAACGATGTCTTAAAGTCTCTTAGCATGCAGAAGTAGAGATAACAGCAAGCGAAGTTCAATACACACACACGTTTCCAAAACTTATGGCGTGGACATTCTGGAATAAATAAATAACTTTTCTTTTCACTCGTCCGGAAATTTTTGTTAGCTTTCGGATTTGTCTTATACCGACCACCAAAGGTGCTCTCTGGCTTCATTATGGAGGCCAACAATAAATGAAGCCAAGGAAATAGCATAGGAGAAATTATTTGTTTTAATGGAAGTCTACCAATAATAAGGTACAGGGAAAGGAAAGTAGACAAAAAAATTGTTCCGAGCCATCGGCGATGATTGCCAATATAAGCGAATAGCGTAGAAGAACAAATAAATAAATGAGAGAGAGAGAGAGAGAGAGAGAGAGAGAGAGAGAGAGAGAGAGAGAGAGAGAGAGAGAGAGGGGGGGGTACGAACGTCTTCCTTGCCGAGTCCGACCACGGAACAACCACGAAAACGGCCAAAAGAGTCAAACAAAGCTATTCGCTTTGAAAGCAACTTGCGGCCGGTGTGAGTCGAACACACATCGCTATCATTTCTACCCTTTAATTAAAACAACAAATAATTTCCCCTATGCTTTCCTCAACTTCAATAACTGTTGTCTTAATATGGCTGTGACTGATGAAAATCGGGCCCCTCGGCTCCCCATCCTCTTATTCTTTCCTATGGAGGGGAGGCTGTTGTTCCGGAATAATTTTAGTTTTACAATTTGTGAATGCACTGTGTTCGCTACGTGCACATTTGCATGTTACGGGTTTGTTATGACGAAAGCTCGGTCAAACGCGTAGGTGTCTGCGGAACAGTGAGAAACCCGCTTGAAACCAGTTTACAAGGGTAACGTATTCTTGCAAAGATGTTTTTATTCATCCTGCAGGAATGTTTTGTTAAATAATTGATATAAATGAAGATCAAACTCTCTTTCCTGAATTTCTTTCCGAAAACTCAGTTACTACCTAAGTGTACGTGATATCAAGCATTTCAAATTATTTTCCTCGTAGTAGGGGCGTTTTGCAGCTATATAAGTTTTAAAAGCTTGCTACATTTGGCATTTGGTTCCTCCAGAAGTGAACGCACTCTTTTAATCAGAATAGCTTTACGATTAATCCACGAAAGCCCCGTCGAATACATGACGTCTTGACGAGCCAGTACGGGAAACTTCAAGGCACGCTCGCCACCCGGATGTTGCTTATTTGTGTTTTTTCGCCTCATCAAGCCTCCTCGTCATGGTAAAATGGAACTTCTTTACCACTTGTGATATTTAATACAATAATGCTGGTTCACTGAACGTTTTTTTAGTGTACCTACAAGAGTAACAGTTGTACGCCTGACACGAAATCTAGTGAATAAAATTATCTATCGGAAGTAACATTTTCAAAACGTTGCTTTAGAATCTTGTCAACTCAAGTTGTGCAGCCAGACATCCCACCACTGCAAGAGGACATACAGCATCAAGGCTTGCTTCAATATGTCAAGACAGATTCCTAGTTAGAATGAGGCGAGTAACCAGCGGTGCTGTTTCTTTACAAAAAAGAAAAAGAAAGAAAACAGCCGCCACTGTGGCGAAATGAGTTCCAAACACCCAAATGGGATGCACTGCGACAGCCACTATGCGGACGCTCGAGGCGCATTCGCGCCATAGTTGCCGCCACCGCCACCACCGTTGTCGTACTGTCCCACAGGATTGCAGGCTCTTCCGAGACGCGCAGTGCTTTCGGCTGCAAAAAAACGACGAAGCGAAGTGGGCGCAGCGCCAACGCTCCGCCATAGGCTCCGCTGGCGCGGCAGGGTCAGCGTCCAGACTTCTGCTGCTGGCATGAGCGTCGCGCGCACGCACGCTATGAGAGCACCAGGGTTCATGCTGTGCGTATGCACTGCTCTGAGCAGAACAGGCAGCAAGCGTCAAGCTGACGTTATCTGATATTTCACTGCGTGCTGGCAAGCGCCGACGCTTCCCCGTCGGTTTCACTCGCGCGCCGTCAAGGTGTGACGCCCGCAACGTCTCTGGTCACTGGCGGCGCTAATCGCGCGAGCGTCGTTTGACGCCTGGTAGCTGTCATCGAGCGCTGTTCCTATGGCTGTTCCTTGTGCCCAGCAGGAGTTGCCCTGCGCGTTGCTTCACACCAACATGTCGCTCCCGCTTATATAGGGCGTTTCAGATAATTACGTGCCAAGCCTTAGAAAAAAATGTGCATGTGCATTACGAAAATGTAGTCAACTTGGCATTGTTCACTGGCGTCTTGATAAACTAAGAGTACTTTTGCTGTGAGTGCGGAAGAAATAATTAACGATATTTAATTAACCAACTTACAAAAGCTTTAAAGGCAACATATTCAATGGAGAAGTTGCATGTTCAATTGACAAAGATCTCGATAACTTATTTGCGTGATGATAGCTGCTGGGGCTTTAATTTTTCCGAGCTTCAAAAATATTGAGCGAAATTTGAACAGCTACCACGTGGCTAGGCATTTGCGTGCACTGAATTTACTTCCTTCAAACATGCTACCATGGCATAATCAATACTGCACGCAGACCGAAGCCATAAATAGACCGCAAGTGAAAAGTGATACGCGATGACCCCACCTATCGTCTCCGACACATCACCATCTACCGCTAAAAGTTTCTCGTTCTTTACGCTGTCTGTCAACAACAACAATGATGACAGAGCTTCAAGAATTGCTATGCCTTTTTTATCGCATTTAGCATGGCCTCGTCAGCTTCATTGATTCAACAGATAAGATATCACGGCAAAACTGGAAACCAAAGACTATTGTATTCGATGTATCTCTGCTGCTCAAGGCCTGTTCACGCAGTCAGTCTGCGTGCAGCATCAATCGTTCATTCGTAGTATGTTAGAGGGCCAGAATGTTGCGCGCAAGCGCCCATTGAAAAGATTCTGGGGCTTTACGGGCCAAAACCACAATCCGATTATGAGGCACACCGCAGAGGGGAATTCCGGAATAATGTTGACCACCTGCACCCAATGCACAGTGCACGGGCGTTTTTGCATTTCGTCCCCATCGAAATGCGGCCCCTGCGGCCGGGATTTGATCCCTCGACATCGGGCTTAGGAGCGTAACGCCAAAGCCACTAAGCAACCACCGTGGGTAACCGCTTAATGACGTGGTACTTTTTCGCATGTTGCGCACTTTCTTTGCATCTCCAGAAAAATTAGCACAACGGCAGCTGTCATAACTAAATTGGGGGGTTTTACGTGCCAAAACCACGATCTGATTATGAGGCACGCCGTTGTGGGGGACACCGGAAAACTGGACCTCCTGGGGTTCTTTTACGCGCACCTAAATCTAAGTACACGGGTGTTTTCGCACTTCGCTCCCATCGAAATGGGGCCGCCGTGGCCGGGATTCGATACCGCGACCTCGTGCTTAGCAGCCCAACACCATAGCCACTAAGCAACCACGGCGGGTAGCAGCTATCATTGTGAAAACAAATTGTTTGAATATTTGTCAGTAGGTTTCACAACTTCTTCTTTGAACATTTAGCGTTTCAAGCAATACTTCAAAAGTTGGCTAGTTAATTATTGTTACTTATTACCTAAGCTTAGTAAAAAAAAAATACTCTGTGTAGCTCAAAAGGACGGCGGACAATATTAAGGCTGCTTGCATTCTCGTAATGCGCACGGGGATTATTAAAGCTTTCCACGAGTTAGCTAAAATAGAACACCATCCGAGGAGTTGAAGCGCGACGCTAGGTCTTGATATCGCTATCAATGTTTCACCCTTGTGGCAAAACCGTGAGACGTTTGTGCCATCCTGGTATAAATTCATATAGAATGACGTTATATGGGGCGCTTGCTCTGACGCCAATCAACACTAGCGCAGAGTAGCTTTTAAAAAAATGCTGCCCGTAATTGCCGATTTCTCGGTTTACATAGAATTTCGCACAAGGTTAAGAGACGGCGAATTATGTTACTCATATCGACCCAGTTGTCAACGGGCAGTCTGAGAACAGGCACCTGAGGAGGCGTTTAAAGCCAGTTTTTCTAGATGATTGGGAATGAGAGCGTTACTAGGACTGTCCTCACTGTCGCTATTCATCGGTAAAAACGTGGTATCCTATGTCTCATGGTAAGTGGTGCATGTTGAGGTTCACTCTCCGAGCAAGAAATGGTGGAAATGCCGCGCGCCACCAACATCGAACACGTTGCGCGAACTCAAATAATGTGGCGCTTGAATGTTGATACTCGTAAAAAGTGAGAAGCTAACGTTCGCTTGATTTACTTCAATCCGTCTCATTTTAGTAGGTAAATTCGGACTCTTTCTTTTGTTTGTTTCTTCGAGTTAATGCACCGGAACACAACCAGAAAAATGTATCTTTCTATTTTTTAATTTTTCGAATGTTATAAATTTTATGACGTTTTTCTTTTTTCTTTTTTCATATCACTAGCAGTGCCGTGAAGCTTCCTTCAATGCGAAGCCTTTTCGTTATTTGTACAAGTATACGGTAGACCGATTCAAAAGAATAGACAGTTTTAGAATAGCGCTTAATTGTCGCTTTACGTGCGTTAAACCCAAAACTTTGGGGCACGTTACGGTACGCGTCCCTTCAGGACCTTTTGTTTTCAGTAAGGGGACGTGAAGGCAAGGCAGACGTTAGAAGACCAGATGCCGTCTGGTGCCTCGTGCCAAACGTATCCAAGCCATTTCATTAGCAACCATCCTGTTGTTCCTATGTGGACGCGTCTTGTAAGGCCTACGGGCGCCGGAATCGCCGAACGACCTCAGAAATTGGACGCGCTATGCGCTCATAACTAACATTTCAGGTGATTTTAGAGAAAGCAATAGCACATTTAAAATAGTTATTGGCGATCAACGCGAGTGAGAGCATAGCCATCACGAGAATTGACGCTGAAGCGGGAGCCTTGGGTGTCGCCACGTTCGACAATGCTATTTATCAGCGTCCGTAAATATTACGACCGTTAATAGACAGTTTTAGTTGGGCGTCCGCAGCAGCTCTGCGCACGCAGCAAACCCGCGGAGGCGTCAGTGCGCATGCGCAGTACGCAGGAGCACGCACGGTATCTTGCGTGCGCCCGCAGGAGCTGCGTAGCCTCCACTGCGGGCTCAGCGGCCTTTGCGGGACATTCTCGCGTGTTCTCGCGTGTCCACGAGAGCGCATTTTTCCATATCGCTCTCGCTGAAGATGTGACTCCGGCTTGTGGTTTGACTTCGTGGTGGCTGATATTGGCTACAAAGTTTCAGAAGGTGGCATATGGCGGCGCTGAGTAGCACACTACTGGTTCCTACGCGTGCAAGTCAGCAATCCCCTTGTCAGCTTTTGCGTCTGGCCAACTATTCCCGTATCGTGCGTGCGCGCTACGCTACGCACGCGCAACCTCGCGCCCTGCGCACGTGGGTGGTTGTGGACGCCCAACTAAAGCTGCCTAATATTGCCAAATAAGGTACGTTACCATAGCGCACGTAAACCAAACAAACCTTATGACCATCGGATGATGCGCCGTGAGGACGACGCTATATTTTTACGTACGTAATGTGTTTACGTTTGGTTGCAAACGCTATTCGTTATCATATAACGCCATCATATACTCGACATTACTATTCACGTATACTTTCACACCTTCTCGGGAAGTTTTCTCCACCCTGAAAGAACACGGTGCGGAATTCTCGCGCATCCTTTGAAGCCCCCCCCCCCTTCTCTCTCTCTCTCTCTCCCAAGTCACCCGCTTCCACAGTAACGATATTTTTGTTTCTAAAGCCACTTGAGTGGGATCGGCTTGCGATTGACCTTTTCCGCATTGATTCACGCAGATCAAGACATCGGCGCAGGAGCGCTTCTCAAAGTACAAGAAAAAGGAAGACATCATGCAGAAGTACACAACTTCTTTGGAGGGAGGAAAAAAGAAGCCCCCCCCATTCGTCGGCCTCAGGGCAGAGCGACGACAAAGTAGCTCGCGCGCAGACATCCGGCGGCATTATAGCCCCCCACGTCGATTCTCTACAAACCTCGACCCTCCCCCCTCTCAACGTCAGCGCCAACGTGAAAGATAGGGGTCCTCACCACCGATCTGGTGAGAACTACAGCTGCGAAGCTCAAAATGACGTGCCGCGCGCTCCGTCACACGTGCGCAATACAAAGTCACTCTGGCGCTGACGGGAGCACGGACGCGTAGAGGGGGAGGGGGAACCGCTGTCGGCGACTGGCGACAGGTGCCCCATATTAGCGGGCGTGTCTCGCGCCGAAAAAGAGAAGAGAGAGATCGAGAGAGAGAGGACGAAGTCGCCACTGAAGCCGGCTGGCTGCTTTCCTTTGCTTCATTTACACACGAGCTGTACGTTTCTCTTTTTTCCTCACCTCTAACTCGAAACGGCATTTCTTTTGTTATCTGCTTGTCCAAGCAGCGAAAGAAGGCAGACGCGTTTCCTCTGGCGATAAGGGAAACGAGGAGGGGGGCGGGATTAAGTAGAACTAATACGAGCTGCAAACAGAGGAAAAAAGATTGTTGCTTTTAGGCAAATACGGCCGGCCGGAGCGGTGACACTCTTACCGAAGTGCTCTCTGCTCCTAGGTGGGCTAAGACGATGTGGGAGAGACGGACGCATTTCGAGAGAAACCTGGGCCCATACGTGCCGCACGAGAACGGCGCATTAAAGTGGTCTCTTTCTTGCGGCTCCCTGTTTTGATTTCACCGCCTAGGAGGTCTTCCGCGGCCGGTACGCTCGTCATTCCCGCTAGGACCAGAAAGGCAGGAAGAAGGAAAAAAATATATGGGCACTTTGCTGAGCTCAACTGTGATAGGCGAAAGCCTGTGACTGCCTCTGTTGCTGTTGTCTGAACTGTTCTGCGAACGGAAGCCACCGTGGCCGCGAGCATGGGATGCAATCACAGCCATATGGCTGCAAGGTTTGTCGCCGATGTGCGCGCACACCCTAGCGCATGTCCGCGCTCTCCCACTCGCACAGTGTCACTGACATGGCGCCTCCTCTCATGCTCCCCTCGCCGGTGATCACCGCTTTCCTGTTCCACCACGGACTGTGCCGGACACTCACGAGCCACTAAAGGCTTACGCCTTAAAGAAAGCTCGGTGTTTCCTAGAGGACACCATCCTCCCATGCGCCTGTTCCGCGAAACATTCTCAAAATTTTAGTTGTGCCCCCGTTTCACAGCATAGAAACAAACAAAACGGTCCAGCGATGCTTGTTGCGAAACGAAGAGTAGCAATGCACGAATCGATTGCTCGTTGTGAATTCGCTTACGCGTCTATTTTCGACGCGGTTTTGGGAGTCGCCACCACCACGCGGTAACTAACCCTGTTTCGTGTTTTTTTTTTCTTAGTTCGTAAAAAGAAAGGGGGGGGGGGGGCTGCGGGACGATTGGCAATTTGCATTCGCTGTTAAGTTATAAAGATGCGACCGGAGTGAGCGATGGCAACATACAAAAGGCTCTACGAGCAGCTTATTTAAATATTGGTTGTAAAAGCCACTTAGTTAACGGGAAGCAAGGACTTATGTTTCAGTGGCGAACCTTGGTCAATACACTCTCGTGATTACGTGCCATGTTACAGACGACGACGGCGACGACGACGATGACGGCAACAACAACAACAAAGGAGCGTTTCATAGCGTGGGACCCGCAGCTGCGAAACAGCGAAATGTGAAACAATTGGAAGAACTACAACACTCAGAAAGCAGTGCTCGTTCAAATAATAGACTAAATATTCGGAATAGGTATTTGAACAGGCTAAGGCACGAATTTTTAGTTATGTATTTTGAGTGTAGATACAGTGAGCGCAAGCAGGAAAGTCCGACAACGCGCCGCCAGCGTATACCGGTATAACGGAACCACGATAATTTCATGCGACAACAGTTGAAAGCTCGAAAGCAGGTTTGCTTTGTCCTTTCTGTTACGTGTTCAGGCCACCTTTTCAGATTCACATTTTCTATATTGCGCGGAAAAGCAAATCATTGCTTTTCACGATTGTACGATTTTCACGAGTCGCGACTGTAGATCGAGCCCATGTCTCGGTGGCAATGTGCATTTGAGAGCTGGACGCGCTAACTGCGCTACCGCTGAGCGTTGACCGTTCGCCAATTTGTGCGGGGGCTTTCTCCATTATGCGTACTGCGAGAGTGGTGGAGCTTGTGTATTTCAGAGGTCGCAGCTGGCAACATTGTAGCAGATGGAGAGGATTTTGTGCGCCTCGCAACGAAAAAGTTGTTCTTGATATATGATGGTGGTATCCGGTCGTGAAACCCATGCTGTCGTCGCAGTAAATGGGTTTAGAAGCAGAGGAATTGCTGAAGTCCTCTGTATCGTTGTATCACCCTCAGTATACTTTGCTTGAGCAGATATAAAGCGGCTGCCTGTCGCCGATCCTCTCTCTACCTTTCTGCATATTTGTGCAAGGTTCAGGGAGTGTATCACTTTGTTCTCGATTTGACAGTGCATGTCGCGCTGCCTACTCGTGCTCTTTGATTTGACGTCGTGCAAGAAGCAGTTCATTACGAGTTCTCGGACCTCCTGCACTCGTTACCCTAAAAGTGCAGACGTCGTGCAAGCTCTCGGTAAGAAACGACACGGCACAGCGCTATAAGTGGTTAACGCTGCGCGGATGCAAATATCTCCCACTTGGTTACAGTAGTAAGTCTAGCTCGCTCTAAACCCGCCGTGGTTGCTTAGTGGCTATGGTGTTGGGCTGCTAAGCGCGAGATCACGGGATCGAATGCCGGCCATGGCGGCCGCATTTCGATGGGGGTGAAATGCGAAAACACCCCTATACTTAGATTGAGGTGCACTTTAAAGAACCTCAGGTGTTTTAAATTACCGGAGTCCCTCAATACGGCGTGCCTCATAATCAGATCGTGGTTTTAGCACGTAAAACCGTATAACTTAATTTTAATTTTTAGCTCGCACCAAGAGACGAGTTACGAGTATGATGCCTGGATGCTCGCCAGGACACGATAATAAACGCTTGTAAAATGATAAATTCCTTTCTTTTGAACAACTATCTCTTGGCATGCGTTTTCTGCCGATAACATCGCGTTCGCGGCTGATAGTTCTATGTCACCGTGCAGTAGTGCACTGACTGAGATCACTGCGATGAAAAAGAAGGAAAGCACTGTACGCAGTATTTCAACACAGACTCGTAGGAAAATGTTAACGTCTAACGTCCCGCAGAAGGCGAAGGGGGGAGGGGAGAAGGGGGCCTAACAACATAACCCATCTATCATTGCGCTTTTTTCGCCTCAATTTGTAAGCACCGCGAATCTCGCAGGTGTTGCTTGCGCTGCACTCCAATGATGTGAACTCTTGCGTCATCGCCCTCGGGTTCCTTGAAAAGTCGTTCGAGAAGTACAGCCAAACACAAGAGACCTGCTAGTGTCCCAGTCCACACGAAAGCTTTCTAGCCGTGTCCAGTGCACAAGGAATGATTATCACGTCGTCATGGCGACAATGAAATAAAATAGAAATGTTCGAACAAAGGGCGACACCGCAACTTGTGTTTAGAACTCTAACCTTCCCCTATAAAATGTGATACTCCAACCAACTGTGTCACTACACTTTCTTTTTCAAACATGTTATTTATTTTGGCCTCGTATAGGGAGTGAAAACTTATGCGTAACGACTTCTATCATCTTTCCAACCCCTCTCCCCCATCCCCAGTGTAGGGTAGCAAACCGGAGACTCATATCTGGTTAACCTCCCTGCCTTTCCTCTTCATTCTCTCTCTCTCTATGCGTAACGACAACAAGGTCAGTAGCCAATACATCACACTTCATTTGCTCGATAAGGTTCCGTAAGGCACGAAGTCTGAAAGTAGCAACAGTGAATAAAAAAACCGATGGCATATTTACACGTAACGGGAGGCAATGAAGAGAAAACAGAACAGCAGAGGGCAGGCCACTAGAAAATCATGACGCGGAATCTAATATTGATCATTGGGCTGATTGAAAAGAAAGCCTTCCTTTAAACTTATTTGCAGGACTTTCGAAAGGAATATTTTATCTGTGAAACGGAGAAGACAATGCTCTGTCGTTTTTGGCACATCGGTCAGTCGACAGTACACAGAAAGCAAAACAAAAGCGTCGTATTTATGGAACCAAGTTTTAACAGCTATAGACTTTAATTCTGTACTATCGATAATTCTTGTATGGAAACAGAGGCACCTTGCGGAGTTAAAGCCCGCAAGGTGCCTCCTTGCGGGCTTTTCAAAATGGAGCGCTAAAAGAGTGCGTGGAAGCAACATCACTAATCACTAGTCATAAATCTATCACTAGAAAAGCAATCCAAAAGAAGATTGAAGGCACAACCACATCGACGAAACACGAAACTCCACACTCTATTATTATTATTATTATTATTATTATTTGATGGGAAAACGCATATATTATGCGAGAGGGAAATAGAGAATCAGCCAGGCTTGCAATTGCAACCGAGAGGGGCACGAAGCCTGCCTGCTCTTTAAGGAGGAGGGTATGGAAAAGGAAGTTGAAGATGAGGGGAAGCGAAGTAAAGAAGATACACCAAGATGACGGGCCACAAAGACTAAATTGAAGCGAGGCATATAGAGTGTGCAAGCGAGGAACAGAACGTACACGCAGGACGAGAAAAATAAGCAAGCACGTCGCACTAATTACAAAAGAATGTAAAAATACAAGAACAAATGTAGGAAAAAAAATTGTTCCTCACAATGTCTCTCACAAACGGGAAACCAAGACAGTTTCTTGTAGGAAAGTAAGAAAAGTTTTATGAGCCTGGTCGCTTCGACAAGCACAGCAACTCGAATACAGGCAACGATCAAGGGTTGTACAGAACAGGCCAAGTAGATTAAAGTTTCTTTGTAGCGTCGTGCGCTGCACCAGCCAAGTAGGCCACTCGAATATAAGGGGCTCAAGTGTCTCCCAGGAACCGCAAGAAGCACACAACGGATTGTCTACACGTCCTTGCCGATATAAGCGTTCAGACACCAGGACAGAGCGAATCCTCAACTTGAGCAATATAGCTCTAACGCAACGACGCAAGCCTCGACCACGAACACAGGGACAAAGAGATCATTTTGTAATACACTGGTCTGGGTGCTGCTTGAGGAGGTATCCACGAATAAACAGGTGAGCGTTGTCAAACCTACACAAAATTTTCATTCAGTCGCATCTGTTGTGAGCACAAATGGAAGCGAGTCGATCGGCCTCTTCGTTTACTGGTGATACCTAAGTGCGAAGGTGTCCACTGACCAACGAGATATACTCCACAAATAAGAAAGGGGCTGACAGATGGAATAGCACACTGTGGTATAAAGTTTGTAAACAGGGATAAGGTGCCTCAGAAAGGCTGGCCAACGTTTCGATAGGAGGACCTATCTTCGTCAAAGGCGACCTCGTCATCCTCGGCGTGTTAGTTTTAAAGGGTTAGTGCAGTGACGTCACGTGCGGGTGTTGTCGCTGGCGGCTGGTTTGAAAGAGAGAGATTACCAGAGGAAACAAGCGCTGTCGTCCGACGTCTGTGAGCTTCATTCCCAAGACGAGGGGACGAGAGCGTGACAGTGGACACGCGGGGAGAAAAGAAAAGAAATAGAAGCAGAAAAAAATGAAAAAAAAGAAAGGGGGGGGGGGGAAGCCAGGGCGGCACCAAGACAGACAAAAAAGAAGGGGGGGGGGGTGAGAGTGAAAGAAAAAGAAAGAAAAAAAATGAAATTTTTAAGAAATACGGGGGCTTGGGAGCGTGTTGGGGATGCGAAAGGTTAGGAGGTATTCCGGGGGAGTCATTGGCGGCATGTTTTCGAGGCATTAGAATGGCCGTTCAAGCGGTTAGTGCGCGAGTGACACAAAAGACAAAAAAAAAAAGACACACACACACAAAAAAAAACGAGTTGAAAGTGACTTGAGTAGCATAGCAGTAATACGTCGAGTAATTTTGAAATAGTTAAGATGGCGACGAGGAGTCTGCGGTGCAATGTATGGGGTGACTGAAAGGCAGCGGCATGGTCTTTCAAGGGGCACTGCTCCAGTCGCTCAACGTAGGTGTCGTTACGGCGGCATCCAGAAATGGCGATACTCTGGGTTCAGGCACCGAAAAAGGCATATTGACTTCGGAATGTGTTGATGAGGGGGTTTAAAAAAAAAAATAGGCCTAAAAAAAGGGGGGGGAAAGGGAAGGGAGAGGGGGACCGAAACCGGTATAACAAACAGGAGGGTGACGCGCGCAGAAGCGGGCGGGGGCAAGTGTACATGGAAGAAGGGGGTCGTACAGTTGGTATAGACGTAAAAACCTGAAAGAGTACATTAAATTAGGTAGTGGGCAGGAAAAAAATTTTTTTTCCAAATGGAAGAGTAGGTGAGGTTAAGAATTAAAGTTAGCTGGTGGCCTAATGTGTTTTGTGTCTTGGTTGATGATATGAGAGTTTCAGGTTTAAGTTACCGCTTTTAAAGATTCTAAGTTGCCTCGTGCCAAATTAATTCCTGTCGGGTGTAGGCAGTTAAACTTGTGTATGAGGTATGATTCCGTATACTTCCTTTCGCGAGGGGAACGGAAATTTGTTTGTAGTATATAGAGCCTTGCTTTGTCAAATATATGACCATGTTCATTAAAGTGGCTGGCTACTGCTTTGGGTAAATTGTGTTTTGTGTCCGCGCGGTGACCATTGAGTCTTGTATTGATTTGTTGTCCAGTCTCACCTATGTATTGTTTGCTACAAGCGGCGCATTCTAGACAGTAGACTACGTTGCTTGATGTGCAGGTGAAAGTCGAAGTTACCTTGTGGGTGTAATTCGACGCTGTACTTTTTACTGTAGTAGTAGATTGAATGTGTTTGCATGTAGAGCACCTGGGGCGGCCACAGAGATTGGTTCCGAACTTCCTCTTTTTCTGTAGTTTGGGGTGCACAAGAACATCTTTAAATTTAGTGTTGCGTCTGTAGGCTACTCTGGGAGGGTCGGGAAAAATCTTCTTAAGTTTCTGGTTGCTGGTGAGAATTGGGTAGTATTTACTTAGGATGTTATTCACGTTTGGGAGTGCGTTTGAGAATTTAGTAGTAAGAAGAGGCGTTGTTGTTCTTGTGATCCTCGGGCGGGGCTTGAGGACCTCGGCTCGATCAAGTTTGGTTGCAGCGATGTAGGCTGTTTGAAGGTCACTGTTTGGGTGGTTCTGTTTGATAGCGTTTCTTTAAGGTGATCGAGTCTATCTATGTAGTCTTGGTTTTCAACGCAAATGCGACGTAGTCGTGTGGCTTGGCCTTTAAAGATGCCTTGTTTGCAATGTCTGGGATGGTGGCTGGTATATTCTAGGTACTGTTGTTTGCCGAAAGGTTTCCTATACAGCGTTGTCTTTAGCTCACCATTGTCAATGTATATCGTTGTGTCCAGAAAGTTTATGCGCTCAGTTGAGGATTCTGATGTGAATATGATTGTTGGGTGAACAGAATTTAGAAAGGCTACATATTTATCTAGACTGCCTTGTCCATGTCCCCAGATTATGAGTATGTCGTCTATGTATCGTAGGTATGTGTGGGGCTTGGTAGTGCAGCGCGATAGGAAATCTGTTTCTAGAATCCCCATAAATATGTTCGCGTAGGTTGGTGCAAAAGGCGTACCCATGCTTGTACCATGTACAAGCATGGGTACATCAATACAAAATCAATGCAAGACTCAATGGTCACCGCGCGGACACAAAACACAATTTACCCAAAGCAGTAGCCAGCCACTTTAATGAACATGGTCATATATTTGAAAAAGCAAGGCTCTATATACTACAAACAAATTTCCGTTCCCCTCGCGAAAGGAAGTATACGGAATCATACCTCATACACAAGTTTAACTGCCTATACCCGACAGGAATTAATTTGGCACGCGGCAACTTAGAATCTTTAAAAGCGGTAACTTAAATCTGAAACTCTCATATCATCAACCAAGACACGAAACACATTAGGCCACCAGCTAACTTTAATTCTTAACCTCACCTACTCTTCCATTTGGAAAAAAAAATTTTTTTCCTGCCCACTACCTAATTTAATGTACTCTTTCAGGTTTTGCGTCTATACCAACTGTACGACCCCCTTCTTCCATGTACACATGCCCCCGCCCGCTTCTGCGCGCGTCACCCTCCTGTTTGTTATACCGGTTTCGGTCCCCCTCCCCCTCTCCCTTCCCTTCCCCCCTTTTTTTAAGCCTATTTAAGTCAATATGCCTTTTTCGGCGCCTGAACCCAGAGTATCGCCATTTCTGGATGCCGCCGTAACGACACCTACGTTGAGCGACTGGGGCAGTGCCCCTTGAAAGACCATGCCGCTGCCTTTCAGTCACCCCATACATTGCACCGTAGACTCTTCGTCGCCATCTTAACTATTTCAAAATTACTCGACGTATTACTGCTATGCTACTCAAGTCACTTTCAACTCGTGTTTTTTTTGTGTGTGTGTGTCTTTTTTTTTGTCTTTTGTGTTACTCGCGCACTAACCACTTGAACGGCCATTCTAATGCCTCGAAAACATGCCGCCAATGACTCCCCCGGAATACCTCCTAACCTTTCGCATCCCCAACACGCTCCCAAGCCCCCGTATTTCTTAAAAATGTCATTTTTTTTCTTTCTTTTTCTTTCACTCTCACCCCCTTCTTTTTTATCTGTCTTGGTGCCGCCCTGGCTCCCCCCCCCCTTTCTTTTTTTTTCTTTTTTTCTGCTTCGATTTCTTTTCTTTTCTCCCCGCGTGCCCACTGTCATGCTCTCGTCCCCTCGTCTTGGGAATGAAGCTCACAGACGTCGGACGACAGCGCTTGTTTCCTCTGGTAATCTCTCTCTTTCAAACCAGCTGCCAGCGACAACACCCGCACGTGACGTCACTGCTCTAACCCTTTAAAACTAACACGCCGAGGATGACGAGGCCGCCTTTGACGAAGATAGGTCCTCCTATCGAAACGTTGGCCAGCCTTTCTGAGGCACCTTATCCCTGTTTACAAACTTTATACTCCACAAATGTAATTCTACTTGCACACTGGATGATGATACGCACAACGGGGCGATCAGCGTCATATCTCTGTAGTCTGCTCAGGGCAGCGCGGGAGTCTGTAAGCATGACAACTTTCAGTGTGCTTAAGTCCTCTTACACGTACTTCAGGGAAACATTAATCGCTGCCAACTCCGCAGTTGTTCACAAGGGTGGATGCGATACGCGAAACACCCATCGGATGTCGCTTGAAGGGCAGAAGAAACCTACAGGGGCACCTTGGCCATCGCTGTGTACAGATCCGTCTGTAAATACTTTAACATTATCTCCAAATCTTTCACATAAGTGTGACTGCGCCAATTAGAATAGCGTCGGAATAGGCTGTTCCGACTTTTTGTGTATTTCAGGAATTGAAGGATAAAGAGGGAATAGACATTTGCTGAATCCTTTCAGAGGTGTAACTGAAGTAGCACCTTCAGAACTGCCAGCAATGTTTTTAAACAATGCCGCCATTGTCGCCATGCTAGATAATCGGTGCTGAATCAGTCGATTAAAGAGCGCTTAGTCATAAGATGCGCCATTCAGATGCTCGATGTGACGTAGAGCTCTGTAATCTGCTTACAGACACAGTGGGCAACTGATGTGCTTCAGTAAGTAAGGGAACTGATTGTGCCTCGCGAGGCAAGCCAAGCATGAGTTGAAGGGCAACCTGATAGTCACATTCCGCTTGAGTCCTCAAACTAGGCGGTACATTGAGGACTGGCAACGCGTACATCACACCAGAGAGTACAGATGACTTATATACCTCCAGTGTAGTCGTTTGGTCACAGCCGGCACCCCTAGTAGTCAAGGCGGCCACATATTCGAGGAGGGGCATTGAGATTCGAAGGGCCGCTGATACACCGAGCGATGTCATCAGTATAAACAGCTGCGCCTATTGGGAAGTCTCATTCCTGAGGCTCGGACACCAAACAAAAATGCAGTTAAAAATAAAAGGCGATAAGAAGCTTCTCTGCGTTACACCACGCATCCCAATGCGAGATTCACTTATTGCTCATCCAACGCGCACTTTAACTCTGTGCACCGTAGCCTGAGCATTAAAAGCAGTCATTGCTCACTGGACAAGCGTTGTGGTTTGGGCCGATGGGTATCGCCGATGAGACCTTTAATTTTCTCACATATAGGACTTTTCGACCGTTGACAAAATAATAAAAGAGGGGCTATGCTTTGAAGAAGCGAAGCACCGTCGTGTCACGCAAAAATCTGTGCGGCTCCCTAACACGGCCGCTACATCATCGTGTCAGGACGACGTCCAGCCGCGTGATGCAGAGCACTTGCTGAATCTTGTGCGGTGTGAGATTGAGGACGCGTCTTTATCTAGTCATCACGCCCATTTTACGAGTCCCGCCCGGCAGTCTCTTTCATTCAAGCCGTGGCACTCGAAGAGTTGGAGAACGCGGGCATTCATCCTATCTGTGCCATGACTCGCCCAGCGGTGAGCAATTTCGTTCGATCTCCTCGCCCACAGTCGACTTGTCCCGCATACCGCGATGCGAAACACTTGCGCATGCGTGATAACAGGCCAATACACTTTAACTGCAATGGGGTAGGCCATATTGTTACGAAGAGGAAGCCCGATTCACAAATGTATTTACAACTCTTTACATGGGGAAAAGTTCGTGGTAATCGCGCAGGCTGGTACAGACGTCACAGCTCCAGCTACCACTTCCTCTTGGTCTCCCTCTTGCGCTCACGGTCCTGTCCAAATGCACCGTAACACTATTTAATGACATTGTCGCTTTTGTCGGCCTTCGTCGCCTAGTCCCTCGCACAATTACCGCTCGGAACACAGTCGGTCTTCGTCTTTTCATGCCCGCAATTACACGCCGCACTCTGATGTTTCTGTACTGACTCCACGGTACGACGTCTCCCCATTACCGCAGAATTGGCGTTTTCAGTCACCGCTTCCCCGTCGCTCACCGTCGCCATAACCTCGGCATCCATCTGCGAAAAACTGACGAGTGCGGTTCCCAGAGGTGATGCTGCATTGACTTACCGAACGGAAAATTGGGTGTTGGCCCTGGCCACCAGACAAAATCTTTTGGACGAAGAAGTGGACGGTGTTTCTTTTTTGGCATTCGTTGACACTGGGGCGCAAGTATCGGTCATGAACGCCCGTATTTCTCGTCGTCTCTACAACATCCTCACTCCAGGGATGTCGCCTGTCGTTCATGTTGCCGATGGCAGTACACCTTGCGTCGTTGGCGTGTCCAGATCCAGCACTTTTCTCTCATCCTTTCTGTGTCTACACCTCTTTTCATTTTTCTTACACGCTGGAACATGTCCTCGTATAAGTTCCAACTAGCCCAACTTTCTGTCCTAAGCTGCACTGTGCGTGTGAGATTCTCTGGTCACCAGACCTCAGTTATAGTTGCCGTTCTGCGCCAGTGTCTCCATGACTCCTTGGCCATGAGTTGCTGGCCACCGGCTATGTCCTCATCGATTGCTTTTCTGGCCTTAGACAGTTGCGCCTGGCGTCCCCACTCACTTGTTGCCGCGTATATGTGTCGTCGAGTTTGTTAGCCTAACACCAGCTACCCAAACCTAAGCCACCTTGACCACGGATCCCCCTGTTTGTGATGGCGATTACGATATCTGTCGTTCAATGGACGCTCTATTGACGCGACGCATGGCTCTTCCTCACTAATTTGTGATTGTCTCTGTGAACCGTGCTAGTTTGCATATTTTGAATTTTGGGCGGATCGCAGAATTTCTGCCCGAAAGCATCACCCTGTGCAGTATATCGCATTTCTACGTATACGACCCTCTAGCCCTGTCTATCATCGCTCCGCTGTCGTCTCCTGGAAGCCCCGACGCATGCACTACACTTGACGACCCTGCTCAGCCTGGTGACCTTCGTCGCTTGTTGGCGTCTTACCGCGACATTTTCGACTTTGCTTCACCACATCTTGACTAGATATCTTCCGTAACCCATCGCATTGTTACCAAATATGCCAGACCCATCTAAGACGCCCTTACTGAGTTTCTGATAGTGAAAACCGCGTCATCCGAACCGAGGTCGAGAAAATGGTGTCTAAGGACTTGATCGAACCACCAGCTAGTTCTTGGGCAACCCCTGTGGTGCTTGACAGAAAAAAAGACACCAGCTGGTGGTTCTGATTCGACTATCGGCCTCTGAGGAAGGTTACCAAGAAGGACGCTACCCTTTGCCGTGAATTGACAAGGCACTCGACTCTCTGTATGGCACACGGTAGTTTTATTCGATGGACCTTCGATCCGGCTGTTGTCAAATTGCCGTTAACAGAAAAGGCAGGGAAAAGACCGCCTCTGATACACCCGATGGGTTCTACCAGTTTAAAGTTATGCCATTAAGCTTGTGTATTGCCCCAACAGCATTCGAACGAATGATGGACTCTCTTTTTTGCGGTTTCAATTGTTCGACTTGCCTGAGTGATACCGATGACGTGGTCGTTTTTTCACCTACGTTCTCCAGTCATGTCAGAGCGACTCTCGGCTGTTCTTTACGAGCTTCGCAATGTCAGTCTTCAACTGAACTTTTCGAAGTGCCGCTTCTGTCGCAAAGAGGTCACTGCACTTAGCGATCTTTTCAAAGTTACAGGTACGCGCGCTGACGTTGCCAAAGTTTGTGCGGTTACCAACTTTCCATCACCTCGTTTTTCTCAAGAAGTCCGTTCCTTTTTTGGTCTTTGTTCTTACTTCCGGCGCTTCGTGAAAAACTTTGCAGATATAGCAGGGCCCCTCATCTATGTGTGTAGTGACTTTTGAAGGAGAGGAAGAGAGAAGTGCAGTGCCGTAACTGTCTCTCAGAGGAGGACACCTCAACAGCACTGCACAGGGAAAGGGGAGTGGGGAGAAAAAGATCAGGGAGAGAAGGAAAAGAAGGCGAACAAAAAATAACAAGAAGGGTGAAGAAGCAATGCGTGGCTTACAGCCGCGCTCTGAGCTGCGTGTCACAGCAAAAGTCAAGTAGGGCAGGAAGCACTTTCTTGACAATGGAAGGGTGGGCTGCCGGAAAGAGAAGTGCTCCCTCCGAGTCACAGGGCAGTCCCACACGACGGTATGATGCAAATAGCGCAGTGCGCTCAACATCGAAGGCCGGGCAGCGGAGCAGAAGGTGCTCAAGCGTCTCCTCCTCGCCGCAATCCGAGCACGCGGGGCTGCCTCTTCCGTGCAGTCTGTGCATTCTGGCGGCCGTGTTGTAGCAGCCGACGCGCAGCCGAAGGAGAAACGAGCGGTCCCAGCGGGAGAGACCCGCGCGGGGGAGGAGGCGAGGGGGCGTACCTGCAGCAACGCGCGGAGAATTCGCAGTATCGCCGTTTTGGCCACGTCGAAACGGGTGACGGAGCTGGCGAGGGGGAAGCGAGTCGAGAGAGCTTGCTTGCGAGGGCGTCGGCCGCTTCGTTCGCGGGCAGGCCGATGTGCGTGGGGACCCACTGCAATGCCAAATCGTAGCCCGGATTTACGAGATGGCGCAGTTTTGATCCCACGCGCTGCACAAGCGGAAGACCGGCATAGTCCTTCCTCAGCATGCACAGAGCCGCACGCGAGTCCGACAGTATCGCGGCAGACGAGACACCGCACTGCTGAAGAAGTAGGTCAGCCGCGAGGTCAATGGCCGCGAGTTCGGCGACTGTCGACGAGGCAGGAAAACGAAGGCGGCACTGTCGAGACGCAGAAATGTCCGGTGCCGTGCACGCAGCAGCGGCGGAACCGGCACTGGACACGGATCCGTCAGTGTACACTAGGAGTCGGTCGCGTAGATGCTCGAAGATCAATGCAGCCGTCTGCTGTTGCATGGCACACAGTGCTGTTTGTCGCTTGCTCTTGACGCCCGGGACGGTGATGTTTACGTCGAGGAGCGCGGAGGCGTGCGGCGAAAGCGGCAGGGGGAGGAGTTGAGGCAAAGAGGCGATGCGAGTGCTGAACTCGGTGGCACGCTGGCCCATGCCCGAGCCCTCGAGGGTGTGGAGGCGGCACACGAGACGCTGACCCTGTGGCGACCGTTGCAGACGCTAGATGTGGTGAAGCGCTTGTTTCCGCGCGCGAAGTGAGGGCGGCCAATTTCTCGCTTCGGGGAGAGTTGCCCGCACTTGCGAGAAGCGGGGAAGCGCGTAAATTTGGCGAACTGCGGTGCGGTGCTCGAAGTCGACGGCCTTCCAGTTGGCTGCACTGGCGTTGGTGAGTGGGAGCGGGTAGAGCGCTCGCGACGTTGCGATCGAGTTGTAAACTCGGAGCGCAAGATGCGGTGTGCAGCCGCGGCCTCGGGCGAGCAGGGAGCGCCCTCATCTGCTTTCTTAAGAAAGCCGTACCTTTTTCCAGGGGTTCTGAACAAGCATGCGCCTTCTCATAATTGATTGAACTACTCACATCACCACATGTGTCGGCTCATTTCGATGAATCAGTTTCTACATAGTTCCGTACTGAGGCCAGTGGACATGGAATCAACACCGTTCTAGCCGAACGTCAGCATGATAAGACTGCGTTATGCGTATGCCAGCCGCTTACTCTCATCGGCTGATCGAAACTGTTTTATCATAAATAAAGAAAACAAAGTCACGCTCTTGTTTGGGCCGTTGCCGAATTTCGTCGTTATACTTCACTAAGGCATCTATTTGGTCCTGTTGGTATGCCATAAGTACGCACAGAGCTGCGCATAAATGACGCGGACACGAGAAAGAACAATTGCGCCTTGTGTGTCCCATAGTTCTTTCTTGTGTCCGTGTCATGTTGGTATGCCATAAGTATGCGCAGAGTTGCGCATAAATGAGACGGACACAAGAAAGAACGATTGCGCCTGATGTGTCCCACCGTTCTTTCTTGTGTCCGTGTCGTTTATGTGCAACACTGTACATGCTTATTCGTCGTTATGTGTACGGCCGACTCTTCACCATCATCAGTGAACACCATGTTCTGTGCTGGCTGTCGTCACTGAACGATCCCACAGGTCACCTTGGCTCTTGGGCACGGCGGCGTCAATAATATTTATGTGCCATCATTTTAAATCTGGTCGTATTCGCCAGCATGCCGAATGGCTCTCCCAATACCCAGCGTCTCCAGAAAAAATGTTACGGCGAGATGTTCACACAAGGCGTTTATTTACACTACATGGAAACGCGGCAAGCGGGGCCTCAACAAATATGGCGGACTGAGTCACACTTCGCGATCCTTTTGGTCGCTACACTTCAACAGCTTCTTATACGTAACACTGCCTCATAACTGGCTCATCTAACAATGTGCATGTGGCACTTCATCTGTCACTACCGTCATCTACTGTTGGATGCGCTCCAGCTTTCATTATAGAATGTTTCGCGCTCTTCGCAATCAAAAGGTCTTGCACCACAACTATCGCACGGCAAATGCTCCAACCTGAAGTCCTGCCTCGCCGGCTTCATCGCAAGATCTGTACACAGAATGCAAGCATTCAGTATTGTTGTAAAGTCGGGGGTGCGTGCGGCCATGAAGGGTACATGGATGGTTCCGTGCCAGATGCTGGGTGAAAGAAAGGGTCCAAGCAATGCTCAAGAAATGAGAAAAAAGGTTTACGCACAAAAATACATCATCTAATTTTACAAATTTGGCTCCAACTAGAGCAAACTGCATGCTAGTCTCTTCATGTCCGAGTTTCCCCCTCCCAGCAGTCCAGATTTGCTTTTTGTGCCATTTATTTCCCTCTTTCACTCAACTAGGGAATTCACTGGCCAATCACAAACGCCGAACCGTTCACCACCGCCTGTCTCCAACGTCTCACCGTTGCCGGCTCTCTTGCCTTCAACGTCCCATGGTTGCTGGCTCCCTTGCCTCCAACGTCCCACCGTTGCTGGCTCTCTTATCTTCAATGTTGCAGAATACGAGGCAACCACGCGGCAAACTGTGCACCCACCATTGACATCCTTTCCCGGGGAGTCCTTGACAATGGCCCTGTCATGAATTAGTGGCCTCTTTATGGCAGTCAATCTGTCAGGATCGGGAGATGGGCCTTCGCGGTAGTCGGAGGGCGACTTTGTTGTTTTGAAGTGAGCTGTCATATCTGGGCATTCGAAAAGCCGAAAATCTGGAATTTGAGTGCTTGTCCGTAAGACGCAGTAGACGCTGGTTGAGTTGGCTTGAGGGAATGATTAGGCGTGATAAGCAGCCGTGACAGCTGCATGTCTGTCGGTGAAGTATCCTTTGCTCCGAGGGATCACCAGGCGCAACACTATACAGAATACAACCTTGACTTCGGTTGCGTAAACGTTTTATAACTGAGATTTCTCCAACATTTCTCCAACTGCAGCAGTGGCCACTTACCCAAGGGTAACATCGGAGCAATAGCGCTAACTTGAGACAGGGACAGAGGAGGCAAAACAACACTAGCACTAGTGCTGCTGTTGTCTTGCCTCCTTCGTCCCTATCTCAAGCTTGCGCTATTGCTGCGAAGATATGTAACAAGAAGCCCAAGCTGCTCTTGTGAGCAAAGGTAACAGGTTCATCTGATCGCATGCTGCGGCACCCACGATCTTGGACGTATCGTATGGCGGTGCCGAGCTTGTTATAAGCACGTTGTTACAGGGCAGGGAGGATTGACAAGATCATAGTATTTTGCGAGTGAGCCACATAAGTTATTGTGCAAAAAAGATACTCCCTCTCCAGTGATTCTTCAATTCACTTAACTGAATGCGGCAGAATTGATAAAGCTCAACAGCAGTTGTGAGTTTTCAACGCATTATGCATTTGGACATTCCGACATGATATTGATAAGAAGCCTCCGGGGTTCCTAGAAAACATCGACAAAACTCACTTGTGGAACTCGTGCAAAAGGCTAAGAGGCCCCCTCGGAATCTCAAGAAGCATGCCGTCTGCATGCAGTAACAGACGGGCATAAGCACTGCATTTCGTCTGCATTTTCTTCAATAAACCGCAAATGTTCAGACAACACGTGCACACCAAAGCGAACGCTGTTTGAGCGGCAAGAGTCCGCTGCAGTGCACGTGCCCGTAGTGCCGATTCTTGTTAACGTTAATGCTTCATTCTATGTCCGAACCTACGTCACACTCTGACCAAGAAGGTCGCAACTGCCGGCTTCTCGTCCCTTCCCCGTAGTGGGTGAGCCAATAGGGGATGCTAAAAAAATGTTGAGTGTAATCTATCGACTTGCCTAAGGTCATGCGCCATGTCGGTTACGGTGCGACAAAACGAAACTGCTTGCCCGGTAGCACAGCTACACGCATAGCTGCTGCTTTCATCGTTGTTATGTGCTGTCCTCCCACTGATGTTCGCGACTATAGGCGAAGCAAGGGATACGTGGCAACACCAGGAACAGTGTAGGATAGAATAGTTTCATAATTGTGCCCAACAAAATGAGCCAATAAAATCCAATCGACACTTTAGACAATGGCTAATGCAGACGACGTTGTGGACCGGGCGCTGCTGTACCTCGTTCCCTCGTGACTTTACAGCGACTAGTACAATAGCCTCCTCCCTCCAACGCCATTCGGAAAAAATAAATCTAAAAAATTATTATTCCTGTAATATTTCTGACCACGACAGTTTTGATTATTTTTGCGCTCAAGGGCAAAGCTAGCTTCCGTGTGGAAAATTGTTTTAAACATGTCTGTTCAGCCTACGATAGTTACATTTTTTTGTGAAGGAACTGCTCTTTTATAACAACATACTTAGAAATCATTAAGTATTTTAAGCATTTTAGGAAATAAAATACATTTTTTCAAGTGGAATAGAAAAGCACCTTGCAGGTTGTTGCGGCATACATATTGCTGTAAATGTGTCCCAGACCAAGTGAAAATAAAAATCTTCTAAGACAGCGCGATGTTCATGAAAATTGTATTTAAATTTGTACAGAAAAAAACAAGCGCTTTGACGCGTTATTATAAACGCGTAGGTAGATCATTTATAATTGCGATTTATTCAGTGAAAAGTTAAGACAGCTCAGAAAAGTTCATTGAAGCAGATTTTGCCAAACGGGGAAAATGGAAGAGCGGTAACCACGTTGGTGGCACATTGATACGGCACATGCTCACATCAGCGTACGAACAGTAGAGATAGGCAAGGCCTGCGAGCTTTATACCCAAGCTGTCGCCGCTTTACCACGCAGCGTGCTGTTGAATTGCCTGCGCGTTCATTTTGTGTACTGTCTTTTGACGTTTATGTACCTTGTGTTTATTCGTTTTCGGCCCTTGTTTTGAGACGCCTCACTAGAGGGCTTAGCCCCGAGCTTGAAGGGGACCTCATATTACTGCGCTGTGCTTGCAGCCGGGACGTGTGCGAAAAGTGAAGTCCTCAATTTGCATGCAAAAAAAAAAGCAGCACGCTAATTGACCAGTGCAGAGAACACGAGCGACCGAATGTACGCGCAACGCCCTTTCGTACGAAAACTTATGTGGTGCGGCGAACGGAAGGAGCCGAGCACGGAAGTCCTGACATTAAACTTGCCGATCACGTTTGTGCCCCGGTTTCATAGGACATTGTCGTGTACTTGACCTTGCACACTTTCCGCTCGCGCACTCTAAGCAAGAATCAACACGAACAGAGAAACCACAGTTCTCATTAGTTGCGTGCATGAGGCTAACAGCTTCGATTGGAGCTTCGATTTTTCAGACAGATGTTTTTGCTGACGCAACGAACCTGGCGCATTGCATTGCAACGCATGGTTGCTTTAGGGGCTTGGCTTGAAAATTCGAGAAAGAATGAGCATTATTTTGGTGCGCGTAGTTAAGGTTCAAGGCTTATGTCACCGCACAAAAAAGGCAAGACGTACGTATCGGTTTCAAGGCAACATGCCTCTCGAGAAGGCCGTCCGAACGGTTATCCAAGTATGCAAAAATCTGCTGGTGCAGTTACGCCGATTCGTGGCAGCGCAATGAAGTTTACAGGATTTTAATCCCTGAACGATTAAAGGAATTGTTGCATTTTAGAGCCCTGAATAGCCGCGCAGCGACGATCACTGAACCTGACGACATACAGCTGTCTACGGCCACCTCGCCACTACGCCATCCCCAAGATGGCAGACGCGGCTAGTGTTCCTAGATGACTATGCATTTTGAATATTCCCTATCATTTCGGGAAAAAGCAGGCAAACGAGAATAAGATAATGGTCATCACTCTAAGAGAATGCTGCTGTCGCAGTAAATAGGCTCAGAGCTGAACGAATCGCTGAAGTGTGCGGCCTTTAGAACAACCACGCGAGTGCCGTGTTTTGCGGGAAGAGCGGTTGTGGATATGTGATTAGTTTGAGAATATAGCGGGGGCTTCTGCCTGTATGTGTCTTGGGGAATAAACAAAGGCTATTTATACAGTTAGCACAGTTCACGAGGAGATCGACACTGGTCGCGCACTTTAGCAGCGAAAGGCGATATGATCGCTTCAAGACTTTGGGGAGGTCTTTAACTGCTTAGGCTAATTCAGCGTTTACAATGCGACAATGAGTGAACGCATCGCACTCGCACGTGATCGTCATGCTCAGCCAATTGAGAGGGGGCCATAACTGAATGTAGAAGTCCCATGTTTGGGACACGATCATGGGAAGACAGGTGAGGGCAGCATAGACACCACGTGGGTCGGCGACACTAGCATAGATAAAAGCCTGTATTTGGCCACTCTCTTTTTGGCAGTTGCCAGCTGTAGAATGAGTTGCTGGTTTGTACTGCGACCAACAGGCTTGCTGTTGGTCATGTGGTCACGTGATCATGGTGGTAAGCGCTATGGCCTTCCGACGAAGGATATGCATGTAGTTCCATATAATACTGGATGAATTAAACTACTGGGCCAGCTTAAAGTTTGACGTAACGTGGTGAGCACCGCTGAAGGAAGTATTGGAAGAGTTGTAATAAGGGTCAGGCGTAGTCAAGAGGTGATAAATTCGGGTGACACGTCTGCTTACCACCTCTAATTAATTTCATTCCTTAAGCGTGATATGTAAAATTAGGCTTGATAAGCAAACCTTGACTGCAACACAGAACAGTCAGAGTCTGCTATATCGGTTCTAGTGCCTGCCGCCAGCCTTTCAAGATATATACTTGACGGGATGTAACTGCCGCCTTGATGAAAGGTATGCTTCTGTCACTCATGGTTCATGCAGCTGGAACGGTTTAGGTGGAGACACACGTAGGCTTTCGCCCCCGACGTCCTGAAAAAGCCGAGACATATTCAGTAAAGGCTGAGTCAGCGGGCTCCGAGTGGAAGCGCAGCGGGTGTCTTGGATTGAGGTTGTCGTCACAGTCAGCAGAGGCCGTCTGTATGGTTTACAAGTGGCCGAAAACCACAACCCTCGATAGGTCCGTGATGCAGACGTAGAAACAAAGCGTGGTGTACAGGTGCAATGTGGTGTGTTGCGGTATTGTTAATGCGGTGAGTTAGGCCTACCTGCCGGAAGCTTGGTTTGGCAGGCTTCGCAGACGCCGATGGGTTGCGGAGCTCCTGCTGAAATAGTGGTTTCGACGCCAGGAGGCTTCAGAGCCTCCTTGGACCACGTAGTCAAAAACCTGCCAATCAGCAGATTAGCTGGTCTAAAAACAGCAAACAATATGAATTCATCAGACTGAAATGAAGACTCGCTTGACTGATCAAGATTCTTCACCGAATGTATACGTCTCTACAGCCCTAGGCACGCAAGTAAAGATGGCAGGAATTTTGGTGAAATGCTCCTGCATCACCATCGTAATGACTCCTCGTGTTGTAGCGCGCTGCTGCGTAGCCACACTTCTGCCGTAGAGCTCGTATTTGTGCGGCTCAGACCGCCGAAAGATTAAAGAAAATCATAGTTTCATCATTACCCAATGATGCTCAAGGCCACACACACACTCGAAGGTGTACAAACACGAAGGAGCACTTAGCCCAATAGCTGAACTTCTGGCCTCTTCTGGTTAAATTTAGACTCCGAAAGCGAAGCGCCGCCGACACATCCCTTTCAGCTCTAATTAGAAGTCCTTGTCCAGGTTGGCGGTACCGGAGGGAGCCGTCGCCCTAATTAGATTTTTCAGAACGGCTGTTGCTCCAGCTGCTTCTTCGACTACCCATCACGCAGAGGCGTCGCACAATACCGCGGGATACTAAGATCACCTCGAAAAGAAGGCCTCGAATTCGCAGTCAAAGCCAGGACCCCGACACGGTCTTGTGTAAAGCGCCCTTTGATTAGCTCAGGCAGCGCTTTCAGTTCAGACACTTCCGCTTCCTACAGAAAGCACTCGCAACGACCATTTTAGCGCGGCACTATTATCCAAGGGACCTAATTGATGTTAGAAGACAGGGATAAAAGCTAACTACGTTATGTCACTAGTACTAGAAGTATTTGTCGTACCTGCGACACAAAAGTGAACAAAGCAGTCATGCGTGATAGAGCTGTAACGAATTTTTGTCGAAACTATGGCCAGTGCACAGTTAATCGTACGCTGACACATAGGCGCTGGCTAAGGCCTCTTAGGGATCAAAATTTCTTTGAATCAGTACAATCGGTAAGAATGCACGAAAGTTCTCTCCCGTAAAAATAGTACGCGATTGACCGGGTATTTATTTGTTATCGCTATCAATATCCTAATTGGCAGGCTGCATGCACTGCAAACTCCGCCTTACAGAGACGCTTGCGAACGCGAGCTTCCTGAATCTGAAGCGAACTTCCCAATCCACCTTTTTCTTTTTGTTAGTAACACCAGTTTTTCATTTTCCAGCCGCCTTCGCTAATTATGTGCCTAACACCCCAATGACTGCGCTCGTTCTTGCGCCAGAACTAGTTATAACAGCAGATTCCACAAAATCATTGCGTTTGACATACTAATGAAGACGGGCGGCCAATGGCACTCTTTCAACGAACTTCGACCTTACGAGCTTGGTAAATTAGGCCTTTGGCCCTTAACCGTTGGTTCCTCAGTTGTCTCCAGGAGTGCATCAGCGGTTGCGTCCCTGCATCAGACTCAAGGAAGAATAAAAGAAAAATCACGGTGGGGAGAAGTAAAGGCGGAAGGGAAGGAGGCATCTTTAGCAGTGTACAGCTTGGTCCACTTTTAAAGGCAACAGATTAGTCTAGAGCATCTGCGTCTTTTTTCCTGTAGCATGAGCACGATCGCAGGGCCTTGTAGCAGATGACGTGTAATTGCGCTAGTATTTATCTACACCCTTGTGAAGCGCACTGACATTGCTTCAGCCCACACTTGCAGGCAGAGCGTCAGCAAAGTGATAGACGCATATTATAATTTTCCCTTTAACAATGGACTGACATTACAGTTAAAGAAACCGTGAAACATCACCGCAAAGAATACGTGGCATGGCCAAAACACTGCCCATGGAATACTTTGAGATTATGAACTGTAGGTGTTTTCCACGTATGATGTAGAAGGATAAAACGCAATGAATAAAAGGGGCGGCGGGCTGGCTGGAGAAGTCTGGCACTGCGGTTCCGGTTGCAGTTTCTCAAACTTTCTTTTACCTGCATCAGATTTTAAATCTTATACTGATTGCTACAGAAATGTACAGTTACCACCATAGGGCATTAACGCCAAAGTGTAAAATTGGGACAATAAAACCAAAACACTCTAAATATTATAAATTGATTTAAACACACCAGCAGCTGTATAAGATTATAATTAAATGAGCGATTCAGCGCTCAGACGAAAGGTGTCGACCCAGAACCGGCATTCCATAAGAGGATAGAGAGAGACAGAGAAGCTGAAGAGAGGATAGGCCGGGACCAAAGAGACGCACGTCTGGTTTACTACCCTGCACTGGGGAAAGAGAAAATAAGGACAAACTGAAAGAGGAGAGAGCGAGCCCAGTTTCGCGCACATTTGAATGTGCACACCGAGTCTATGAACGGCCGCCAAGACGTGTCGACACTGAGATAGTGCAATAACACTCACGCGCCTTTCTATGCCATCGACGCGCATGCTTCCTTTCCGAAAATGATCAAGTCCAGTCGGTTTAATGCTGTACGGAAAGGTTCGCACTCGACGCCGTACCGGGAACAGAGGCACAAAATATGTTTAATAGTAGAAGAAGACGAATATATGTGGAGGCATAGCGCTTTACCAACAAAATAAAGTTTCCTTAGGGCGTCGGTTCTGAATAGGAACATCGGAACTGTTCGGTCTCCTTCAGGGGTAGACCTGGTAGACTGGTCGGTCTCATGGCGAGGGGATTACTAGCAAATCTGGTGTGTCCAGGAAGCCACTGAAATGTAATTTCATGCGCCCATCAAGAACTTGATTGTGGTCCTCTCTTATCACATATGACAGCTGCTCATGAGTCAGTCACAAAATGTTATCCATTTTCGAGGTTGCTCTTGCAGGAGGTATTTTACAGCAGCACACAGAGTGTAAGCGCTGTCGCTGTTGATGTTGTCATTTGGGACAATTTGACTTTGATGGTAGTTACTGTAGCGGGAATGACAACGGCGCCTGTATAGCGGTGGTAGGTGAGACTGGCCTATCAGTATAATTATGATTTGGAGTGAATATGTGTGGTCGAATAATAGCAGCGTCTTCTGTTTCAATCATATTCTTAGGGGATTAGGCTCCTTCGTTATATCCGGAATATTCAGGCCCACCTGAGGCTGTTGAAGACACCTCAAGGGAAATAAAAGCCTTGCTGGTGGTATATACTGGCACGCTTGATGGGTAACGATAACTTGTGAAAATGTGACACGTGGTCTCTGCGAGGCCAAGGGGGCCAAGTTGTGATCGGGAACGCAGGAAGGATGACGAATGTGCACCCTGAGATTATTAACAGTGACTTATGCGTGGATAGTCTTGATAAACGCCCCTTCTCGGAGGAAAGTGTCCTGGGACACTGGCCGAGACCGTCCTCAGCACAGAAGGCTTTGAAAGCGTTGTTGCGCTCCTTGCGGAGAACTGGTCTTAGACACAGGCTTAACGCAGTGCCGTAATCTCTTTGCCTTTTTTCCTGCACTTTTTTGCTCAATTTTCCTTTTTTCGGGGATATCTCTTTTCTATTATATTTTATTGCTCTCACTTCTTATCTTTTATTCCCCCTTTCCCCAGCACAGTGTAGCCAGCCGGTCTGAGAACTCGCTAACCTCCCTCCCTGTTTTTCTGTCTATTCCCGCTTCCTTCCTCCTTCCTATATCTGGATCACTTGATCTTTGGTGAATATATTGTTGCAAATGTTGAAGCACAAGGATGAAGTTGCTAACGCGTGTGCAATGTCTGGCCCTATAAGCACTCAAATGCACGAACATTCGACTTGCACCTATTGGACAGCACTAATTGGCAGTGAGTAAAGTGCCTGGTGGTGGTCTCGTGCGGACGATGCCCTCTCGGTGAGCGCATATTCCCCCCTCATCTTTTAAGAGGTTCAATACTTACAAGCATTTGTCTCGCAAACCATATTTATTTCAAGGGAATTTTCCACGTCTCAATCCAATCCAATCCAAGTCTCAATAATTTCTCTCGTCGTATTCGAGTGCTGATTGCCGTGTTATAGTTTGTAAACGAAGCTTTCCCTCAAGTCTAAATATTTTAAGGCAGTTTGTCGGGTGCTTATCATGGCCACGTACGCTTATATCGCCTTCCGTTTCTCTACCACGGGTGCCCTTTAAAACCACGGCGCTGCAATTTTGCTTCAGAGACTTTCCTTTCCTTCCTTCTTCTCCTCCCTTAAACTGGCTCTCTTAACTACTACACTCAGAGACAAAGCAACAGCGCGCGCATTAGATCCCATAGTTGAGATGAATTTACAATTATTATTAGGGTTTTAATTATATTCGAGTGCTGATTGCCGTGCTATCGTTTGTTAACGAAGCTTTCCCTCAAGTCTAAATATTTTAAGGCAGTTTGTCGTGTGCGTATCATGGCCACGCATGCTTATATCGCCTTCCGTTTCTCTACCACGGGTGCGCTTTAAAACCACGGCGCTGCAAGTTTGCTTTCGTTTCCTTCCTTCTTCTCCGCCCTTAAACTGGCTCTCTTAACTACTACACGCAGAGACAAAGCAACAGCGCGCGCATGCCATCCCATAAATGAGATGAATGTATATATATATATATATATATATATATATATATGTATAGAAGATTATCAGTCATAGCTCTCGTATTATAGCCCTCTCGGCCGTTTCCTTTTTTCTTTTCTTTCGAAAGTAGTCCTATTAGGGTTATTATAATTACACGAAGGTATTTCGCCCTCATCAGCAGCAGTCCTTGAGTTAGTTATTCTGGCGGCTAGCTTCCCACGCTATGCGTGCCGCCCTCGCACCTGGTTAAGCTGTTCCTAGACGCTAGAGTTATACTATGTCCGCGCAACCTTGAGCGATCGGAAAGTGCGTTAAAACCACGGCGCGGACGGCGGAGAACGGAGGCTTGGCCGGCGGAGAACGGAGGCTTTGTTCCGGCCGCAGAGCCCTCCACGTCTCAGTAAGGTGCCTGGTGGTGGTCTCGTGCGGACGATGCCCTCTCGGTGAGCGCATATGCCCCCCTCGTCTTTTAAGAGGTTCAATACTTACAAGCATTTGTCTCGCAAACCATATTTATTTCAAGGGAATTTTCCACGTCTCAATAATTTCTCTCGTCGCATTCGAGTACTGATTGCCGTGTTAAAGTTTGTAAACGAAGCTTTCCCTCAAGTCTAAATATTTTAAGGCAGTTTTCCTAGTCTCTAAAGCCGCTCGAGTTCGCTCTTCTCCTCGGGCGGCCATTTTTCCAAAAAAGTATGCCTTCCAAACCGACTATCGCGGACAACATCAGTCCCTTTCCACGTACGTATGAGGCTCGCAGCAGGAGCTATGGCGCTTGAAAGTAACCTGGGGCCTGACGAACCAACCGACTGAGCTATCTTTCCGGGCAACATCCAAGGGTCATGAGTTCAAATCACCTGTTATGTTCCTTTTTCCCCCTCTTTCTGTCTTTTTTTTCTTTCTTTTTAATGTCTTTTCCTTTATTTTATCACTGTACGGGAATCCTCCTAAAATAAAAAAAAAGAAATATATATATCTTCAATTATGTATGGCCACACATGTGCAGGTCATAAATACCAGGTTCTCTAGCCGAGTGCCATCCGTGCGGTATAACCGAGCTCAGATTGGTCCACCTTGACTGATCAAATGGGGCACCACTGTAGGTTAAATGAGGCGTACAACTCCTGCGGGACCCGCCGTGGTTACTCAGTGGCTATGGTGTGAGACTGCTGAGCGCGAGGTCGCGGGATCGGATCCCGGCCACGGCGGCCGCATTTCGGTGGGGGCGAAATGCGAAAATACCCGTGTAGTTAGATTTAGGTGCACGTTAAAGAACCCCAGGTGGTCGAAATTTCAGGAGTCCTCCACTACGGCGTGCCTCATAATCAGAAAGTGGTTTTGTCACGTAAAACCCCATAATTAAATTTTTAATTGAACTCCTGCGGGGACGGTAGAGTATCCGCCTCCCGTGCAAGAGGACCGTGATTCAAATCCCTGTGCCGTACAATTCTCCACCGGAAAATACAAAAAAAACCGTGTGTTGAGAAAATTTCACAAACAGGCCTGGAGTGAGGCCTGATCCCGGTGACCAGAACCGGTAACGCACTCTCTCACCAGAGCAGGATTGGCCACCCTGGTGCAGTACTTGGCCACAACCTGCTATATGAACACAACAATCAAACCCCGGCCCTCAGTCCCCATCAGCTGCGAAGCAACTGACCACGGCGGCGGTCAGACCTGCGACGCTGCAGAGGGTGCGAAGAATCCCTGGCTCCGGACAGGCCGCCATTGGAATATGAACCTGGCAACGTTTAACGCTAGAACGTTATCTAGTGAGGCGAGTCTAGCAGTACTATTGGAGGAATTAGAGGGCAGTAAATGGGATATAATAGGGCTCAGTGAAGTTAGGAGGCCAAAAGAAGCATATACAGTGCTAAAAAGCGGGCACGTCCTGTGCTACCGGGGCTTAGCGGAGAGACGAGAACTAGGAGTCGGATTCCTGATTAATAAGAACATAGCTGGTAACATACGGGAATTTTATAGCATTACCGAGAGGGTGGCATGTCTTGTTGTGAAACTTAATAAGAGGTACAAAATGAAGGTTGTACAGGTCTACGCCCCTACATCTAGTCATGATGACCAGGAAGTCGAAAGCTTCTATGAAGACGTGCAATCGGCGATGGGTAAAGTCAAAACATAATACAGTATACTGATGGGCGATTTCAATGCCAGGGTAGGCAAGAAGCAGACCGGAGACAAGTCAGTGGGGGAATATGGCATAGGCTCTAGGAATAGCAGAGGAGAGTTATTAGTAGAGTTTGCAGAACAGAATATATGTGGATAATGAATACCTTTTTCCGCAAGCGGGTTAGTCGAAAGTGGACGTGGAGGAGCCCGAATGGTGAGACTAGAAATGAAATCGACTTCATACTCTGCGGGAACCCTGGCATCATACAAGATGTAGACGTGCTCGGCAAGGTGCGCTGCAGTGACCATAGGATGGTAAGAACTCGAATTAGCCTTGACTTGAGGAGGGAACGGAAGAAACTGGTACATAAGAAGCCAATCAATGAGTTAGCGGTAAGAGGGAAACTAGAAGAATTCCGGATCAAGCTACAGAACAGGTATTCAGCTTTAACCCAGGAAGAGGACAATAGTGTTGAAGCAATGAACGACAATCTTATGGGCATCATTAAGGAGTGCGCAATAGAAGTCGGTGGTAACGCCGTTAAACAGGAAACCAGTAAGCTATCGCAGGAGACAAAAGATCTGATCAAGAAACGCCAATGTATGAAAGCCTCTAACCCTACAGCTAGAATAGAACTGGCAGAAGTTTCTAAGTTAATCAACAAGCGTAAGACAGCGGAGATAAGGAACTATAATATGGATAGAATTGAACAGGCTCTCAGGAACGGAGGAAGCCTAAAAGCAGTGAAGAAGAAACTAGGAATAGGCAAGAATCAGATGTGTGCGTTAGAGACAAAGCCGGCAATATCGTTACTAATATGGATGAGATAGTTCAAGTCGCTGAAGAGTTTTATAGAGATTTATACAGTACCAGTAACACCCACGACGATAAGGTGAGAGAGAATAGGCTAGAGGAAATTGAAATCCCACAAGTAACACCGGAAGAGGTAAAGAACGCCTTGGGAGCTATGCAAAAGGGGAAGGCAGCTGGGGAGGATCAGGTAACAGCAGATTTGTTGAATGATGGTGGGAACACTGTCCTAGAAAGATTGGCCGCCCTATATACACCATGCCTCATGACCTCGAACGTACCGGAATCTTGGAAGAACGCTAACATAATCCTAATCCATAAGAAAGGGGACGCCAAAGACTTGAAAAATTATAGACCTATCAGCTTACTGTCCGTTGCCTACAAAGTATTTACTAAGGTAATCGCAAATAGAATCAGGAATACCTTAGACTTCTGTCAACCAAAAGACCAGGCAGGATTCCGTAAAGGCTACTCAACAATAGACAACATTCACACTATCAATCAGGTGATAGAGAAATGTGCGGAATATAACCAACCCTTATATATAGCCTTCATTGATTACGAAAAAGCATTTGATTCAGTCGAAACCTCAGCAGTCATGAAGGCACTACGGAATCAGGGTGTAGATGAGCCATATGTAAAGATACTGGAAGATGTCTATGGCGGTTCCACAGCCACCGTAATCCTCCACAAAGAAAGCAACAAAATCCCAATAAAGAAAGGCGTCAGACAGGGAGATACGATATCTCCAATGCTATTCACAGCATGTTTACAGGAGGTATTCAGAGACCTGGATTGGGAATTATTGGGGATAAGAGTTAATGGAGAATACCTTAGTAACTTGCGATTCGCTGATGATATTGCCTTGCTTAGTAACTCAGGGGACCAACTGCAATGCATGCTCACTGACCTGGAGTGGCAAAGCCGAAGGGTGGGTCTAAAAATCAATCTGCAGAAAACTAAAGTAATGTTTATCAGTCTCGGAATGGAACAGTAGTTTACAATAGGTAGTGAAGCACTGGAAGTAGTAAGGGAATACATCTACTTAGGGCAGGTAGTGACCACGGATCCGGATCATGAGACTGAAATAACCAGAAGAATAAGAATGCGCTGGGGCGCGCTTGGCAGGCATTCCCAAATCATGAACAGCAGGTTGCCACTATCCCTCAAGAGGAAAGTGTATAACAGCTGTGTCTTACCAGTACTCACCTACGGGGCAGAAACCTGGAGGCTTACGAAAAGGGTTCTGCTGAAATTGAGGACGACGCAACGAGCTATGGAAAGAAGAATGATAGGTGTAACGTTAAGGGATAAGAAAAGAGCAGATTGGGTGAGGGAACAAACGCGGGTAAATGACATCTTAGTTGAAATCAAGAAAAAGAAATGGGCATGGGCCGGACATGTAATGAGGAGAGAAGATAACCGATGGTCATTAAGGGTTACGGACTGGATTCCAAGGGAAGAGAAGCGTAGTGGGGGGCGGCAGAAAGTTAGGTGGGCGGATGACATTAAGACGTTTGCAGGGACAACATGGCCACAATTAGTACATGACCGGGGTAGTTGGAGAAGTATGGGAGAGGCCTTTGCCCTGCAGTGGGCGTAACTAGGCTGATGATGATGATGATGAATTAGCTGTAGCATAAAAAGGCCAGGAATAGAGATCTGTGTAACTAAAGCATGGAATGTACAGATGTGCTCCAGGTTTTCCCGCTCATGAATATCAGATCATTGGTGGTCGGCGAGTCTTTCTTTTTTTCGAACAAGCGCAATGGCGTTTCCGCGAAAGAGTTAACTCCGTCCTGGTACTCAAGAATTGATGGACCTGTTCAGAATTGGTAGCAATTTCATTAATGAAGAGTGGGTATGGCTTCATATGTTTGTACATGAAGGCAATCAACGGGCAATTTTCAGCGGATACAGGGCCTTTAAGTCTTGTGCTCAAGGTAGGTAGATGTTAGGGTTGCTGTCCCCTGCAATCGTACATGCACCTGAAGGCATGGAGCGCAGAAGCCCAGGGCAAATGTCATCTGGGTATATCTGAAGGCCGACCATCATTAGTAAAATGTCAGCTAGAGGCCAATCAATCTCATCTTAGCAATCTTATCAGTCCTTATTAATGGTAAAAATAAAAGTATACAATACAGGTAAATATACAAAAGGAGGTCCCAAGGTTACAAACCGTAGGCGGGACCTCCTATGAAATGTAACATTAAGCAAAGTGGGCTTAGTAGTCTGACCTGAAGCAAGCCGCAGTGCGCGTAATTTTTAACTGTGTGGCCATCTTCTGTTTGCATAAAAAGACGACCGGTGTGTTATATAGTCTTATAACCAACGAAATATGCGGCCTATGATTCCGATAACCTCCAGTGTGCTGAGACTGGCGTTATGGACAACGTTGTCATATATGGCCTTTCGCGTCGAGAAAGACAGCAATTGATTGCATTTGCGGCTTTTCTCATGTTG